>NC_044308.2:101238986-101551377 GCF_007474595.2 Lynx canadensis
TTAGCAGGTATTTAGCAGGTATTTGTCATCCTTTTTGTCAAGATCAGTAATGTGTTTTATCCAGATGAATCAAAATATAGGGAAGGGTTCAGTAATAGCATACCATGTGGGTCACAATACAATTTAGAACCAGCTTTGCTAGGACACCTGATCCTAAAGGAATTTATAAAATCTCAAGCTGCAAACACTGAAGGCCCATTATGAATAGGACACTGTCTTGTACTGCCCAAGTAGATACACAGGAATAACACTATTCTTACCTTCATGATTGGCACACAATTAAAATAAAAGCTGGGATGGGTCTCATGAGAGATTTGTCTTTGAAGGAATAGAAGATGACCTCTGTTTGGGAGAATCAAGAAAAGGTTTTTTTTTTAATGATTATTTATTTATTTTGAGAGAGAGAGAGAGAGAGCTCGAGGAGGATGGGGAGGAAGGGCAGAGAGAGACAGGGAGAGAGAGAATCCCAAACAGGCTCTGTGCTGCCTGAATCAGGCCTTGATCTCAGGAACCATGAGATCATGGCCTGAACCGAAACCAAGAGTCAGATGCTTATCTGACTGAGCAACTCAAGTGCCCCAAGAAAAGCTTTTTTAAAGAAGCCTCTTTAAAGGCTTTGGGATGAGCCTTCATGGAGACATAGAATCCATTGTTGAAAAGTAAATACGAGGGAACAACATTGAGGAAGCGCCAAGCAGAAACTGCAGACTAGAGGAGGAAATGCAAAGGGTTTAATAAGAATGTGGCTGAAGATTAGGCTGAAAAAACCGACAAGCATCATTACGGTGAACCTTGAAGGGCGACTGAAAGATTTGTGCGTAAATCAAAAAAAAAGAGGGGAGCTACTGAAGCCTGTGGGGTGGAGGTACAGTGAGATCAGCCCCAAACTTCTGGATGCTTCTGGCAGCAGTGTCTAACATGACATGCAGAGAAGGCAGAAGGGATGATGGGAGTGGACTCTTAGGGTGCTATAGCAGCACTACAGATAGTAGCATCTGAAAAAAATGAGAAACTTTTGTGAGCCCCAGCAGAAGGGAACAGAGAGGTAGAAAGGAAAGAAACAGGATTTGATTGGTGACAGAAAGATGGCAGTTCTGTTACCAGCAATAAGAATGTCAAGAGGAGAGATGGCTTTTTATATCAGTGGAAATCACGGTTTGATCTGGGACATAGTCACTTGCCATTGGCACATGCACAGGCATTTTGAATAGGTCTAGAATTTGGCCCTGGGTTGTGAATTGGGGATTCCCCACTCCAGTGATAGCAACAGAAGCCATGGGAGCTGGTCAGTCACCAAGCAACGGGGCATTGAGAAGTTTACCTTCTACAGGCAAGTAAGCAAGATACTGGAGGATAAGAGAGTGTGGATGAAAAATAATGTGTGTGCTTTTGAGCCACACAGACCTGGATTCAAACCCGAGTCCATCTCTTAATAACTCTGTGACCTTCAGACATCTGTTTTGAGAATTAAATGTGTATGTAAAGCAACCAACACAAATGCCTGCTACAAAGTTAAGTAGAGTTAAACCTTGGATTGCGAGTAACTTGTCCTGTGAGTGTTCTGCAAGATGAGCAAACATTTCTTTTTTTTTTTTTTTTTTTACGTTTATTTATTTTTGGGACAGAGAGAGACAGAGCATGAACAGGGGAGGGGCAGAGAGAGAGGGAGACACAGAATCGGAAACAGGCTCCAGGCTCTGAGCCATCAGCCCAGAGCCTGACGCGGGGCTCGAACTCACGGACCGCGAGATCGTGACCTGGCTGAAGTCGGACGCTTAACCGACTGCGCCACCCAGGCGCCCCTGAGCAAACATTTCTAATACATTTTAACTTGATAGAGCAATGTCTTACAAGTTGTACATGATGCTGAATGTCACATGATCACAACTGAGCCAATGGTTCTTCTCTCTCTCTCTCTCTTTCTCTCTCTCTCTCTCTGAGGGATTGTGGGTGATCATCTCCCAGACTTAGATGGTCAGTTTCAGACCACGGTATTTGGCAGAAATTAGTGATTTTTCAGAACGTTGGCACTAGTGTATTTTTTGTCACTTCCAAGCACCTATGGACAGTCCTTTGCTTTTCCATACAAGAGTAAGCTTAGGAATGCTTTGCTTCATTCTAGGTCAGGCTTCCTGCAAATAGAGACCCTTTCCTCTGCTGCTTTATTGCCAGTTTCATTAAATACAGTATATGACAAGAATTTACTAATACTGTACTGCAGTCAACATCTGTATGAGCGTATACAATGGCCCCCATGCAGAAAAAGATTCCATTGAGCCAATAGCTAGCAGTGATTCCATTAGTTATAGTGAAAGGCACTCTACACAATAACCCTCCTCTCTCTTGTCTCCCTCACACCAGCCATGAAGGTTTTCAAAGTTAAGTACAGGTTAATTTGTTTATTTGTCTTTATATTTTGTATTTTCTTTATTATTTTGTATTATATTACAGTACTATAATCATTTTTATATGAATATTTTTGGGTTGTGGAACAAATCATCTGAGTTTCCATTTTTTCTTATGGGGAAATTTGTTTTTGATATACAAATGCTTTGGATTACAAGCATGTTTCCAGAACAAATTATGCTCACAAATCAAGGTTTTACTGTATTATGAATGTGAGTTAATTCTTTTTTGTTCAATGTTTATTTATTTGTTTGAAAGAATAAGAGAGCATGAGCAAGGGAGAGGGCAGATGGGGAAAGAGACAGAGAGAGAGAGAGAGAGAGAGAGAGAGAGAATCCCAAGCAGGTTCCTTGCTGAGCATGGGGCCTGACATGGAACTGGACCCCATGACCCTGGGGTCATGACCTGGGCCGAAATCAAGAGTGGAGTGCTCAATGGACTGAGCCACCCAGGTGTCCCTAGATGTGAGTTAATTCTTAAAAACATTTCTGGTACTATTACCCATTCCTTTTGATTATCTTTCTATTATATTTGAAAGTTCATATTTCCAGAAATTCAATTTCCAAAATGATAGGTAAATATACTTTAGTATCTACAGGAAGGAAATATCTCATTTTAAAAGAAAATGATAAAAATCAATGATTTTTCAGAAAGGCCTTTGATCTACAATCCACTATAATCATCTGAGAAGGCATAGACTCACATAGTTCACATGAGCAATGGTGGGGCTCAGGGTGCCACTTTCCAGTTGACCACCCTCTGTCACAATTCTCTGTATTTCATAATAAAAATAAAACACATTCTTGAGCAGTCATACAAAAAGTATGAATCTACATGAAGCTGCAAAGTTGTACCAGTTACATCATCTGAACAACATGGATTATTATTGTTTATCCACCACAAATGTTACTGGTCCTAAGCAAGTGGGCAAGCTTCTTTAGCCACTGAGACTTCCATTAATGAGATCCAGTGGTTTGTATAAGGACTCATTAGTGTGTCAGAAATCAAGACATTCTCAGACAAAAGAAAACCAAGAGAACCTGTCACTAGCACACCTAACCTAAACCCAAGGACTGAAGAAAGTTCTCTAAGAAGAAAGGAAATGATAAAAATAGGAACCTTGGAACATTAAGAGCGAAGAAAGAACACAGAAAGCAAATATATTCATAAATATAACAGACATCTTTTCCTCTTGAGCTTTTTAAATTATGTTTCATCATGAAAGCAAAAATTATAACACTGGCGGATGTGGTTTTAAATTAACAAAGAGGATGGAGCACCTGGCGGGCTCGGTCGGAAGAGCAGGCAACTCTTGACCTCAGGGTTGTAAGTTTGAGCCTCATGTTGGACAGAGAGGTTACTTATAATATTTTTAAAAATAAAGTAAAATAAAATAACAAAAAGGAAATATGTAAGGCAGTTAGTTATATTGTAAATGGGGTAGGGTAAGCAATGAAATAGGAGGTGATGTGTCTACACTTTATTCAAACTTGTAAAATGTTGACAGCCATAGACTGTGATGATAAGTTATATAAGATACACAGACAGAGACAAGATACACATATCAAATTACATATATAACAAGCTACAGAAACTATAACTTTATAAACTCTAACTTTTAGGAAAAAATGTAGAGAAAAAAATCTTCAGAACATAGGGCTAAGAAAAGAGCTCTTACATTTCCCACTAAAAGTCTTAGCTATGAAAGGAAAAAATCAATCAATGGAACCTCATCGAAAAGAATAATGCTCTGCTTCACACCCTGTTAAGAGAATGAAAAGACAAGCTACAAACTGGGGAAAAAATATTTGCAAACCACGTATCCAACAAAGGATTTGTATCTAGAAACTGTAAAGAACTCTGAAAACTCAGCAGTTAAATCCGATGACAAAATGGGCCAAAAAAAGCACTAACAGACATTTCATTGAAGAGAATGCGCTCACAACAGATAAGCCCATGAAAGAGGTACAACTTCGTTAACCATTAGGGAAATGCAAGTTAAAACCACAATGAGGTATCACTTCACACCTATCAGAATGGCTAAGAGACAGTGAGAACACCAAATGCAGACAAACTGCATAACTTACAGGTTACTGCTGACGGGAATGGACAATGGTACATCCACTCTGGAAAACACGTTGGTAGTTTCTTTTTTCTTTCTTTCTTCTTCTTTTTTTTTTTTTTTTTTTTTTTGAATTCTTCTCCAGGCTTGCTTGGTCTTTTTACATACTCTATCTGGCCTCACGTTTTCAAGTCTTCTGTGTCTTCGATAATTTAAGACACACTTCCTCTAAGTCATTATCAGGCAATGTTTTTTCTTTTAATTTTTCTTAATGTTTATTTATTTTTGAGATAGAGAGAGACAGAGCATTAGCATGGGAGGGGCAGAGAGAGGGAGACACAGAATCTGAAGCAGGCTCCAGGCTCTGAGCGGTTAGCACAGAGCCCAATGCGGGGCTTGAACTCATGAACCTCGAGATCATGACCTGAGCCAAAGTCGGACACTTGCCCAACTGAGCCACCCAGGAGCCCCAGCAGTTTCTTAAAAAACAAAACATCCAACTACCAGATGACTTGGCAGTTGCATTCATAGGCATTTATCCCAGAGAAATGCAAACTTATGTTCACACAACAACCTATGTAGGAACGCTCATAGCAGCTTTAGCCACAATAGCCAAAAACTGGAAACAGCCCAGATGTCCTTCACTGGGTGAATGTTGAGACAAACTAGGGTACATCCATGCCATGGAATATCACTCAGCCATTAAAGGAACAGACATCTAATCCGTGAAAGGAGTTGGATCACCATCCAGAGAACAATGCTGAATGGGGGGGGGGGGGGGCTAACCCCAAAAGTTACATATTTTATGATTCTATCTATATAATATTTCCCAAAGGACAAAATTTTAAAAATCAGTTAGTGTTGCCAGTGGTGAAGGACAGACCTGAAGTGGGATATGAATAGTGGTTCAGAGCTCTAGAAGGGCAAAATGCAGGATTTTCATGGTGATGGAAACGGTTTGTATCTCGAATGTATTAATGTCAAAATCCTGACCATGATATCCTACTAGAGTTTCACAAGATGTTTTCATTGGAGACACTGGGTAAAGTGTACAGGGCTTTTCAGTGCATTGTTTCTCCCAACTGCATATGAATCTACATTTCTAAATAAAAAGCTTAATTAAAAAAAAAAACTCATGTCAGTTCTTTCTTGCTCCTTATTCAGATGGCATTCAGTAAGGCATCAAGATGATATATTAACAGACTCCTTTGGAAGGGGGAGGGAGGGAGGGGGGAAGCACAGAGAGAGGGACGTGAGGGAGGTTGGGACATGGGAGGGAGGGAGGGAGAAAAGAGAAGAAAGAGATATAGACCCCACAAACGCTCACCTGACCATTCTTTGGAATCATCTGGGAGAAATGGAGGTGGGAAGAACAGCTAGGAGGTTCCAATAGAAGGTGAAAGATGGCATCTTTGATTACAGAGAGAAAACTGCTTCCTTCTCAGTAGAGAGCATGAACTTAGTCAATGTGAGTAAGAATTCCTCTTGGCATGAAGTCGCTGGAGTGTCCGAGAAAAATTGATGGCCCACAGGGCATAATTTTGCAAATTTTAAAGTTAAAAAGATATCTCTCTATCTGTTCCAGCACATGTGTGTCCTTGCAACATGATATTTATGATGTGAATTGGGCTGATTAAATCCATTTTAGGGTTCAGGGATTTGCACAACCTAAATATCCTGGTTCTCAGGGAATGAAGAGCTTCATATTTCCTTTGCAAATTTAGTCTCACTGACATCAATAGGAAGCTGTTAGTGATAAGGAGAACTTGGCACGGGGGTGGGGGTGGGGGGGCAGGGGGTGGGGATTTAGCTGTGCACAGTTGAATGTCAATCTGAGTAAGGGACTCCTCAGCCAAGATTTCATGGAAACTCTTTACGAGCCCCCACCTGGGACTTTCATACACAGATGGTATATATGAGAAAGTATGACATGAGAGGTTCTCGAGGTTAGTAAACACAGAAGTGATGGATGCTAGAGATAGGGTAAACCTCATCATGGAATCTGGAGGCAGGCAAATTCCTGCTAGAGACTGAAAAAGAAATGGTAAATGAACCAGGGAATTAGAGCTGATGCTGAAACGTAAGATCATTACAAATGCCAAGTGCAAACTCACATCTAAGCTTCACAGAGCAAAACATAAGAGGGAAAGTTATTATCCTCCTGCAAATTCAGCTCTGGTGCCCCGATATCACATAATGCCAAGAACCTAGCACCCAAAAACCAAAAGCAATTTTAAAAGGAGACGAAGAAAGTTCTGTGCAGTATATTATCTTTACTCTGAGCAACTCCCATTGGACTAGATTTTGAATACTATACAACCTAGCAAATCTTCGGGTGAGAAGTCTCCAACGAAGCTGGACTTGTCAGGCTTACTTACCCTTTATTAATATCAGACTGGAAGTACAGTATCAGGCCAAGTAATGATGTAAAAGCCAGATAGAGGAATGTTGCTAATTGCCAAATTTGTTATGGAATTATCACATTTTCTGTTTCAGTGCTGAGCTCTGGGAGATTCGCTGAACGAAAGCCCCAACAAAACCACACATCACAAAGACTGAGGTAAATAAAATTCAGAAAACAAGCCTGCGCATTTGGGCTCTAGACCCTCCAAAATAGATATCTTTGAGGAGAACAATCAATACAAACAGCCTTGCTGTTGGGCATAATAAATAACTAATTTCTGCGTATAAACTCAAAGGCATGGTGGATGTGGAGACGGCAAAAATCTGGTTCCCCGCTGAAGATTTGTACGAGTATTTTATTAAGATTCATTTCCATCATGACCTTCAACCTGTCACTGCTTCCTTTCTGCCTTTCATGTTCTCTCACCTTGATGCAAGTCAAAATACTGTCTTGCTATATTGCTGACGTTTTATTTTAGGTAACTGTATAGTTTAACTTTGCTCCTACCATTCTTGACATATGGAAGCAATTAATTCATTTTCTTTGCCATCATTAGGATAGGAATCCCAGATATTGCAAATGTAACTTCATCAGAGATTTCCCTTAACTAATTACATAATATCTAACCCATTTTCTTAAAACTAAGACTTGCTGGTTAAGAGATAAAAAAAAAAAACGGCATTGCTTATAATAAACTCTGCATGCTACACTGTAATTTAAACTGTACTGTTATGTACGGTGAAGGACTGAAAGTTTAGAGTTACTCCCCTTGGCAAACATTTTTTTTAAGGATTGCTTAAATAAGCAGTACAGAAACCAGATGTCATTTGGTAAGAGTATCTGAATGACCAAAAATTTGCTGTCTGGGTATTTTTTTTCCTTTATAAAAACAAGAAAAATTCTTTGGATTTATGTCATATTTAGCAGCTGTGAAACAGTGCAAACATCTGTTTGTACCTATGGGGAGCTGACCCGCGGGTTCCTCATCTCTTAATCACCAAGCATCAAGCCAGTCTCACATGCACTGTTTATTGTTTTCTTTGCCGTTGCCTCCCGCACTTCAAAGTTTTTAGACGCTCATGTTCTATTGGCAGAATGGAGGAACTAATCCATTCATTATAAGACCAGATGATTAGGATTTTTTGAGACATGATCACAGCACTCTCTCCACCCAGCCTGTGCCCAGAAACCCATCCACATTTGCCTCTAAATTCATTTTGGAGTGTCTACACTTCATCCAAATAATGCAAGATTTATGAGCCTCAAGCAAGATTATAGCAGCACATATACTAGCACAAGGCCTGCCGTCACCATTTGAGGCCACACTCTTTAAAAAGTCATTTTAAAATAATTTGTTCCTTTTTAAACTATGCATACAGATATTACATTAGCTCTTATTTGGAGTTTTTCTGTTAGGGTTTTGCTACAATTGTTTTTTTAAAGAGCAGTAACAACGACAACAACAAAAGCCTTACCACCCTTGCACACCCAGGGAATATCAGTTTCTAAAGGCCAACATTTTTACTGCACTTTATAAATAGGGAAAGTACGCTGAATTGGAATCGAAGCTTGCCAGGTCAAATCAGCTGCTTTATTTTTACATTCTTTTTTTATATATAAAGTCTGCCAAACAAAGCATTCCTATTGCAAAAAAAAAAAAAAAAAGTAAGAATCAGCTTCATTTTTATATATTAAAAATTACTAATTAAAATAAAGTTTCATTACCATGGCTTCCATTACAAAGAAGATACACCCTGTATAAGGATGTTTCTTATGAGGATGACCCATCATAAAAACACTCTATTAATTAGAGCGATAATAAGTTCTTTGTAACAATTGATTCTTGATCAATGAATGCCTTTGGTGGCCCTAATTCATGTAACAGACATTCTGTACACTCTGTGCTATTTGCATTGTACTCTGGAAACAAAGAGAGGGCCATGTTATAGCTGTACTCTCACCATGTGGAAATTGTACTTGGCTGATTTCTCTATTTCAAACATTCCAACTGCCCCCACAGGGTGGGATGGGAGAAGGATGTACCCAACAAATTAAAGCCATAGGAATGTCCAGGAACTTGAAGGAATCTAAGGTAAAAACCACATGCACAACACCTCCCTTAATGTCCTGCTGGGTTCAAAGAACTTCTTGTAACTCGATGACATGCTAAAGAAAGACTAGACCTTGGATTTGTCTCATCTTTATAAGCAGTATGGGCAAATGTACATATTCTGAATCTGGGATCCATAAAACAGACCAATTCCCAAGGTACCAATAGGTGTTCCTGGGAAAGAAGGTTCCATGGTCAATTAAATTTGGGAAATACTTATAGAAGATCCCCTCTTTGGAACAAAGACAAGGCCTATTAACAAATTAAAGGCTCTGAGAACTACTGCAGTAAAGGCATCTTATATTGTTTTTTATTAGAAAAAAAACTTACAGATAAAAACATGAAGAATAATCACAAAAACCCAAGTACTTACCCAGCAGCTTAAGAAAGAAATGTTACAAATACAGCTGAAGCCTCTGTGTGCCCTTCCCCCATCACAGCCCTTCCATCTCTCAGAAATAACAAAATACTAAATGTAGATTGTGTCCATGCATTTATTAATATTTTTATTATCTTTACATATATTCGTAAACAATAAGAAATTCTGTTTTTTATGTGTTTAGATTTTCTAAAAATCATATAATACTCTAGGTATTATCCTGATAATTCTTTTGGAGAGGACTCAAGATCATATTTATGAGACCGTAATATACGTAGCTATAGTTCATTTATTTCACTGATAAATAATTTTCAGTATATGTATTTTAAAATATTATGAGGATGACTCATCATAAAAATGCTGAATATAAAAATGAAAAATGTATGAATATATCCCAGTTTATGTATCTATTGAACATTTTGATTTTTTTTTTTACAATTGCAAACAGCATTAGCGTTGGTATGTGAATAGAGAGAGTAACCAAACAGAACAGAATAGAGGCCAGAAACAGATTCATACATGTGTGGATATTTCACACATGATGGAGGTGACCCTTGAAACTTGGTTATCAGATGGTACACTTATTTATCAAAGTGAAAAAAATTAGATTACATCTTTACCTCACACCATATAGCCAAATCATTTCCAGGTATATTATATGATCAGTTGAGACATAAATGTAAAAAATAAAACATCAAATTCCTGGTAGAAAATATATGAGAATACATTAAAGAATAATTCCAAAATCAAACCTCAAAAGTTTAAACAATGAAAAAATATTAATAACTTAGGCTATAGTTTAATTTAAAACTTATATTCATCAAGAAATACTATTTAGGGGCGCCTGGGTGGCTCAGTTGGTTAAGCGGCCGACTTCGGCTCAGGTCATGATCTCGCGGTCCGTGGGTTTGAGCCCCGCGTCGGGCTCTGTACTGACAGCTCAGAGCCTGGAGCCTGTTTCAGATTCTGTGTCTCCCTCTCTCTGACCCTCCCCTGTTCATGCTCTGTCTCTCCCTGTCTAAAAATAAATAAAACGTTAAAAAAAATTAAAAAAAAAAAAAGAAATACTATTTTAAAAAAGCAAAGGGGCACCTGTGTGGCTCAGTTGGTTAGGCATCCGACCTCAGCGCAGGTCATGATCTCATGGTTTGTGGGTTCAAGCTCCATGTTGGGCTCTGTGCTGACACCTCAGAGCCTGGGGCCTGCTTCGGATTCTGTGTATCCCTCTCTCTCTGCTCCTCCCCCACTCATTCTCTCTCTCTCCTCTCTCTCTCTCTCTCTCTCAAAAATAAATAAAGCTTTAAATTTTTTTTTTTTTAAGCAGAAAGACAAAGCCTAGAATAAGGAAAAAATATTAGTAAAACACATAACTAGTAAAGGATTAGGATCCAAAATACGTGAAAAAATACTCTAAATTTTATTTAAACCAGCACTTTCTCAAGATTTGATTCTAATTTAAAGAAATGCTTATTGACATCTCATGAAAAGAACCAGTGTCCATGGGTACAATTTGGGAAATTTTTATATCATGTCAAAACTCAGAAAAGACTTTAGCTTAGGTCTCTACCCAGCTACCCACATTTATTCTTAGCAACGTGACACTAAAACAGTTTACTGCTCTGAGCTTTGATGTTTAACCTATACGTGAAAATTGGCCCTATTCTTTTATCATTAAGCTAAATAGTATGAAAATCTGGAAACTGGACCAAGAGTTACAGCCTGAGTGATCTTGCACCTTGCAATGACCTCTTAGAAATCCTTTCACCTCACCAACAGTGGCAAGACATACTTTCAGAAGTTAGGTAGAAGAAAAGCAATTCTGACAAGTTCTGTCTGAAAGATTTTCTATGATTATATAAATGTCCTCTCATGGTACACGTTCTATCTCTCACTCCCAGTAACCCTCAACATAAAGAGCAAAATACAAAGGGCAAACTATGCCCATGTCTTGACATCTACATGAAGGCTACATACAAATGGTCATAACAAAAAGTTCAAGAGAAATAAGCTGCATGAGAATTTGAAACACACATAAAAGAAGTAAAAATACATTTTTTACCAATACTTGCAACTCCAAAGTCAGGAAAACCATTTCAAATGAGAGACTAATCTAATACAGTTCTATTTTTGAAGATTAACTCAACTCCAACATCCATGGAGATGCCATTCTTCACTGGGACTTACAGAGTTTTTCTTCTGTCCTGAGAGCAAGAAAGCTTATGTGGGAAACCATTTTTGTATACAACACAAGAGCAGAATCTTCCTTTGTATGTTAAATTCTTCTTTTTTTTTTAAGTGGAAAGCTCTATTTCATAATAGGAAAGTAAAAAAAAAAGAAACTGCTTATAGTTCAGATATTGAAGACAATTGAAAAATTATAGTAAGAAATAAGCTTAGGATAAGTAGTTGCCTTATGTAAGTCCTGTAAATTAACTTTTCAACTTTAATTTCCAGAAATATCACAGACTAGAAATCTGAAAAAATGTTTTTGTTTTTAAAAAAAAAATGGTAAATAAAATATGTTAAACATTTTATTAGCAAAAAAGTAAGGAAGCTGCAAAGGTTAAACTGAAATAAGAAATCTCTGAGGTCACCTAGCACTAATAACTTTTATTCCAAGAATATCTGCTGAAACTTGACCTTCCATTTTGATGACTTTGGGGAGATAATTCTCCACAGGTCTCTCTTGTTTCTGCATGTCTTATAAGAAAGGCACTAGCTGCCCTTTGTTGTAAACTATCTTTTCAAGAATGTTTGTTTACTGAGCAGCCTTGGAAGACAGATACAATGTCTCCCTCTGGAGCATAAACCAGGCATGCTTTACTTCCTATTATAAAAGAGTTAGGTTCCCTAAGCTCAAGGTTGCTAATAATACAGTCCACTGGATGTACAGATGTCATCTGACACCTCTTCCTGTCACCTTGCAGAAAATGAGCCTTGGGGAACCAGTGCAAAATGTTGATACTCTAGCTACCTCTATTGAAAGAAAAATGAACTCTCTTTCACCTTTCACTCAAGAGTCTCAACTCTTGAACCAGAATCCAAGAAGCAATTGCTTGAAGGTAGGGTAAAAGCAGGATAAGAAAAAAAAAAATCTCAGGCCCTTCATAGTTCTTGACAATGGCTACATGGGAATGGAACATGGAGCAAAAGCCTAGGGAGTGTTGAAGATGGAGAGGCTGAGACTCCAAAGGACTACAACCTTCTAGAAATCAGCTCATCATGTAGAAGATAACAAGGAAGAAGATAGCAAGGAAATTTGGTACTGGCTGAAAGGGACAAATCACCCAGGATAATTCATAACCATAAACTCTCCTCACCTGGGTTCCCAGACCAATTTTACCTACTTATGTAGTTCAAAATATTCTTAAATGAGGAATTTAATTTAGAGGTTACACATCAGCAAAAACACCTATGAAACTAACAGACACCATCAAAAATCAACATTAATCCAGACCTTAAAAAGTCCCAATGTTTCAAAAAACACAAAACACAGAAGGAAACAAAGTATCATGAGAAAGAATAAACAGGTACAACAGACAGCAAAATCAGACCCACAGATTCTCACAAAATAGCAAATCAGTGTGTTCAATATGTTTAAAGAAATAAAAGAGAGGCATTAAGATAAGATGGAATGAAGAAAAATTTTTATTTTTTTGAAAACAAAAGAAGAATTTTTATTTTATTTTTTGTGAGGTGAGTCATATAACAGAAAAACTGTTATCTGAGCTCAGTAAAATGATCTCATTTAAAATTTACTTCTCTAGGAAGCAAAAGAACTGTGCCTCTTATTTACTCAGTCTTAGTATTTATTACTAGTGTTGCTACTGTTGGTTGTAGATCAATTTAAGCCTAATGTCACTCTAAGTATGTCATGTGAATCATCTCTAATCCTAAAAACAACCCTGCAAGATATTGTCCACATTTTTTAAATATTAAAATAAGGCCTTACTCTTACATGCTCAAAGGTAGCATGCTCAAGATAAACCTTCTATGGCAGAACTTGCAGGACCAGAAGAGATGACTCCAGCACTGACACTCTGAATTTGAAGAAAAAACTTTTAAAGTTTTAAGAGAGTTTGAAAAGGAAACAAATGGAACAAAAAAAAATTAGAAAAACAGAAGTAAAAACTATTGAAAATTGAAACAGCATGTTACACAACACTGGACATAGCTACTAAATTGGAAGATAAATATAAAGAAATACAAAAATGAGAAACCAAGAGAAGGAAAATGTAAAAGAAAGTTTAAGGGAAAATGGAAAATAACATGAGAAAATCTAATGTGTCTCTTGTCTCCAGAAAATAACAGACAGAATGGGGGAGAAACAGCTTAAAAGAAACAATAGCTGAGAATTTTCCAAAACTGTTGAACGTTATGAACTCTTAGACTCAGAAAGTCCAACGAATCACAAGCAAGAAAAATAAAAAGAAGTATACTCCTAGACCCATGACAGTGATACCTAATACAGAAGATGAAAATTTTCTTCAAGTGAGCCAGAGAAAAAAGTTATGTTATCTAAAAATGAATAATAATTAGAGTGACAGCTCTTTCTTCTCGACAGCCACAAAGTCACCAAACAGTGGCATGATTTATCCAATGTACTAAAAGAAAATAACTCTCTAACAAGAATTCTATGCCTAATAAATTATCTTTTTAGAACAATGAAAAAAATAGTCTTCTCTCAGATTTACAAAAAAAAAAAACAAAACAAAACAAAAACCAAACAAATTTGTTACCTTTTACCCTACAGACTTCACTAAAAACAAAATTCTACATTATATATCTTAGGCAGAAGAAAAATAATGGAAGATGTGGGATGCCATAGAATGTTGGAAAAAAGCTATTGTTACTAAGTGGGTAGATTTAAATCAGCAGTTCTTAACCAAAAGCAATTTTCCCCTGAGGGGACAATTGACAATATTTGAAGATATTTTTTGTCCATGACAACTAGGGGAGAGGTAATGCTCCCAGTACCTAGTATATAGACACCAAGCATGCTGATACATCCCACAATATACAAGACAGCTCCTCACAACAAAGATTGATCCAGCCCAAAATGTCAATGGAGCCAAGGTTGAGAAATACTGACCTGAATTAACACTGTGTAGAGTAGTAATAATAATTTGTCTTGTGGGGGGTTGGATCTAAAATAGACTACAGGGGCACCTGGGTGGCTCGGTCAGTTAAGCATCCAACTCTTGTTCCAGGCTCAGGTCATGATCTCACAGTTCCTGGGATGGAGCCCCTTTTCAGGCTCTGTGCTGACGTGTGGAGCCTGCATGGGGTTCTCTCTCTTTCCCTCTCTCTCTACCCCTCCCCTGCTCACCTTCTCCCTCTCTTGCTCTCTCTCTCTCTCACTCTCAAAATAAATAAACATTTAAAAAAATAAAATAGACTACAAAAATAGAGTATAAAGGGAGAGGATGGCGACTAAAATGTTCTATGGTCTTTGTATCATTTGAGAGGAGTGATAAAAACTGAGTCACTGTAGGCTTTAATAAGTTAAGTGACTGTATTAAAATATTAAAGGTAACTACTAAATGTATCTATACACTTCAGAAGTTATATTATCTAACCTAGTAGAAGGATATGGAATGAGAATGAAGGGAAAAATAAAGAGGAAGCTTGAAAAGAGAAAAGAAATGTGGAAAGAAAAGGTGAGAAAAAAAGAGGAATATCGCAGAAATAAATACAAATGCATCAGTAATCAAAATAACTGTAAATAGAGTAAAACACTTCAGTTCATAGTAAAAGCTTGTCAGTCTAGATAAAATAAAAATTCCAGATAAGTACTGTTTATAAAAGATACTTGCAGGGGCACCTGGGTGGCTCAGTCTGTTAAGCGTCTGACTTCGGCTCAGGTCATGATCTCACAGTTCATGAGTTTGAGCCCCGTGTCGGGCTCTGTGCTGACAGCTCAGAGCCTGGAGCTTGCTTCGGATTCTGTGTCTCCCTCTCTCTCTGCCCCTCCCCCACTCATGCTCTGTCTCTCTCTGCCTCTCAAAAATAAAGAAACATAATCAAAAAATTTAAAAAGAGATTTGAACTAGATAATATTTAAAGTTCTGGAAATCCCTAATACAAACAATAATCTTTTACTCTCCATTATTTATTATGCACATTTACTGTCACTACAATGGTAGACTTGGAAGGCAGACATTTTATCTTATTTTTATTTATGATTTTTTTCAGTTTTATTCAGGTATAATGAACAAAGTTGTAAGATAATTTACGGTGTACAATGTGATGATCTGATATAAGCATACATTATGAAACGATTCCCCCCCTATCAAATGAAGTAACACATTCATCACCTCACATATTTACTTTTTCTTTTTTTGTAAGAACATTTAAGTTCTACTCTCTTAGCAAATTTTAATTATATAATACAGTGTTATCAACTATAGTCACCATGTTGTACTTCAGGCATTCTATTTTATAGTATTCTGTCTCTAACTCCTGGTGCAACCACTAAACTTTTGGGTATCTCAACAATGATCTCTGATGAGGAATTTGATACCACAGGACAAACCATTTATTTGATCAGATCCAAGCTTCAGAAAAAACTTGAGATCCTACAAAGAAATTGAAGTAGAGACATAATCCACAAGCAGCTGCATTTTGAGGTAAATCCTGCCTGCAGATCTGTATGCTACACATTTGTTTTTAAAAGCTTGGCATCTGACTGTAACCTGAGGAATTTTGGTTAAACATTTCTTTATGCAAAACAAAGAATGTTGAGCAGTTAAATATTTTACCTCTGAGGCTAAAATTGGGTTATTTTTTTTCCTCCCTTCTGAATGTTTAAGGTGGAAAACCAAGTGTAAATTGTTCAAAAGATTTCCAGTCATTAAAATCTTATCATCTACGAATGAACAGTGGTAACCAACTCCTTTGAATGGTTAATTAACTCAACAAAGATGTATTACGCATCTTCTCTTATAACTGAATGAGTCAGCAGTCTTTGCTGAGCATCTAGGAGATGTGGAGAGAGCTCTGGTAAGACAAAGAAAACGGGAGAACAGTACCTTCTAAGCATCTCACAACCTGATTGAGGAAAAGTGAATATGTAAATTGAAAAGGACCAAATGGTAATTGACACAATACAAAAGTAATCAGTCAATAAACATTTTTTTCAGCAGATACTCATATGAACAAGATTAATCCATGCACTCTCAACCTAAATTCAAGTGCTAACGGCTCAAAGGGGGATCAAATTAGCTTGGGTGCTCAAAGGGTTAAGGAATGGTTTTAAAAAGCGGGAAGCCAGGAGAGGGCAACCTTGCGCCTGACAGCAGGACACGTGCCGAAGCTTCAGGTAGCAATGCAGTTCCCTCCTTCTACCAGAGAAGGTGGGTGAGGTGAGACTCCACAGGAAGGGAATACAGTCATCTCTAAGTTCACCTGTAGATGTGGTTTGTGGACCACCTGTGGGAGAATCATCTGGAGACGGTGTTATAAATGCATATTTCTCCAATCTGCTACAGAATCAACACATCAGAACCTTTGAGAATGAGCTTCAGAAATCTGCACTTTGAATAAACTGCAGGTAATTCTCCCCACTGAAATTTTAGAACTGCTCACTAGATGAGAACAAGGGTGTCAGATTAGCCTGTCTCCACAGCTTTGTGATAAGTTGCCCCCTTCTACTGCTCAGCCTCTCTAAGCCTCATTTCCCCATTTGTCAAATGCAAACAATAAATACTATCCACCTATAGTTTTGTAACGATCACATGATTCACCATCTAAGATGCTTAGGCAAACAATGAGCACTCGATAAATGCAATATAAATTATAATAAGCTCATGAAGAATTCACCAACTATAGTCAATGATAATATATTAAACACTTAAAAATTTGTTAAGAAGGTAAATCTTATGATAAGTGTTCTTTCCACAAGAAAAGATTCTAAAGAAAAGGAAAAAACTCACCAAATGTGAACATGTGGAGCAGACACAATGAGGGTATGAGACAGGAAAATTCTAAAAGGGCAAGGCCAGAGGTCTGAGCAGGAAGTTGGTCCGTTGAGGATGTGTTTCCAGTGATAACCTTTACTTTCTAACCACTGCCTACATGCCAGGCTACTTTCACATTGACTCAAAAGCTCCTTAGGATCACTTTATGAAGTATAAATTTAGTAGGGCTTTAGCTGAAGGTCAGGGAGGTTAAGTGTCCAGTGCAAAGTCACACAGCTAGTAAATCACATGACACACATTAGGGAACAAATTGTGTCACAGTCAAATACCCTAAATCTAACCTGAGAGGCACCCAGCATGACCTACATGGGACAGAGATGAGTCAGGTCAGTTTCAGGCATGCCCTGGAGTGGAGCCAAGTTCTGAGACCAAAGGGTACACACAGGTGTCAGGCTCAGGAATGTGGGGCCAGCAATAGAGTCCTACCACCTATTCTGCCAAGAACCTTCCTTATTGCCCCATGTTGTTATTAGTGACCATAAAGATAGAGAAACAGCAGATATTTATTTCCTGCCACATGTTTTAAAATGTGGAACTCTAAACCATTGTTCAATTACCCTGCAGTCAAGATTTGTTATCAGTATTAAATGAATTTTAAGTCTTGTATTCTACAGTATTCTTGATAGAGGTAGGTAAGGTGAAAAAATCTGAGTACAGAAACCAGAGCTCTAAAAGGATCACAGTTTGCCTGGGAAAACCACCACAATGGATACCTATTGTGTTTGGCCAGCATCTATTCCCCCTTCTGAACTAGCACCCTGATTTTCATTTTGGTACCACTCCTCACTTAAGTCTTTGTGGTTCTGATTGAGTTGACCTCTACTCCTAGATTCCAGCAATGGACACATGACCCAGGCTTGCCCGATTAGCATATTCCATGCCTCTGGTGACTCATTGGCTCAGGAATGGCAAGCGATCTAATTAACCCAATCAAAAGTTGATGTCAGACTTTGAATTAGAATATGAGGAAAGAAAAGCTCTTCTACTGGGATTGGATTTGCCAGGAACTAGCTACATTTTCCAGGGCACACTTTATGGAGTACATTGGCTGCATTATTTGCACTTCTGGATCCTGCCATGTGAAAATTTTCACTCCTAGCCTTTTCAGGTGTGCAAGCCAATGATTCTTTTTTTTTGTTTTTCCTAAACCTATTTAAATTAAGATTTTTTTTTATCACTTAGGAAAAAATGCTAACTAATTGAGAGCTACATGCAACTCAAAGACTTGTCACCAACAAGACTCTTGTCACCAACTCACACTTAACATGAACTGATTTTGTGGGCGGGGCACATGAATAGTAAGAGAATTGGGATGAGAGAAAAAATATTGGTCCTTAATCCATGGGCAGGGCTAATGATACTAGGGCATGACCTGCAAAAATAATAATTTTTTAAAAACTGAAGATAGAAATAATAAAGGTGAGACTTATGAGGAGAGAATCAAACTGGATCATCCACCCCTGCTTTCTGGGGGAAAAAAGGCAAAAACTTAAATATGAAAATAGACACTTAGCAAACATGTCCCTAATCTACAAAGGTGTATGTGAGAGAGAGGTAGGAGGGGATGCATTTTTAAAAGAGGTAAGGAGACTAGAATAGAACCAGCAAATGACAAAGCATTTCAATGTAGGGCATACTGGGGACAATTTTCAGCAGAAGGAAGCATTACAATCAAGAATTTTGACTCAAAATTTAACTTGGGCAGTTAATCCAGTCTGTTGTTTAGGGGACGAATTTAGAAAATATACCTGAAAGTATCATTACTAGCAAACATCCTATTTTCACATACATTATAAGAAAGTTGGAAAAATAGCCAGCACACAATTCATAATGCTTGAATTCATTCATAATCAAGACTATCACCTGACTGACAAAAGTGAAAGTAATTTAAGTATGTAATGCCATTTTAATACAAAAAGAAACCTCAACCCCCTAAGTAATCTCAGGCAAAGAAATAGTCTCTGTCCCCATAGGTGGATTTTATAATCCCATCTGAATCAATAGCATCTGTTTTAACTGATGTAATTAATAGATTATATAATTCCACGCATCTCTGCAGGTGCCACACGATCAAATAAAAATAGATTAAGTATGGGAAGAGAAGAAAGCCACTTATTTGGTTAATCCTTTCCAACCAGGAGTCTAATTCAAGGCCCACCTGTAGCTAGATGACATAAAATGTCTTATTTAGATCTAAAGGACATGAACTTAATTACAACAGAAAATATTTTTTTTTAAGTTGAAATCAAAGAGACAATATAAATAAAGAGGCCCAGTAACTGGCATGAAAAAATAGAAGAACACATTAGCACAGTGGTGAAATTTTATTATACCTCATTCAAATCCTTAAACTTCAGGTATATTTGTGTTATAAACTTGGGAGTGACTTGAAGATTTAGCCAGAGTTAATGTATAATCATTCTAAGTGACTGTATTAACCACTGCAGGACTATTTTATGCAAGTTAAGAATTGAGCATCAGTGTGGGGATTCCTAATACCATATATAGGGAAAGACTACATGTATTTTCCTCTGTATTTTCCAGTATACTTTGTCTGTGCTTCTTAGAGCCCTGTACACATTACATTACGGTCAGTTGTTTCTATGACCCATGCTTCCCTGGACCATAAGCTTCCAGAACCAGGAAGCTTACTTTCATTTTCTGTTCATTTTCTGTTTCATTTTCTTTTCATTTCTGTTCATTTTCTTTCACTTTGTTTCTAGTACAATGCTAAACCAAAAGGAGCTTTGGCAAACTAATGTCTTCCTTTTAATTTGTAATAAAGTTCGGTATTTTTTGCCAATGAGTTAAGCAAGAATTGTAAAACTAATGATGTTTTGATATACTAACCTCTGAAATACACCTGTGAGCCATTTTTAAATACAATATCCAAATCCAGGAGAAGGAGAGAGGAGGATTATCTTCACAAATGAATAAAACCTTATTTACATAAAGAAGTCTTGATATTATATATGGATTTGTTCAGAAATTACAGTGTATCAATTTTTAAAATAATGTATACACTCTATTTTATATATGCTTTTTAAAAATGGTGAACAGTAATAGTATTTTAATATAATATTATTATCATTATTATTATAGTAATTAGTACTATATAAATAGTAGGGTTTTTTAATTTAAAACATGGGGTTTTAGGGGTGCCTGGGTGACACAGTCAGCTGAGAGTCCAACTCTTGATTTCAGCTCAGGTCATGATGTGAGAGTCATGGTTGAGCCCCATATCAGGGTCTGCGCTGAGCATGGATGCTGCTTGGGATTCTCTCTCTCTCTCTCTCTCTCTCTCTCTCTCTCTCTCTCTCTCTCTTTCTCTGCCCTTCTCCCCTGTGTGCTCCCTATCTCTCTCTAAAATTAAAATTAAACTTAAAAAATCAAAAACAAATTGTTAAGATGTTTTTAAATAAAGGATTGAAAAGCTGTTGTGATTTCAATACATCTAGTCCCAAGGAAATCCATGAAAGACCATGAGGCCTCAAAACCAAGCACAGCATGCAGAAGTTTATCCAATTGAGAACACAACCATCAAGAAGCAGCATCGCCCTTAAATCTGCTGGTGCAAAACAGATCAATAAAAGTGTTGGAAGGTCACTGATTGCAGCCTATGGGACTAATAAAATCTGTATCTTCAATCCCAATCCCAACCCTATGTTTCAGGCTTTGTATCCAACCAGAGACTTCCCACTTGGAGGTTCCATAATATACTGACTTCACCCACCCTTCCACAGAGGAACAGACTCAGGACCCAGACAGCCTGAGTTTAAGTCAGCAAGCTGCTCAACCTCAGCTTTACCATCTGAACAAATGTGATTAATAAAAAGCTCTACCTCACAGAATTGATGGGAGGGTTAAAAAGTGTCTAGAACATATGAAATGCTATATAAAGGTCTAGTAACATATAAAATCATATGTGCAGCCTTTGGTAACTTGTTCCTACCCACCTCCCAGTGGCTCACCACCAGCCTCCTGATTTCTTTTATTTTCTTCCAAATCCCAAGGTCTTTCTGGCTTCAGAGCCTTCACCACCTTCTTGCTTTTCTGCCATTTCCTTCTGGTTTTATCCCCAGAGGCCACGAGAGACTTCCTAAAGTGATAATATTTTGTACAACATTCATGTTTTTTTTCCAAAATGGTTCCATCTTGATAGAGTTTAAGAGGACAATAGGGAGCTATCAACACGGCAGGTATATATCATTAGTATATAACACCATAAAAATTCCGGAGTCAAAGAGTTCATATTATCCTAGACCCTGGCTTCTCCATTCATTGGCCAAGATACCCTGTATCAGTCTCTAAATTCCCCATGCAGCATTGTTCTCTTCAAAATTAGGATGAAGTTTATACCTACCTTCCAAAATTGTTACAAGGATTTCATGAAGTGATGAACGCAGAAGGGCTCTACCTCCCAAAAAGGTTTTACAACATGGTACTAGTATTATTTTTATTAGTTGCTATTATTTTATCCACAGAAGAAGGATCGAGTTCAAGTGTTATCACCTCACAGCTAAACATAAGTCTTCATCTTTTTTTAAAATTTGTAAAGATTTTTTTAAAGTTTATTTATTTTGAGAGAGAGAGAGAGAGAGAAGGGGCACCAAGGAAGGGCAGAGAGGGGGAAGAGAGAGAATCCCAAGCATGTTCTGTGCTGTCAGCACAGAGCCCAATGTGGGGCTCGATCCCACAAACCGTGAGATCATGACCTGAGTCAAAATCCAGAGTCAGACACTTAACTGACTGAGCCACCCAGGTGCCCCACGTCTTCATCTTGAAAAATGCATTTTGTTGTAATTTGTGGTGGCTGATTAGTTAGTTGCAGTCTTGTGTGAAGCAATGAAAAAATTTTCCAGTGTAAAGACAGTTCCTAAGTGCTATGTTGTCATAGACCTGGACTCTGTCACACTAGACAGCTTAATAAAGGTAGTCACTTGGTAATACAATTGGAATGTGTTAGGTATGTTTTCTTTTTATAAAACTTTCCCCATACCTGACAGACCAAAAAACAAAACAAAACAAAACAAAACAAAAAGCAAAACAGTATCTCATGAAAAAAAAAAGAAGAAGAGGAAAAAAGCTAATATCGGAGGGCCTATTATGTGCCAGACATGCAGGAAAAGACTCAAGTTCAGCACAGCTCTCGTGGCCCAAGGACAGAGGCCAGCAGTGTGGCAGAACCCTCCCAAGGTCAAGGCAAAGTTACAGAAACTGTGGCCTATTTTAAAGGTTTTACATTTAATAAATCAATATCTTTAACTGGAAAGAAAAAAATCCAATGCACTATAATTGTACTAGCCATACAGAATTATTTCTTAAAACAGCAGTTCAAAGTGCACCCCAGAGCATGTGGCCTGATAATAGGTCACACACATAAAAGGTGTGCAATGAATAACTTCTACTTTCAGTTCTGCATGTCCTGATGACTGTAGGTATAACCTCACTTGGAGACCAGTGCACCAGCCTCCCCCCGGGGATGGGCATCGTTCAAAGCAGGGTGTTTTGAGCTAACACTCTGATGCGGCCATTTGATGTTAAGCCACCTTGTCAACACGTGAAATCACCATCTTTTCAAAAATATAAAAGAGATATTCCTTACCAGAACTGGAATCAGGTCTTACCTAGGTCATATCCGAAGGGAAAAGAAGAAATTTGATGTGAAAATAAGTATTTATTCAGAATGAGGGAGGAAAAAAAAACCCACAACAAATTACAAATTTTAATGAGCTGCAAAAAACCCAGAAAAATAACAATTTTTTATTAACTCCCTGGCAGAACTTCAAAGAACTTTTCCTATATTTTTTGACTATATTCTTCTTAATCATCCCTTCATATACCAATGATTTTGTGATATCAGTTCTTAGAGAGAAGAGGAAGATAATTCTATTTGCTATCTAGCAACATTGATCAAAATTGATTTTTAATTATTAATAGTTTTAGAAAAGCTGTTGATAGCTACTGATAGTTTAGCATCACAATTTGTTACTGGCAGATACACAACATTCTTAGGATTTTTGTCAAATTTTGGAAGACTTCTGTCAGGTTTCTTTCATATATGACCTGTAGGATTTCAGGCCCTTGAGTTTTCTTGTTCACTGACCAATCTTAAATACTCTGATTTTTTTGTTTGTTTTTTTATTTATTTCTTTTAATTTTTAAATTTTATTTAAATCCAAGTTAATTAAAATATAGTGTAATAATGATTTCAGGGGTAGAATTTAGTGATTCATCACTTACATATAACATGCAGTGCTCATCCCAATGAGTGCCTTCCTTAATGCCCATCACCCATTTAACCCATCTCCCCCTCCAGCAATCCTCAGTTTGTTCTCTGTATTTAAGAGTCTCTTATGGTTTGCTTCCCTCTATGTTTTTTTTTAATTTTTTTAATGTTTACTTATCTTTGAGAGAGAGAGAACGTGCACACAAGCGGGTTAAGGGCAGAGAGAGGGCAGGCTCCAGGGTCTGAAATGTCAGCACAGAGCCCGACACGGGGCTGGAACTCACAAACCCATGAGATCATGACCTGAGCCAAAGCCGTATGCTTACCCAACTGAGCCACCCAGGCGCCCTCTCTGTTTTTATCTTATTTTTTTCTTCCCTTCCCCTGAATACTCTTTGAACAAACACGATCTAATAACTAGTCCATGAACTTGTAATAATTATACATTGTAAGTTTTATGTTATCAACGTCAATGTCAGGATTTCATTTTAAATCCAGTAGAAATGCAAAACATCCATGTAATTCAGTGATATGTCTGGTTGCATAAAACACACAATGTCATAAAGGTAAAAAGTACTGCAAAGTCTGTAGCACTGCTATATATGTGTGGCCTACAAACACAGTATTTCTGATAAATTCCCTTTTGAAAGATTTCCAAAATATTTCTAAGTGTATCAACTACATTATCAAGTATATTCCTGGAAGCAAAGAAATTCCGTTTTAATGAGAACTTGAGGGGAATTGAAAGATTCTATTACAATTTTATCTGCCTGATTGGAAGAATTTTTCACAGATGGACATCTGGCTCCATAGAGTTTGAACCATGTTTCTCCCCCAGCACCCACTGACTTTCAGTGGTAGGAGCTATAGCTCACTCCATGTTACCATGCAAGCTCTGGCCTTACACTTCCCGGTCATAATGTTGGTGAGTGATAGCAATGGATGGCACGGGTGAGCCTAGAAGTCATTTCTATACCAAAACAGAAAGCTAAATAGTTGTATGTGCAAACAATATAAATATACCCCTCTGGCCTAAACGTCAAAGAATCCTAACTCCACTTTTCTGTAGCCTGTTCTCCAAAACGTCTGGGGCAACCCCAATGGCACTCAACACGAAGGGGGATGTGACAGGAAAACGTGAGCCTGGAAAGCGAAAGCAGCCTGCATTAACGGAAGTTAAAGTATTTTTCTTTTATACATTTTATAAAGCAAGTGGGGGCGCCTGGGTGGCTCAGTCAGTTAAGCGACCAACTCTTGATTCGGCTCAGGTCATGATCTTACAGTTGGTGAGTTCGAGCCCCACGTCGGGCTCTGTGTTGATGGTGTGGGGCCTGCTGAGGAATCTTTCTCTCTCCCTCTCTCTCTGCCCCTTCAGAGCTATCTCTCCCTCTTTAAAAATAAATAAATAAACATTTTAAAAAATAAAAATAAAAATAAATTAAAGCAAATGACTGCATCTACATATTACTAGGGCTCGGCCAGGGCTTTTGAGGGACCCAAGCAAATGAGGGGCCTTGACATTATGCTTCAACATTTTGCAATGGAGCTGCCTTGATCCCTAACTTTTACTCCAACCCTCACCTCAAACTTGATCATGTATTTCTGTATTATTTGTATACAGAATATGCTGTTTTGTATGAGTGAGCTTCAATTTTAAAATCAGAAAACACAGCACAAATTTTTAAAATCTGTTGGGGTTGATCAAGTTAGGCTCCAAGGCTAATGTGTTCCCCAACCTCCATTTTGAAGGACCTTAGTAATTAGTGAAATGCCTATATAGAATAGACCGCTAAGAAAACTGTTAGAAATTTAACTGAGTGAGTGGGATGCTTGGGTGGCTCAGTCGGTTAAGTACCCTACTTTGGCTCAGGTCATGATCTCATGGTTCATGAATTTGAGCCTCACATTGGGCTCTTTGCTGACAGCTCAGAGCCTGAAGCCTGCTTCAGATTCTGTGTCTCCCTCTCTCTCTGACCCCTGCCCCCCGCTTGCACTCTGTCTCTCTCTCAAAAGTAAATGAATAAACATTTTTTAAAAAATTAACTGACTTATGTGGATCCTGAGAAACTTAACAGGAACCTATGGGGGAGGGGAAGGAAAAAAAAAAAAAAAAGAGAGAGGTTAGAGTGGGAGAGAGCCAAAGAATAAGAGACTATTAAAAAATGAGAACAAACTGAGGGCTGGGGGGTGGGAGGGAGGGGAGGTTAGGTGATGGGTATTGAAGAAGGCATCTTTTGGGACAAACGCTGGGTGTTGTATGGAAACCAATTTGACAATAAATTTCATATAAAAAATAAAAAAAATTAACTGAGTGTTTTCTGTGAAATCTGACGAATATGAGATCCTATTATGCTACAAACATTCTCTTCGGATCCCCACTTTCACCTTGCCCAATAGATGATATGTACCCACCCAAATAGGGTTATAGAATCAAGAAGTCATCCTAAAGGTATTCATCCTATTGGTTTTCAAATGAAAAGATGGAATGAATACCTCAGTTAAGAGAGCACATCTATTTATTGATTAAAAGCAAATGATGACAACCGTAATTTCATAGATAAATCCATCCACAACACTGAGATACAGATGATGCATGTGAATTCTCAGAAAATAAGCAGCCTCCTAACTTAGGATGAGGGGAGCCCCTTTTTGAGGTTGGAAAACGTAGTAAGACTCTGTCTTCTCTTTCCATGTAGTTTGCCACCCATTTGGGACCATGTTTCCATACCATCCTTCTCCCAACTTTGACATTAACCCATCCTTGATTTCATCTCATCCTTAATCCTTACCCAGGAAGTACAGGTTGGAGATGAAGTGAAGTTCAAAGATGGGTAACTTTGATTCACATATTATTCATAATTGAAATAGATACACTTTAGGGTTTACTCTTTAGATTCTGTCAAAATATTTCCATCTCAATATCACTGAATCAAATGGCTGGCTTCATCCAAACATCAAGAACGCTAGTGAGTTATATTATGAACCAAAAATCAGAGAGAATTCTATACAGTTGGTAAAATTCCTAAAGAATAAGTTTATCCTATCCCCATATTGCACAATACTTCCACGTGACACATTTCTCTAATTCTACCCCTCTCCCATCATTCCTTGGCAATTTACTTTGTGGAAGTGTCTCAAAAGCTATTTTCAATAGAACTGAACTTTAAGGAGCTTAAAAAGCATACTCTCCCCTTTTATTCTGATGTCAGATTATAAAAATAAAGCAGCCCATCATAATTCTCCATTCTGGAATTCTTTGGGACAGAAATTTTACTTTATGGGGGAAGAGAAGCCTAAAAATGCCAGAGGATCATCTCTTTGTGAAAGAATGCTAAGGAAATGGTGTTCCAAGGTGAGTGGCATTCATATATTCAACATACTTCCATTTGAGGACCCCTTTGCTGAGTCAGCACAGTGAAATTTAGTAAAATGGATCTATAAACTTTACATTTGATACCTTTTTCCTTAACCTGACCTTTACTTCAGGACATGTTCCCGAGACTAGGCATTCATTCATTCATTCATTCATTCATCTATCCATCCATCCATCCATTAAGGAATGATAACTTTCTGTGTGCCAGGGAATGAAGACACGGCATTAAATGAAAATGACATGGCTACTGCCCTCATGGAGCTAACAGTTGAGCAGGAAAGACAAGACAGTAAAGAAAACATTACTCAAATGATTAATTAATCATAGGATTTCCCTCTGTTGCCAGGAGTACTGGACTGACACTGTGAGTTAGGGAATAAAGATGTTTGCCAAAACCCCCAAATCCATACCTCTTCACCACAAACCCAAGGCAAGGGGTTCTTCTCTAGCCCCAAAATTGTAAGGAAGGAGGACCCTTATTGTAGGCTTAGATCTCTGAGCCCACCCCTGAAACACCTGATCATGTGCCTACCCTGTGTGCTGGTGGTCAAGAAGACATGTTATCAGGGTGCACTTGGGTAGCTCAGTCAGTAAGCATCCATCAGCTCAGGTCATGATCTCATGGCTCCTGAGTTCGAGCCCCACATCAGGCTCTCTGCTGTCAGTGCACAGCCCACTTCAGATCCTCTGTCCCCTCTCATTCTGCCCCTCCCCCACTTGTGTCCTCTCTCTCTCTCTCTCTTTCTCTCAAAATAAATAAAAAAGAAACTTAAAAATTTTTTTAAAAAGGCACGTTATCAGAAGAGCAGAGATGGGTAAGTTTGTTGATCAGACCAAAACAAAAAGACTATAGTCCTATATCCACATCTTTACAGGTCATAAAAACATGGAGCTTATTCTAAGAGCCAACAGAAAACCAGTGCAATGTTTAAAGCAGGAAATGAGTTACCCTGCTCACATTGTGAATAATGGTATAAACGGGGACAAGAATGAAGGCAAGGAGAACAGCTAGAAGGTTATTTCAGGCAAAAGAGGGTGATATCTTAATTTTGGGTGGTGGCTGTGATGATGGAAAATGGTAGATAAAGTCAGAGCTGTTTACGTAGACAAAATAGCAGGTGACTTAACATGAAAGGATAAGGAAAAGAGAGGTCAAGATAATTCACAGACTTCCAACTTGAGCAACAGCTCAGTGATCCTTAACCTGGCTTATTCAGTAAAGTCACCTGAAGACCTTACCCCAACAGTCCCATTTCATTGGTTAAGCACAGGTATATTTTCAACACTGCTCAGATGTTTCAAATATGAAGTCAGGTTAGAGAACCCCTGAACTAGGCGGACAAGAGTTCCCAAGTAGGAAACACCTGACAGGAAGGGAGTTTGTGGGGAAATTCCATGAGTTTCCATACTATGTGGGTTTTGTCAGAGGAGTCCAAGCAATATGTCAAGTTCAGAATTGGACATACATGTCTGGATGATACAGGAAAGATCTAAATTGGAGACAGGTGAACATGACTGACATTTACATTGCGATGGAAGTCATGGCAGAATATGCAATTACCTAGGGAGAGAGTATGGTGAGAACACAAGAGGACCCTGAAAAACCCCTTCATTAAAGATAGAAGATGACGCGTCAGCAACGGAGGCGAAGAAGGAGTGCTGGTAATTTAGAAGGAAACCAGGAAAATGGGGTTTGCCAAAGTCAATGCAAGGCAATGTTTCCAGAAGACAGTGTCTAAGTGGCTTGAAAGCTGTGTTTAATTTTGGCAGGGCCTGGAGCTCACCCTCCTTTCCAACCGTCAAACCTCCGCCTTGATTTTTGAGTCCTCCCCTTGGTAAGTCTCTATTTTGGCAAGATAGCTACTAGCAAGGAATTATTATTTAAAGGCCAAATTGTAGGAAACTTGAAAGCCTAGTGTTTCAGGATTGGAAAATAAATACAATCTCAGTTCAGATACTAAACATAAAAGATAACATTCCTTGTATACATGCTCTCCTGACTTCTAGCACTTAGGACGTATATTACGTTCGCCTAAGCGTGGGTTTAAATTTGGCAAGCACTGCAAGTCTTTTAGGGTTCGGTAGCATTCTTTCTGTTGCCAAGCCTACCCAGGACAAAACAGAGTGATCTCTCAGGACTTGCCCCCTCTTCGGGCCTCAACCTTGACACGTACAGATTTTGTCACTATCATGATGTCCTTACCATTTTATTTCTTTATGTGTGTCTCCTTCTGATTCCCCTGGGGGCCAGTAATGCTCTATATGAGCTTACATCCCCAGCAGCTATCACAATGCCTACTATTTGGTATGTACTGAATAAATGTTTGCTGAATGAATGGAAAGTTGCATAATATTTCTGTGAGTTCAGGAACAGCCAATCTGGAAATTCCATCTCTAAGTATTCTTTCATCATAGACTGTAAAATATTGTTTAAATAAAGGATGTGGTTTATACATGTTTAAGTTTTAGGTCAATTTTCTATGGAGTAGTAAAATCTCGTTCCAATACAAATTACTTAATCCCTTGGTGTCTTGGGTTTTCTGCCTATAAATAAGAATGGCAATGTTGATTTCCCTTGAAGCTGCAGTGAGCATTGTCTTAGAACTCTATTTGCCCAGAAGAGGTACTACTTGGGTTTGAAGACCAATTGATAATCATTTCTGGTTTTGCTCTGAGTATATGTTGTGGGTTCAAATGCTAGGGGGCAACAGGTAAATTATCTGGGTCTGTCCACAATAGCTTCTGGAGCGGTTGCTAAAGGCTGAGTCTTTCGACCAGTAAAGGATTTCCCATACTAGGAACTGGGTCTATCATGTCATTCTTTGCCATAGGGGGGATTTTTCTGGAGGGATCCAGCCCCTTCCAGGCTGGACACTGAGTAAATGAAGCATTGGTGGCCTTAGGGAAGAGCCAGACTAGCTGCAGCAAATGTAGTCAAAGCTGCCTTTAAGGTCATATCAGATTTGGATTACTTTGTTCAGAGCTAATCTCCTCCCTAGTTCAAGCCTGCTGTTCAGTTGATTTAAGGGTTTCTTGGTGAAAAAAAATCTATCAGAGAAGAAAGAATTTACCTTAACCAAGGGTAATCTCTCTGACTGCAATTTAAATAATAAAACGCATTTTTATTTGTTAGAGGTCCACTTGACACATAATTCCCCACTGACTGAATGCCGATTATATGCCAGGTTTTTGAAATGCTTTACGGCCTTAAATGTTCATGTGACTATTGTACTATTTCCATTTTATACATGCAGAAAATGAGGCAGAGACCAGATGAAATGCTAATCTCCCTGACTCGGAGCTCAGCCTCGTTCCTGCTATTCAGTATTGCCTCATAGACATTTATCTTCTTTCTATATGCTATTATGTTAAAGCTAAAGTTCACCCTCAATCAGTTGACTATTTGCAATCCCACCTTGAATGACATGCATATGGGCTTTCTTGTCATTTAAGATTATTTTGAGGCAAAAAAAAAAAAAGTGAAATGAAAGCAAGTATAATATTTAGTTATCTGACCTTGCTGAATAATCTTGACAGATTTTCACTGAAACCTAAATTTTCATTTCTGTCCAGGAATTTTTATTATCGTGTTCATTTCAGTACAGAAGTAACATTCACATCTGTGATCACTGTTGTCATTTACTTTTCTTCATTTAATTTTAAAAAGTCCAACTGTCTTCTATAGCTTTTCAAATTCTTTTTCCCATTTCTCACACCATATGCACATTTTCTCATGAAATTGCTCAGTAGTGTAACCCTTTGGGTTTAATGTGAATAGCCAGTGCACTATTTAGAGATGTACTCTCCTCAAGAGCTGATGCCAGCAGCCCCTTTCCTGATAACTACAAATAAGTCTGTGTATCGTATACCTGGGAGGATTTTTATAGATTCATCCACACGGATGGATTCACCCCTCATAGCTTCATGGGAACAAGATAAAAAGTAATAAAAATCATGTTGTGGTCCCTGGGGAAAGATAGTTCCATTTTCCCCAAGAGATACTAGGTAGACTGTACAGTCATCATAAGAAAACAGGTCAAATTGACCCTGTGAACTGAAGGTAGTAAATAGTTTTCCTCACAGGTCAACTCCAAATGATGGGTAGTAGCTCCCTGAAACACCAGGTTAAGCAAGATCTGAGGCTGTGTCCAGGTACAGAGCACTGTAATCTGTCTGTGATGTCTTCTGTGGGCAGTGGAAAGCTGTGGCAAGGCTGTGTGCTGGCAGGATTTGCTGCCCTGGGAGAAAGCAATGGCCCAGGTAATGACTCAATAAAAACTGAGCTCCAAACGAAGTGTATATCACTTTGCAATGGCAAGAGCTCCACTTCACAAATGACCCCAAAGAAAACTTATGAATGACGTACTTCCAGGTGTTTTAAAGCCAAACAAAACTGATGTGCAATGAAGTAGAGAGAAGGGTAGAGGAGAGGATCTTGTTCAGGGAGGAGACAAACAGACTGTGTCCCTGTGATGTCTCTGTGCGTGCAGGGACAAGGGAACTATGCCCAGTTAGTAAGGAGGAACACCAGATCTGGCCAAACTTGCCCTGCTACAAACTTAGAGGAGAGCATAGCTGAGGAGGTGAGTGGGAAGCCTAAGTTAGTACATTCCAGTAGAGAAATACAGAGGGACCATGCTGATGGTGTTGACCTTCAAGCTGATCACACTAGTAAAATAGGTGTCTAAATGTCGGGGATTCCCATATGGAAAGCTTTTCTTCTGATGTCCTTGGGCAGGACTCCTGTCGAGACTTAGCATACAGTAAGATGCTTGTTATTGGTATTCCTTGTCGTGTGGACAGCTCCTCCTAATGCACTATGTCTATCTAATAGGTTACATTTCTCTGCCTTGAAACATTCATTACGTAGTGGGGAAAAACATGCGTTAAATTGCATATATTAATTGCATTAAATTTAAATTAAATTGTATTAAATTTAAATGTATTAAAGTGTAGCTCAATGCTGTGCCTGTTAACACAGGGACACTGATGAGGTACAACGGGAGGCAGGTAGCCACCTCTGTCTGCGGGGGGCAGGGCAGGCTTCTCAGAGGAGACGTTAGGGCCAGTTTATTGGGCAGAAACCACGAGGAGGTCCTTCTGGCCATAGAGAAAAGGATAGGCAGAGGTACAGAAGCTACAGCACAATCAGCCAACTGCAGTTCGAGGGCCCTGGAACACACAGTGAAAGGAAGGAGTTGGTAGAAGGTCTAGATCATGAGGGGTCTGAAAGCCACTGAGAGTTTTTAGGCAGAGATGTGGCACGAACGTCTTTGTTGTTGGATGTTGTTGGCAGCACTGTTGGCACCAACTCAGGGTGGAGTTGGAAGGGAGAGAGAGGTGCTGGCTGGGAAATCACTGCAGCTGTCCAGGTTAAAAAAAAAAAAAAAAAACATGATGAATACAGGCAGGTTCAAGAAATACTTAGAATTAAAATCACCAGGACTAAATACTGATGGGTGAAGGGAAAGGGGAAGAGAAGAAGAGTTCAAGGTAGCTCCCACGTTTCAGACTTGGGATGATCACAGGGTCATGACTAGGCCAGAGAAACAGGAGGAGCGGTGGGTTTTGGTTTCTCTGCATGGCTCCCACGATACCAGAGCTACATCAATAATGACCAGTCCAGGTCCGAGCTTTGAAGTCCGAGATTAGGATTCAATGACTTCCCTCCCATTCAATAGCCACGTGACCTTGAACAAGTTAGTTTAGCCTCTCTGAGCCTCAATTCCCTAATGGTAGAGGTGAGATAATAGCAGCATGCTATTAAGGCTGATGTTGAAGATTAAATTAGGCTATGTATATCGTACGGCTCCTGGTACACGGTAAGAAGCCAATAATGTTAGCTATTTTTGATTCAGTGAATACATTGCTTTTTCCTTTTTACAAAGAAAGCAAAAGAATAAAAATGTTTTTTATTCTTCTGGCCACATAACATTCACTTGCTGCCTTATTTCACTGGCTTGAACTGAATTTCTGCTAAGGCATTTATGGTATAACACATAAAACCTGCTCTTGAATGGCCCTCCAATCTGAGGACTTACCATTGGCTTCTTGACCAAAAAGTCTATACAGCCTCCTGGGAACCTGACTCCAGGAGCTCACATATAGGACAGGATTAGATTGTCCCCCTTGGATTGTGTGGGATCAATCCCAACCCAATTAGTACTATGACTTGCCTTCATGCTTCCCTTCACCCAGGGCTTGTACGTTCTCCTTAACAATCACAAGAAATGGACAAAATTGTTTAGCCCATGAGGTAGATGGTGCTGTCCAGAGTGTCTAGCACAGGACTTGGCACATAGCAGGTGTTTAGTAAATTTTGGTTGAAGTGAACCACATTACATTCCTTATACTACATTGCGATGCCTAGCCTCAGGAAGAAACCCTTGCACCATGCTCGTCCCTAAACATTGCTTCTTTCTACCCAACCATGTGGCCCTAAGCAGGAAACATCTTTAGCATGAAATGTTCTTTATAGAACTTTCAAAGTATGTAAATGGAGCATTTTAATCTGTCAATCATACAGTGAAGACTATAAAAATAAATATGGATTAAAACCAATGTTGATATGGGTACATTTCTTCAAGTATACATTGATAAACTAAAATGTTTTTGCCATGGTAGTGAATCAGTAGATTGGCCAAGTTCCCTGAATGTGAATGTGTCCACCCAGACAACTCAGGACAGTATGAATTAGTAGAACCTAACAGGTGCTTGTGTTTTTCAAACTCATTGAAAAGAGCCTAATTTAAAGATCTGTGATTTAATGAGCCTTTCAAAGCTGAAAATATATCCCACTGAGATTTAAAACAGAAAATAGATTTAAAATAGAAAAAAAAAATAAAACAAAGCTAGTTTTGTGTTTCACAGACACAGGAAGGTGCCAGAATTATTTACTGCTTTCTGGACTTTGCATTATGACCAAATTGATATTTTCCAGGTTTTTCATTAACTTAAAATGTTCTGAGGTAAACACATCATTTGCCATGATTAAATCCAAGGTGTTTCTGCAGCTTCCTCTGAACAGCTAAAAATTAGGCCAAGAGGTAAGAGTTCTGGTCGACCTCTTTGTGAAAGCAGCACTTGAGAAAATGCACAGATTTCACTCACCAGCTTCCCTGAGATTCTTAGAGCCACAGCAAGCAGAGGGTCTATAGGCAGAATCACATGGTAAAATCTTTCAGTCCAGAAACTTTCTCACCTCCAAAACCAAAAATCATTCCACCTTGTTTTAAAAATTCTTGTAGATTTCCCAAACTGTAAAAGAACATAGACTTGACCTGCCCACCCTCACACCTACTGCATCAGCCCTCTATAATTAGCTCTACAAGGGTAAAATCCTCTACTACTTCTCTGGATGGTTCTAGACAGAGCCAAGTTAATAGATACACAGTTGTCAGAAGTCACTAGGATTTTAAATTTCCTTCCCAACTTGAGTTAGACTGATTAAATAAGCTTCTGTTAAAAGCTAGTCTATTAAAACAGATGGAAGATTAAGGATGAACAGAAAAGCTAATTCAATATAGCCTTTTCTTTCCCCTCTCTGAATTCTACCTCTCAGTCTTGGAGACAGGAACCTCTCTAGGATGGGACTCCCTGGGTTCATAAAGTCCATCTGATGGACAAAGAGAGAATGTCATAAAACTGGTCCTCGCTGCCACCAATGTTGGATACCCCATTGGTCACCCAGCAGAGCCCTGAGAAATGATCTGGGGAAGGTAGTAGAGAACATTCAACAGGAATGCCCAGAACAATTTTTCAAAAAACCTTTTTGTGGATCCTGGCTCTCTGATTCAGCATACAGCTAAATTTTGAATGCCCACTTCTTGACTCTTTCAAGATTGAGTCACAAGCAGAGGTAGAGCACAATTCCTTATCTTATATCCACATGCTCCACACCTCACATTCACCCAGGACAAGACGAGGCTTTCGCAATGCTTGTCCAGAATGGGATGCTGCTCTGACATTCCAAGACTCAGCATATAGTGACTGGTTAATGTTCACTAACATTATCTGGTTCCTAAACACAGATGAAACTTATGAATTCAATGAATAAAACAATAACATCAACAGAAGATACAACATAAGTGGAGAGGCATTCAGGGAAAGTTAGTATTTTAAGATCAGTTCCTCTTCTAATAGACCCCACAAGAATAACCACTGTAGGTCAATTTTAATCATTAAACAGTTCTTAAAATTGAATTGAAATTACTTTCCCTAGGATTTTCAACTCTGTCTCTAATTCTATTCTGTGGAACCAATCATAGTGCCCTTTTCATATGTGAAGATTTTTTTAAAAGAAAGGTTTAATTCTTTGCTTGGCATCTGCAGCTGCTCCTTTCACAATAAAGCTTGAAATTTTAAATTAATGCATTTGGCATACAATCAATCGGTTAATCAAAAACCTTGAGCACCTACCAAAGAGAGCCACCGCACTCAACCTTCGGAATAATCAGCAGTAATTTGTCAACTTATTCCTAAGGGACTATTTTCCACTGGTTCTTTTGTTGTTTTGTAATGCCTCCTTTAAAGAGAAAATCAATTAAAAAATAAATAATGGTGTTGAGGGGGGAGACATCAGAATAATGTAGTGTGTGTTAGTTGTGAATGTAGTCTGGAGGAAGAGGGAGTACATACAAGGTAGGTAGTAATAATGTTCATTGGCTCATAGGAACTCCAGGTGCTTTGTATTTCATTTCGTTTTTATCACAGCTCTGTAAGGTGGGTTTTACTCTCAATTTACCAAAAAGGAAACTGAGATTTTAAGAGTTTATTTAGATTGCCTAAAATGATACACTTGCTGTGGCCGAGCCAGGATCCCCGCCCAAATCTAATCCCAAAGTGTATCCTCCTTTAACTGTGTGATAACTCACTACTTGCAAAGAAATCAATACAAGAGCATTACCACTTATCTTCAGATTTGATACCATATGCGGATGGCTAACAATATGCCTCTCCTGCTGTTCGTTTTATATATAGACCAGCCAAAGAAAATACAATTGTTATCTCCTGAACACTCTTAAGTCATTAAATTTCAAAGTAATTGTGTATAATTTGCAGTGCCATAAACCTATTTGGTGTCTCCAAATTGGCAGGTCACTGAACTCTTATAGAATGACAATTAATGATCAAAAAATTTAAGAGAGAACATGCCATAGAGAGGTTTGGGGAGAGAAAATCATTTGATCATCCATTTTTCAGGGTATTTTAAAGCTGTTAAAATCAATGAGTGTGGGCGGACTGAAACTAAGTTTGGAAGGGACCAAGTTTCCTCTGCACACCCCGTTAGACATGGCGGGACTCTCTCACGATGCAATTGCAAGTAAGGGCATCTGTGTGGCTCTCATCCGGGTCGTTCAGTTTAACTCTGGCCAGGCTTCTGCTTCGCCTTCCAGTTCCCTTGCTAGCTGGCCACCTCTCATCAGGAGATGGCTTAAGTCCAGTCACTATGCCACTCATTTTTCTGTCAGGTCCCTTTCTCCACATTCCAAAAACAATCACAGTGCTGGTGTTCAAGACCCTGCTTGCATTTTCCAATGACAGGAGACAGATCCAGCTCAGCTCCTAAGCAAGGCACTTGAGTTTTAACAAAGAATAGATGACAGGGTAATGTGGTTTTGCTCAGAGTACCATGCCATGTGTGACATTTGCCATGCAGAGCTGCACATTCCTCGTGGAGGGCAAGGTTGCTCACCATTGTCCTGACTCCAAAATTATTTCCGACACGAGTGCCTGTAATTAACCTCATTTATTGACTTTACACGTGGGAGGTGTGGAGGAAGGCACATGGTGCTCCTGACTGCGTCGTCGTCTATAACTAGCAAACAGCCAAGACGCTTGCATATGCATGTTTCTCAACTTCCCTACCAAGGTTTTCCAAGTAGAGAATTTGAATGGGTCCTTTGTGTTAGAATCCTTTTTAAAGTCTTTAAAAGTTCAACATGAAGTTAAAGGAAAAGAGTTCAACTTACAGATCCTTGCATCCGACCCTGCAGCACGTCTGCTGCAGACCTCTTGGCTCTTAGAGGTCATGTTATGAAGCGGAACGAGCAAAACCAAAAATGTCGCATAGGACTGTTAAGTGGGAGGCATGACCCAGAATCCCTGCAAGTTCTGGTTCCTGAAAGCAGGCTATGAAATAGTATCGCCCCACATCACCGGTCTCCAGCCCACCAGTGCCTGTCCCCCTTGCCCCCTCCCTCCACTCACCTCCCACAAAAATTGTTGCTCTAGGAGGCTTTTTGTTGAACTGGTCATTCTCAGGATCTGTGCATTCTTACTTCCTTGACTCAGTCTTAGCTCGGTACCCCAAAAGGCCCAATTCCTTTCTTGCCCACAGAACAGCTATATCTGCTTGGTTTAAGGCAAAGGAAATGATATTTGGTGATGCTGGTAACAAAAGATGGCTCAGTGCATGCTGGGGATGGAAGCAGAAGGTTTAAGGTGTGGGTTCATGTCAAAACCTTAACAGATTTCTGCTGCCATTCAGGACCCAAGCATAAAAAGAGCATGAGGATCATAGTGAAAAAGTTCTCAGTGATAATCTATTAAATCTGATTTACAAATCATTTTCACATATAATGCATTAACCAGCATACTTTTGGTTGTAACAAAAACCAGTGCAAGCTAAATAAAGCAAATAATAATAATAATAGTAATTGATTATGTGGATACCAGGGTTTCTCACTGACCTCAGGGCAGGAATGCCACTGGGCCTCAAGAACGAGGAAGTAGAATGCTCTAGTCCAGGAAACCCCCCAAATTCTCTATTTTATTTTCTTTTTTAAAAAATTTTGTAATGTTTATTTATTCTTGAAAGAGAGACAGAGCACGAGTGGAGTAGGGGCAGAGAGAGAGGGAGACACAGAATCTGAAGCAGGCTCCAGGCTCTGAGCTGTCAGCACAGAGCCCATCGCAGGGCTTGAACCCACCAACCTTGAGATCATGACCTCAGCTGAAGTTGGACGCTTAACCAACTGAGCCACCCAGGAGCCCCACTCTCTTTTTTTTTAATTTTTACTTTATTCTCTTTAACTGTAGACCTGCTTTCTCTCTGATTTAACTAAATGGTGGGAAAAAATGTCATCCGCCAAAACTTTCTGAGTTTGCTTCTTCTCTGTTTAAAAACGGGTGGCCAGATGAGACTGGAATTTCTTGGTCTTAATTCCCAGTGTTTACAGAGCCTCCTTGATCAGATTTCTAGGCACCCTTGTCAATCAGCTGAGGTAGGGAGGCTGTGTCACACTGCTCAAGAGCCCAGCGATTGTAACCATGCAGATGGGAGGGGGCTGGGCAGTGGAGGGGCGCAGTTACCTCAAAAGTAGGGGTCCAGGACAGGCCACCCAATGGATACTAATACGTACATTATTATTCAATCCTCTGCCCTACCCACTTAAGTTTTCATTGCTATTATCATTCTCATTCTACAAATGAGGAAACTAAACTACAGAGAGATTATGTAGGTAGTAAAAGTAAAACTGAAAGTGGAATCAAGTTCTTCTCATTCTCTTCTTGGCCCTTATATGATAAATAGCCTTATTGAAGGGAAACTTAAAAAAAAAAAAAAAAAGGTGCACGGTTGCCCCTCCTCTTCCTTCAGAAGATTTTAAATTTAACTAGAGACCCAAGACAGACGCTTATGAAAGTAGTTTAATAACATTTTCAGAGCAACATATGACATACAAAGCAACATGTAGATATTTGAAACTATTGAAAATAGCTAAACTTTGGATCCTTATTTGGAAGGAACTTAGCAAAGAGTGTGGGGAGGACATTTTAGACAGAAGAAATGGAAGAAATCACACATTACCAGCAGCAATTCACATATTAGTACTGAAAATTCGACTCACTCATCACCCTACTATTTGCAGGAAGGCAAGATTTATGTTTTCAAAGAAATAGAGGATGAAAAGTAGAGCCGCTGAGATTTCTAGATTTCCAAGCATTTGTTGAGCTCAGCCTCCAGTCTACCATTTTCCTCTATAAACACAGTCAACGTCCTACGACTATTCTGTTTTCCGAGGCGGTCACCATGAAAAGTGCTATTTTAAATCTCCGGTTCAATAGGATCGAAGCAGAAATCCTTCTCAGATCATCCTCTGAATAGGATTTCATTGATTTTCACGTCACTCCTCTTAAAGTTGAGAATTATTCCTGCGAAGAATTAGTTCTTCATGATTTTTCTGATCTGTTTCTAATGTCATGGTCAGTACACAGACTTCAGAAATGACATCCAGATCCGAGCCAGATTAAGTGCCCGGTTATAACTGAGTTCAGCTGAGCAGTCAGCGGTTTGGTCTGTTACCTTACTGCATGTCGTTGTCCTATAGTCTCAATCAAAGCCCTTGAGATGGGCAGGTAGAGACTCCAGCTCCAGATTTAGACTTTCTATAACTCATCTAGGGATTGAAGGAGGCTCTTTAACCTTCTGAGGCTTTTGGGGGCACTTGGGTGGCTCAGTTGGTTGAGCATCCACCTCGACTTTGGCTCAGGTCATGATCCCAGGGTTGTGGGATAAAGCCCCGTGTGGGGCTCTGCACTGAATGTGCAGCCTGCTTGAGATTCTCTCTCTCTCTCGTCTCTCTCTCTCTCTCTCTCTCTCTCTCTCTCTCTCTCTTTCTCCCCCTCTGCCCCTATCTCCACTCATGCTTCTCTCTCTCTCTCTCAAAATAAAATAAAATAAAATAAAATAAAATAAAATACTTCTAAGGCTTTTGGCTTCTTCACTCAGTTATCAACAAATATTTTTTGATCTCCAATTACATGCCAGGGTCTGTTCTAGGCTCAGGAGGTACAGCAGAAACCAAGCAAAAAAAAAAAAAAAAAAAAAAAAAAAAAAAAAAAAATCCCCTGTCGAAATGGAGCTTATGGTCTATTGGCCACAAAACAGAAAATAAATATAAGTAAATTATATAAAATATTAGAGGGATATATGAAAAAATTAAAGCAAAGGGGAATGGGGAGTAAAAGGAGGTGGTTATAATTGAAAATAACATGGTAAGGGGGTGCCTAGGTGGCTTAGTCGGTTAAGCACTTGACTCTTGATTTCGGCTCAGGTTGTGATCTCCGGGTCATGGGATCAGGCTCTGCATCAGGCTCTGTGCTGACAGTGAGAAGCCTGTTTGGGATTCTTTCTCTCCCTCTCTCTCTCTCTCTCTCAAAATAAATAAATGTAGGGGCGCCTGGGTGGCGCAGTCGGTTAAGCGTCCGACTTCAGCCAGGTCACGATCTCGCGGTCCGTGAGTTCCAGCCCCGCGTCGGGCTCTGGGCTGATGGCTCAGAGCCTGGAGCCTGCTTCCGATTCTGTGTCTCCCTCTCTCTCTGCCCCTCCCCCGTTCATGCTCTGTCTTTCTCTGTCCCAAAAATAAATTAAAAAAAAAAACGTTAAAAAAAAATAAATAAATAAATAAATAAATGTAAAAAAAAATGTTAATGAATTAAAATAACATGGTAATGATAGGCCTCAATAACAAGTGGCCTGTGAAGGAAATCGGGATGTAGCCATGTAAATCTCTAGGGGAAGGGCAGAGAAACAGCCACCCAAGTGCCCCCAAAGATCTCTTCATCTTTACAATGAAATTGTTAGACTACACCAGTGATATTTTTTAGCCACGAACAAGAGATACATCAGGGACAGCCAAAGTAAAATGTGGACTGCAAGGAGAAGAGGGGGCAGATTTCAGCCTCCTCATCCCCACTTCAACCAGAGCTGCTCTGTTTTCTTGCTCTAAATGATGGGCTGCTGTGCATGATTTCATGTATTAAGACGGTGGCAGAGGGGAGCACCCGGGTGGCTCAGTCGGTTAAGCATCCAACTCTTGATTTTGGCTCAGGTCATGATCATGAGGTTCCTGAGATCAAGCCCTGTGTTGGGGTTCTGTGCTGACAGCATGGAGCCTGCTCAGGATTCTGTCTCTCTTTCTCTGCCCCTCCCCTTCTCACCTGTTGTCTCTCTCTCTCCTCTCTCTCTCTCAAAATAAATGAACTAAAAACATTAAAAATTTTAAGTTTTTAAGTGGTAGGGGGTGGCAAGAGGTAGATTCCCACCACTTAAAAGAAAAAAGAAAAGAAAGAAAACCATTAGCCTGGATAATCTTTAAAGTCTACGATCCATTCTAGCTCTAAAATTTATTTAATTCTACTCGATCCTAGCAAGGAAATAATTTTCTAATGTCTAAAGCTACTTACCATAGTGACTTTATAGAGTCAAGGTAGAGATGGGGCATTTGAAATCGTTTCTCTTGCCTGAGATTACCCATTCGTTATAGGAACTGGGTCCTACAAAAATAAGAAGAGAAAAATAACCATTGGCCTTGAGGAGTGGGAAGTCAATTGAGTTTTAAACACAGAGCCAGGAAATGTTTTATTAAATGGCTAAGGCACTTAGAGACTTAGACTAGAGAATAAGTCTGTTCTAAATCCCACTAACCTCATGAGTATTCCATTTATCTAAGAAAGCCACAAAAGCACATTCCAAGAAAGTTTCTTGCTGTACGACATGGACAGAGCGAAAGAAACACAGGCTTTTACCCACAGTATTATTTTTTTTTAATTTTTTTAATGTTTATTTATTTTTGACAGAGAAAGAGAGACAGAGCATGAGTGGGGGAGGGGCAGGGAGAGAGGGGAGACACAGAATCTGAAACAGGCTCCAGGCTCCGAGCTATCAGCACAGAGCCCGATGCAGGGCTTAAACTCACAGACAGCGAGATCATGACCTGAGTTGAAGTCAGACGCTCAACCAACTGAGCCACCCAGGCATCCCCGACAAGTATTATTAATAACAAAAATAATAGTTACTGTTCATCAAGCATTAAACATGGGCGGAGCTGTGTTAAACTGAGTATGCATTCACTCACCCCCCACAACAATCCCAAGGAAGGTGCTCTCAGATACTCAATATTTGTTGAAAGAATATCATGACTGAGAGTAACAAGAGTTAACTTGCCCAAGGTTACCTAGGTGGATAAGTAGTGGGTCTGGGAATCAATTCTGGGCTCTCTCTGACTCTTAATCATGATACTTTCATTGATTCACTGAATCTTAATAGTGGATGAAGTGGATGCTATGGTGCCCCACCCAGTGCCCTCCCTGTTCCCCGGGCTGCCAGGAGCGTAGGCTACTGATGGCTCACAGCTGAATTTCTCCTTGAACAAAGTCTCCCTGGACAGTCTCTCTGCCAAAGGGACCTGCCCCACCAAAGGTTACTTCCCCTACTTGGGGAGGCCTGTAACCAGGAACTGGTGGATGTAAGGACACAAAGGCCCAGCCTCTTTGCCTCAGTTCAGGACTCCTGTGAAGGGCCATCCTGCTCTAGAGTTCCCAAATCAACTTCTCACTCTGCCCAGTGCTGCTTTCCTCATTTCCCCCTGGGACCAAGCCTCATCAAACTTCCCCCACACAAATTTCCATCTCGGATTCTGTGTCCCAGGGACCCAGTGAAGACACTGACACCTGCCAAGATCTGCTTTGGCCACTAATTCTATTCTATTCGTGTCATAACCAGCAAATGTTTACTGAGTTCCAGGATGATGTGAGACTTCTTCTTTTGAGTAGCGCCTGTTTATAGCATTTGTGCATTTTCTACAGAGTCGTCATTTTAAAATTCACAGGAGTCTTGGGGCGCCTGGGTGGCTCAGTTGTTTAAGTGCCCGACTTCAGCTCAGGTCATGATCTCACGGTTCGTGAGTTCAAGACCCATGTCGGGCTCTGGGCTGACGGCTCAGAGCCTGAAGCCTGCTTCAGATTCTATATCTCCCTCCCTCTCAGCCCCTCTCCCACTGGCACTCTGTGTGTCTCTCTCTCGCTCTCAAAAAAAAAATAAACATTAAAATTCACAGGAGTTTTTCACACATTCTGGATGCTAATCTTGTGTACCAGTGGGATGGTACACATGTCTATTCCAGTCTGTGTCCTGTCTTTTACTTCTGTGGCATCTTTCTTCTTGCACTGCACAATGTATGACTCTTTCACAGATCCTCCGTGCTTGTGCTTCATGTGTCTTGTCTATAAAACCTCCTCTAGGGGCGCCTGGGTGGCTCAGTCGGTTAAGCATCTGACTTCAGCTCAGGTCATGATCTCACAGTTCATGAGTTCAAACCCCATGTCGGGCTCTGTGCTGACAGCTCAGAGCCTGGAACCTGATTCATGTTCTGTGTCTCCCTCTCTCTCTGCCCCTTCCCTGCTCATGCTCTGTCCTCTCTCTGTCTCAAAAATAAATAAACATTAAAAAATTTTTTTAATTAAAAAAATAAAAAAATAAAAAAAAACTTCCTCTACTGAAAAATCAGACAAATGCAAATGAAAACAACGATGAGATCCAATTTCACACTGACCCTATGCACAAAATTCTACAAGTCTGATGATCACAAGTGCAGGTGAGAGTGTGCAGGAGCAGGGACCCTCCTATCCTGCCAGCAGGAACATAAACTGGTGCCAAGTGCAGAGTTCTTTAGCAAGCTGAAGACGGTCACACCGGGAAACCTGAAATTCCATGTTTATTTTTATTTTTTATTTTTTTCTGAAATTCCTCTTCTAAATCCTCGAGAAACCCCTGTACTTAGATATGATGAAGCACATGCAACAAGACACATACCAACTGTGTGTAAAGAGTCAAGGATTGGACACAGCATAAACATCCACCAAAGGGAAATGGAGAAATAAATTTGGAATATTCACATAGCGGAATAACTTGGAGTCATTACATGAAACATATATGGATAAGGCTGCAAAACAATATGTAGAGCAAAGTCGTTGCTCAATTATTTATCACTTTCATATTAAGTTTATAAACCTGAAAAGTAGTAAGATATATTTTTGGAGACATAAGTATGTAGTGTAAACAAAGTATGATAATAATAATGGTTGTCTCGGGAGAGAAAGAGGAACAGAGGAGGATGGAATTGGGGTACCCTGAAGCCTTTACGATATCAGTGAAGCCTTATTTCTTAAACTTAAAAGAAGTCAGAAACAAATACGACATGATGTTATGATTTGGTAAAACCAAATGTAAGTACCTGCTGTTCATCATATTATTCCCAATTCTCATCTGTTCTGAAGTATTATACAATAAAAAGTACAGTTGAAAAAGAAAAAGAAAAAAACATTCACTACAGTTGAGAACACAAGATAGTTTCTCAGTATTGTTTTAGGTCTTAATGGATCATAATGGCTTGATGAAAGACATAGAATACATACGACACGGAAACGAAATAATTAAATAACTGGTTGAGAAGTTTTTGCTAAATTTGATCAGGAAATGAGACTCCCTTCAGCACAGGAGTGATAGGAGAGCTTCCGATTTCCTCTGGGAAGACGAGTCTGGCCAGCTGGTGCAGGGGGTTAAAGTCAAGCAGGGGAAGGTGGGGCCTGAGAGGTCCTTCCCCACAAAAGGTCCTTCGGTGGGCAGCCAGAAACCCCCAGCAGGCAGCAGCCATGAGGAAGGAGGTGGGAGGTGAGCTAGAGGTTGGGTGCTGTGGTACCCCACCTCATATCCAGAGTTAACTAATTAATTTTGAATCTATTAGGTGAGAGCAATAGAGGAGAGCAAGAAGTCAAAATTGGTTCTGAATACAAGTGACTGGCTAATTGTTGAGGCGGTGTGATTAGCCAGAGCAGAGATCTCAAAAATAGAAACTGGTCATGAGAGATTCTGATTTTCTTTCTGGTTTTAAACATTGCATTGAAGGTGCTGATGGGACCTCCAGGGAGAGAAGACAAGAGGGCAGTTGAAGGTGGGAGTCTGGAATTTGGTGAAGAAAGGTTGAAAGGAAGGTTTGAGAAGCCAACTGCAGAGCAAGGAGAAGTGACAATGTAAGAATTCCATTAAGAACTTCAAAGAAGGTGAAAGAGGAGAGGAAAGAAACGTGGAGAGCACCAGCCACCTCTCAGGAGAATGAATGAGGAACAAGGCCTTCATAGACCTGGAAGACACTGGAAACACTGGGCAGGAATTCTCTGCTTCTGGGGACCCAGATTATGGAGGGATTGGGCATAGGCTCTGGGTGGATACTGCCTAGCCCCCTAAGATGTCTTGCCCCACTGGTTAGGTGGAAAGCAGAGACGGGTCTTAACAGCATCCTCTAAAACAGGGGTTAACCAGCTGTCCACCTCTAAGGGTAGTACTTACTGCTCCATGGCCAATGCCAGGCCAAATTTGTAGACTGCTCCTAAGTAACACCTCATATCATTCTCAACCTTTCCATTGCCACTTGGGTCCCCAGGAACATGGGGTGGAGCTCTGGTGAAAGAGTAGAAAAAGGGTAGAGATTCCAGGGCACCAGTAACTCATTAACTCTCTACACTTTTCTATCAGCAAAGGAGAATAAATATTTGTTGATCATTCACTCAGTAACAGTCTGGACTTGGAAGGCAAAGAGAGTCACCTCCTTCTGGGGCCTGTGCTAGGACCAGAGCCAGTGCCTGCCAGGTGCCTTACCTTTGGTGGGAAGTCCCAACCTATCCTAGGTCAGCAACTTCCTGAACTTCCTGAACATGAACCCGCAGCCCACACAACACAAGCCAGGGGTCTCCGTGCTGGCCAAGCTAACATGAGCAAAAAAAGCAACGGGAGCATTTTGCAAATTAAAAGCTTGAGATGAGTAATAACAGCAACGATTCTTATTATTAGCTGAATACGCTGTTTGGACTTTACCAAGAAAAATTACACCTCAAAGAAAAACAGAAAAGCACCTTCCGTCCTATCACGTGACTTCCTAAAACATAAAACTGCTGACCTCAAATATATATATAAGAAAATAAAATGAAAATACACTAACTTCTTTCCAAGAGTTATTTGAGGTTCAAGGCACTAAAATCCAATTTTTCTGTGTTGATGAAATGGAATACTTTCTCCTATCATTCTTCCAGTTTGTACTTCAGTAGGAAGATACAGTATCTTAACATTTTGAAGCTATGAGAAAATGTGTTGGCAATGACTCTTCCATGCAGATTATACCACAACATAAATCAGGGCTGATTAAACACACAAGAAACAGAGAAGGCGATACAAGTAATTTTACAATTTGCTATACACAGTAGTAAGAAAAACAGGAAGTAGGTGTTTATTAGCAGTTCCAAATATACCAGCCAAAATACAACTCCCCATGGAGTCAAAGTTATTCAAAATATAGCAAAGAACAGAATTCCTAAGATTATAAAAGGGTAATTAATCACAAGCAGTGTTCACAGACCAGTGATTTGGAAACTACCTTCTTATTGAAGATCTGGATCAAGAACAAACTTCAAAGCAAAATTAATTGATCTCAGATTCACTGCATCTGGTCAATAAACCCTCCCCCAAACTGTCACTTTAAGCCTACTCAAAAGTCTATCTTCTTTTGTTTAACAATTCTATATACAATGCATTAAATAGTCATTTTTCACTTGGTTAGAATATTATTGCTTCCCCACATAAGCTGCTTGTACTAAGAATGTCACCTCTTACTGACATTCTGTAAATTGCATTCAAAGTTCAGACGTGTTGTTTAGGCTTGTTTCATAGGAACACAGACTCCCCAGGAAACCAAATTCACAAACCAAAAGGACCCCCTTACTTGGACACCTAATGTGACCTTGTGGCTTTCAAAATCTTGTCTTTGAGTGAACTTTTAAAATCTATGTCCCAACGACTTCTAAATTAGGGCAAAGGACCCAATTTTAGTGATTATGATTCCAAAATGCATATTTAAAATCCATAAAATGTAAATATACTTTAATTTTTGCAAGAGGGTTTTAATAAGGGTTTTAAATGTAAATTCTGATCTGATTTGGGAAACTAGATGATTAAAAGTCTTAGGAACTTCTGGAAATAATGGTTACTTTTGAGAATGATCATGAGCAAATCCTTTAACTATTCTATGACTCAGTTTCTCTCCTGTAAACCAAGGAAGTTTGATGCTTGGCTCAGCTACCTCAAAAACTCCTTTGTATGAACATTAATGACTTAAATATTTGTGAAGTGCTCTTAGGTCCTCTCATGGGAGTCACTTTGAAAGTGCCGGGAATCAATAAATTAAAGGTTTGTCTCCATCATGGAAATATAAGAAATTAAGTAAGGGATCCCATGTGTATATTAAGTTGGAAAGGTCTACATACATCTTAGTCTAAGTGCTCTTATAAGTTTATAGACTTACCAAGGAGGAGAAGAAAGTAGAGTTCTATGAAAACAGTTACATTGACTGGGAAATTAGCAATAAGCTAACTAGAGACAAATTAACTATTGTGCTATCTGAAGCTTCTTCCCTGATTTTTAAAGTCCAGTCTCATAGAAAGCCAGCCTAACTTATTATCACTTGGGCTTCACTGCTTTTGTGGTTGGCCAGTCATTATCAGCATGAGGGGGAGAAAAAAGATAAGGGGAAAGAGTTGAAAGGAAAAAGAGGGAGAAATGAAGGAACGAAGCAAAGAACATATTGGCATGACCCTCCCTCCTTGTCTCAGACGGTCAACAGGCAATGTTTCAGGACGACAATATTTTCACACACGTTGTTTCCTTCTCCAGGGTAAAAAGAAGGGTAAACAGCTTCCCACGTGACTAAATTGTAGACAATGAAATATTACAGAAGCAAAGATTGCTACTCCTTTGGCTATAAAATAGGCCAATCATTTCTCTCATTGCTTATCCCAGGAGAAGAGCTCAAGGCCACCTTGGGGGACAGCAGAGGCCCTAAAGGGAAGGATCTGGATCCCAGAATCTATGCTTGAAAGAGAGTCCCAAAAAAACCACCCTCTGAGAACCCAGTAGTCTTTGCCTATGTATAAAATAATCTTTTATTGTGGTAAGCCATTGAGGTTTGGAGGCTTATTTGTTATAGCATCATGTAGCCTACCATATCTAATACAGACTAGTAAAGATAAATTCATTAAAATCCGTTCTCTTGGGTCAATCAATTCTAGGCTCTGAGGCATCTGGACAAACTGGGGTGGGGGTAGGGAAAGGGTTTTCTTGTTCCCTCTCTTTTTGCTGGCAGGTCAAGCTTCCTGCTAACCGGTTCAACCAGTGGTTGTAGCCAGAGCTATAGCCTCCTGCTGGAATTTCTGAAGTAAAGAAGGTCACAGACGTTCTCTGCAGGTCACACCCTGGAAATTTGCTTTGTGCTGACTGGGGTAAAAAGTCCATTTTCTCAATCCAGTGAAGAAATGGGCAGAAAACATGAATAGACACTTCTCTAAAGAAGACATCCAGATGGCCAACAGGCACATGAAAAGATGCTCAACATCGCTCCTCATCAGGGAAATACAAATCAAAACCACACTCAGATATCACCTCACGCCAGTCAGAGTGGCCAAAATGAACAAATCAGGAGACTATAGATGCTGGCGAGGATGTGGAGAAACAGGAACCCTCTTGCACTGTTGGTGGGAATGCAAACTGGTGCAGCTGCTCTGGAAAACAGTGTGGAGGTTCCTCAAAAAATTAAAAATAGACCTACCCTACGACCCAGCAGTAGCACTGCTAGGAATTTACCCAAGGGATACAGGAGTACTGATGCATAGGGGCACTTGTACCCGAATGTTTATAGCAGCACTCTCAACAACAGCCAAATTGTGGAAAAAGCCTAAATGTCCATCAACTGATGAATGGATAAAGAAATTGTGGTTTATATACACAATGGAGTACTACGTGGCAATGAGAAAGAATGAAATATGGCCCTTTGTAGCAACCTGGATGGAACTGGAGAGTGTGATGCTAAGTGAAATAAGCCATACAGAGAAAGACAGATACCGTATGTTTTCACTCTTATGTGGATCCTGAGAAACTTAACAGAAACCCATGGGGGAGGGGAAGGAAAAAAAAAAGAGTTTAGAGTGGGAGAGAGCCAAAGCATAAGAGACTCTTAAAAACTGAGAACAAACTGAGGGTAGATGGGGGGGTGGGAGGGAGGGCTGGGTGGGTGATGGGCATTGAAGAGGGCATCTTTTGGGATGAGCACTGGGTGTTGTATGGAAACCAATTTGACAATAAATTTCATATATTTAAAAAAAAAAAGTCCATTTTCTCTTATTCCCAGAAGGATATGAGGCCTCAGTTCTCTATCCCTCCCCAAAACTTATGATTAAATATATTTGGGTCAGGTACTGTTGTTTGTTGTGATCATTTGGAGAGCGAGGCCTAGGTGGTATCTCCATTGATCACCAGGTAGAAAGACCCACACAAAGGTTTGTTAAGCTTATTGTGTTGATCCAGATACATTAAGTGCAAGCAGTCGCCCTGAGGAGAGTTTTGGCACCTTGGAGCTAACAAAAGGGCTCCAGGTACCTGCCCTGAGAAGATAGCAGAGGCCAAAGAGAGTCCTGACAAGTTTGCCTAGAACCTCATAGTCTCTAGCACATATTCTAAGTGATATAAACCAAAAGAGTTCATAAATATGGACTGAAAACAAATTTTTTCAAACTTATTGTTTTCATGGAGTTGTTTCTTCTGACAGGATCCCCTTTTTTTTTATCTCTGCTAGAACTATCAACTAGCAGACATGGGCTGCATCTGGCCAACAGATAGGTTTGTTTGGTCCTCACAGTGTTTTAAAAATAGTGATAGCAACATTTTTAAATCATATTTTTTAAATAAGATTTCACACAAAAATCTAGATTTCAGACTCCTCTTGAAAAGTCAGAAGATTGAGCAACACTGGACCCATGTTCCTCCCATAGCAAGAATCCATTAGAACTAAGCTGCTGGTACCATGGAGTGGGACCCGTGTTGCCTGTGTGGTCCCTGGCTTGCATACTGCTCACCACACTGGCCATTCTGCTCTTTGCATTTCCCACCCGCCTTGTAAGGCACTTGACCTACTCTTCTGACAATATTTTTATTAATTTATGCAACACACTTTTTTCATGGCTTGCTATGTCCTGGGCACTGCTTGTAGATGCATCTGGAAGAACCAGGACATGAGCAGGAAAGGACATTCTGCCATCATATGTGGCCTCTTGCCTCCCTTCTGCTGGGTGCAGACCAAGGAAAGGGAGGAAAGCAGGAATTCCCTCATCATGGCACTAGGTAACTAAGATAAATAGGCTTATCATCACCAGTGGAGGAATCTTATCAAGGGAAGGAATACTGAACATGTGACCTGAACTTGCCTTGCAAGATGAATGGGACTTCCCTTCTGTGCTTTCTCTGTGGCTACCACAATTCCAAGTTACCTCAGCAGGTGGTTGTGTCAGGAGGAAACTCCCGGAAGAATAGCAAACATCTGCAGACTGACCCAAGCTTTGGCTCTCTTACTGATCCCCACTCCATAGTGTCCGTTGAACAAATAATGTGTGATAGGACTTCTAAAGGTGGATTCATACATCTGGGCTGACCTGTCTGCTACTGATTAACACAGGATGTCTTTTTGATTTGTTCTTGGTTTTTGCCTTATGCTTTATTTTCTTGAATTTTCTTCTCTTCCTCCTCTTTATTTTCTCCTCCTCCTCCTCCTCATTATTATTGTTAGGTGGTCTTCAGCTTTTGAATATAGTATTTCGCTCAAAGCATGAGTAGAATATTTGTTCATTGATAACTGTTTCAATGCTAAACATAGGTACTCCAGGAAGGCAGGAGGCATGTCTGTCTGACTCCAGGCTGACCCGTAACAGGTGCTAAATAGGTACCTGCTGTATAGATAAATAAAAAACATGAAGACCTTGTAGCACACTATCTTGAGAAGGGTACACTTCTCATCAATACTGGGGATGTGTAAGAACACTTCCTTTTCTCACCATAAATTCTAAAATATACAAACGTGGAAATTTCACCAATCCTAGGACACTTTCACAAAGCTCAACATTTATGGTCTCTGCCCCTACTATTACCAAAATGTCAGGATAAACTCACCTAGACTCTGTTGCTTTGTCTGAGCACTTACCAGGAGATAGAAATCACCTTGTGCAAGTGAGGACAGGCCTTCTCTCCCGACAACAACCTGGACGTCCAAAATCCTTTTCGTGTTAACTTCATCAAAGAAAAAAAGGAATTTGTAGGAGACTGGGTCTGTGTCTCTTACTCCCTTGGAGGAAATCGAACAATGTGCTCTCTCTCCTCTCTCACTTCAAATTGTGTTTTTATTAAGTGCATACCTCCAAAGAAATATTAAGATTCTGTTGCCTTTATTTCAGTGGTTTACATAATGTCAGGCTAGAGGCAACTGAGAGGAACTTGACCTCAGGCATCATGTGACAGATATTGCTTTGGTTCAATTGTTGTCTGGGAGGGATTGAGGGTTGGGTGTGACATTATATTAGAGAAAACAATGGCCATTTGGTTTATATAGAGTCTTTCTTCCTGTGATTTCAAAGCAAATTTTAGGCCTAATGCGCATGACATCAAAAAGGAACAAGCCAAGGATCTGGCAACTGCAGCTTGCAGGGTAACTCATTCATCCATCCTGCAAGCATGCACCATGCACCCACCACCTGGGTGGTGGTGGTGGTGGTCAGGACAGTCAGCCCCAGCCTTCTCAGAGCTTCCCGTTCTGGGTTCTTTCTGGTTATGTTAACTTCCCTTACGTTGGGATTTTTCCCCAGACAAATATTATGCGTTGAGTACACATGAAACAGCCATTGACATTCTTCAGTCAAGCATTTCCGGCTTCCTCTTCAACGAGGTTTCTCAGAGAAGTCTGGGTCTCAATTCAATGAAGTCATAGTATTTTAGTCTTCTTTTTTTTCTTTTTAGTTAGTTTCCAAAAAAGAAAAAAAATAAATAAAAGAAGCTTCCAGGAGCAAAGAATTGATTCATCAATAATACTGGGGATGAGAGGTGTTCACTGAGAGAGGGGTTAAATATTTACAATGCCCTTTCCATCACAAGGCACCCAGCCAGGAACTGGGAGATTCATGCTTGGTAACACTGAAGCCCACTCTGAGTGGGACCTTCTGGAACTGCCCTGTGCCCAGAGCGATTACCTCACTTCCCTAGAATGTCTGTTCATTTTCTTTTCCCAGCATCCTTTGAATGTGAGCACCTTCCAGCCAAGTCAATTAAAAAAAAAAAAAAAACAAAACTCATTTCCCATCTTTGAATGAATCCTGAGAACCATCCAATGCTAATGTTAAACACAGTGAAGCAGCAAATGTTTCAAGGGGGCAGATTGGGAAACAAGGAAGGAAGGGTTATCCATTAAGAGTGGATTCAGAAGTGGGAGGGACATGGCTATTTGAGATGAAGCTCATTTACACGAAGCAAAACAAAAATCTGTTAAATGCATCTGGGAAGAAAATAAGATGCAAAAGGCAGAGAGCGACACACAGAACAACAAAAGGGGCCTTTGGGGAGTGTTTTAGCCTTTTCTGTTTGCTGGAAAGGGTGCAAAGATGTAAAAATGTAGAACTCAAAGACCCCAAGAATTTGCTACCTTTAAGTTCAAGGGATCATTCAGCCAATTTTGCAAAGATTGTCTATGGACTTATACCTGTACTCCACAGGGAACAAAAATTTTAATCCTGCTATACGAACAAATTATATATTCGTTCAGTATTTTCCTCCTTGGACGACGTGTGCACACCTCTCGTACTCTCAATTCCCCACCCCACCCCTCACCTCCATGTTTCTGTTTCTTTGGAATTCCACACCCAAATATTAAGAGTCTCATCTTAAATCTCAGGTAGGAGCCTCCCCTCTGGTCTCTAAGTGGTCAGAGAGAGTAACCATTTGGGAGACTGTAATCACTTTTCAGTGTTTCTCCAAGTTTTTAACCTATCGTATTTGGAAACCAGGTAAAAGAAAACCATTTCTGATAGCTCATGAGATCCACAGACTTTTTTTTTCTTCACTCCTAAAGATTTTTTTTAACCTGTTTTACTCAAGGAAGAGTACTAAGAATCACAAAATCCCATCACTTCCTTAAATGCCAAAAATTCTTTTTCAATCCCCAGGCTTCATTGTGACATAACCTATGTAAAAGGCAGGCAAGCCCAAGACATTCCAGAGGGAAAGTTAGCCCTGCACTTTTAATTATCTTCCGGTATTTCCTCTTTTCCTTAAAAGGCTTAAATAAACTCACCGACGTTTAATATTTCTAGTCTTTCCCAAAATTATTGCTACAGCTTTTTTAAATTGGGTAAGACAATTTCTGTTCCCAGTTAACTAATGTTCTTCTCTGTGTCATCCAAATTCAACAAGGAATAAATAGCGTTGCTCTGAACAAAACCTTTTACAATGGATTGGATTTCATCTAAAAGCATGTAATTCTGCATAGCCAAAAGCAGTTTCTAATCTTTATATATAGGAACTTACAACGCAAGGAATTCAAAGACATCGGATTAAGTGAAAAATGTGAACGAAGAGCTCCAAGCCTCTGCTCAGCTGACATAGAAAAGCCCTGTGATGTTTTCAGAGTTAATCGTGGCTGTGGGTGGGAAAATTTGTGGAATATGCCTAAGAAGTCCTGGAGGTCATTATTTACTGAAATGCTACACTGAATGGTTATTTCTTTTTAAATACTAATAACCTAGAAAACCTGGTCTCATTCAGCAAGAGGGTCAGCACAGAGGCATCTGATTAGTGTCAAAAATGAGTGCCTCTCTTTAGTAAAGGAATTTCCTAAAGGAAACATAATTCACAATGACAAATGTCGGCATTTTTAGAATTACAAACATTACCTACAACTTGAATTCGGGTTATGAACCCACTGGACAAAGTTCAGTGCTTGCTTAGTAGCTAGTGGGTGAATCCCAGTTTAAAAAAATACAAGTCTGTAGGTAAGTATGTCAATAAAGAGCAATATAATAAAGGCTCTGACGCTTGGAAGACTGACATGCTAGTCCTAATAAGAAGGCTGCTTCCTGACCACAGTCTGTGGTTTGGTGTTGTCCACCATTATGTTTCTGAACTGGCTCCTTCACTAAAATTCTCAAGTTTAATGAAAACTGTTAGGAGAAATGTCTGTTAGAGAAACGTCTGATGTCAGCAAGTAAGATTTTTCCCATCCTAATTACTCATTTATTCAGCATGTGAAATCAATTTCTTGGCTGCTTTTATTTTGAGGAACATAAAAGTGTCAGTGTCCATCTCAAAATGATAGATTGGCCATTAATATAGGCATATGGCTGAATCCGGATTACTGCTTAACATTTGCTGCTGAAACAAAGATACAAAAGCCAAGAAAATATCCTTCAACTCCACACTTACATGTTTATAATTAACTTATTAGTAGGTCTTCTTGGAGAAAGAAACCCTTTGAAGTTCACCTCAAGCATCTTTAGAAGTATCTGAGTGTCGAAGCACTCTGTTTATGACATCCTCAATTTTAGCGGTATATTTTACACAAGTATCTCCAATGTAGAGGGTGTCTGTTAGCTTAAATACATTCTTCCGATACGGAGTACATTCCCTGAAACTGTAAATACAGTGAACTATATGATTCGGAAAATTGTATGTACCTTTTTTTTCCCTTAAAGCAAGAAAAATTTAAGTCGGGAAATACGAAATATTATTTGCAAACAAAATAGTTATGACTGCTATTTTTATTATGCACTTGGCATTTCTAATTATCATTTAGGCTAAAGAACACCTGACTATGATATATTTTGTGTTGGGTGTATTAATTATTCTTGTACTCACTGTAAAGCTTCAAAACTATTTTAATGTAATTTTTGAGCCAGAAAAGGAATTTGGAATCCAAAAGATGGCTTTAAATTTTTATGTCTGCAGCCATGCAAAGGAGAATATTTTAATTCATAAAACGCAAGAAACTATTGTAAATGAAATGAGAAACAGATACATACTGTACATCAAACTTGTTCTCACAGGTGTGCTTTCTTAACGTTAAAATACCCGTGTGAATTTTTAGTTTCCCATAATGTAATGGGAGACAATAAATTCTGAAGTTACTCCATTTGCCTTCAGAAGAAGTAACCTCTTGTCTATTTAGATTTTCTGAGTATACCCATGTCCTTCTGTGTGTCATACCAAAGCGAAGGTTTGTGTTGCAAGCCAGAGCTCACTGCAAGATCAAAGCTCTGGGCCACTCACAATAAAATAAGAGGGTAAAGCCCAAAGAATCAAAGAAACAAAGGAAACGTTTAGGAGATAAGGATCAGTCTCAGATATGACATTTCATCCAGATCAGATCCTGTGCAGAAGTTCAATTCAAAGTTCATAAGACAAAAATACAAAGCAATAAGCTTTAAGACTAGGTCGATTCTCTTTATCTGTGTGTCACTAGTTTTCCTATTTTTTAGAATCAGAGAATGTCCTTTGCTGGATAATTGAACTCATCTAATCTTTAAAAATTCTATGTGCATTTAAGGTTGTGTGTGGATAGGCAAGGTTATCTTTTCACTGTAGTACCTCCAACCTAAACTTTATACACAGGTATGATATAGCATTCCTATGAAAGGTAAAAAGCAAGAATTTAATTAGAATACCATTCTCTGGAATTACCCTATTGGGTTAATACTAATGGAAGTCTTTACAAAATGTTTAAATACCATTTTTCAAGATAATGCAAAAATGACATATAGGTATTTAAATAAAATTCAAATTTTCATGGGAAATAAAAAACAGATAAATATGCTTGAGAGAGCCATTTCAAATACAGTATTATGTAAACTGATTAAATGGCTTACTGAATGTGCTACTCAAACACGATCCGAAGCATATGTCAGTTCTGTTATAGAAGCTCAACATGTTTTTAGAACATATAATTTTGATTATTTTAGTGTATACATGTAAACAGTAGAAGTCATTTCACAAAATTTGGGAAGAGTTTTCTAAGGTATTTCATCTTTTTTTTCAAGATTTAATATAGCTTTATGAAACAGATTACCTCAGTTATCATCTTATACAATCAAATCAATTTGCAAAGTCCAAAATGTTTCAAAAGATGCATTTGGATTCTTTTGAATGTATTTAAATAATGTTGAATTTCATAATTAAATTTCTTATTTAAAAATCTTGGGCTGATAATACAGTAACATTTATAAACATTCAGACACAATTGTCTAGTGAAATATACAATGTCTAATGATTACAGGTATGTAAATTGTTTTGCTCCCTGGTATTAGTACAGGATTTCCATACCCACTGATGTTAAAAAGAAAAAAAAAAAATCAAGGCATTCTTACCTAAAATCAACATATATTGGTCCCAAAACCATAGGCATAAATTACATGTTCAGCTTGTGGCCTTAGAAATTCTGATACACATTTTACAAATTCCTCTTTGGTAGCTCGGACATTTTATCAGTTTCAACATGAAATCTTTTCTGTAAAAAGTTTGCCTCTGAATCACCAACTGGCAACAATCATCGCTATTGCTTCCTGAGTAGCCCAGACATGCCGTGCACTGTGATGAACGCTTGGCACTGGTAAACTCTAGTCCAAAGCACAAACCTGAAGAGTGGTAGCATTGTACCCAGTCTACAGATGAGGTAAACGAAGCCCCTGAGAAGTTAGGGGATTTCTGAGAGTCACATACTGGTCACTGACAGAGCCCCAGCCTCTCTGATTCAAAAGTTGGTTCTACTTTTCTGTATCTTCATTACTCATTGGTAAAAGAGTCTGTGTCACTCTATGAGCATAAAGAATATAAGTGTTTCTCTCAAAATATTCTTGTTTCCTCTTAGACTCACAATAATTTTAAAAATAAAATAAAAAATAAAAAGAGCTACGGTGGAGAGTGGCAGTAAAGATAAGGGCCCGTGTTCAAATTTATGTCCAAAACATTTAGTGTAACTATTTGCAAGGCTATTTTATATGTAATTAGAAGGTTAACTAAACTCTCAGGAAGCCCATAACTGTATTAAGATAACCTCTTACAAAGTCTCCCCAAGTAAAACAGGCACATACAGAAAGTTGCCAAAAAAAAAAAAAATACAAAAACCAAACAGAGTTCAAACACTTCATTTGATTAAAAGTTTTCTTAACTAACTGGAATGTTTCCTTCGATTTTCTCTTTGGATTCCGAAGCTATATTATGAAATTGCTTTTCAATTCCCCATACGGTGATTATTTAATCATGCCTTTACCAGCTGTGAACATAGCTTCTCTCCTGATAACAGTTTATTTTTAAAGGAAATTGTCTTTGAAGAAAATATTTTGATATTATGCAGCAAAATAAGAGTTCATTGGAAGAAATCAAAGGCAGGGCAGGTTGGGGGGGGGGGAGGGGAGCCAAAACGAATATCACAGAAAGAATGAGTTCTAGTTGGTCTGTGGGGAAAAAAAGGGCCTAGTGGCTACATAAAGATAAAACAAAACCAGCCACTCACATAGGAGGAAACAATTGGCTTGTTCCACATAAACAAAACTGACTGGCAGCCCCTTTTTCCCGTGTTCTACCCGGTGTTTTGATTTCCTCTGGACACAGTCAAATATCTAGACTCTCAGTGTCTCTCTGTTTTTCAGCCGTTCTCTCTCGGACCCCAAGAGCCAGAAGTTATGTGGTACACATAAACTTCAAAGCTTACATATTGCTCAAAAACCTTCACTTTGAGTCATGTAAATAAGGGAGGGGCCTCAACCTTGGAGGGATGCAGGCAGAGAGAAGGTATAGAGGGACCTCCTTGACAGCAAAAGTAGAGAGGAAAAAAAAAAAAAAGAAATTACAATTTACTTCTGTTCCTAGGTACAGACTCACTAGAGCATGAAGGTAGGGAGACAAGGTCACTAACCAACGAGAGGATGAGATCCCAATGTCAGACCCCAGTACGGAGGAAAGGAACTTTTTGCGAAGGCTACAATACAGGAGCTCAGCCTCAGCACTGTTGATTGACATTTCGGACCAGATGAGGCTGTGTTGTGGAGGCTGTCCTGCACCTTATAGGGTATTCAGCAGGACCCTTGCCTGTACTCACCAGATGTCACTGGCACCCCCACCCTCACCCCCCACTCCCACAGTCGTGACAACTGAAACTCCAGATGGTATCTCCAGACATGGTTAAATGTCACATCTGGGAGCCAATTCACCCCAGATAAGAACCACCACTGTAAAAGAAGGGAGGTTCAGAGCCAATCAGAAATCAGTCCACATCATTTCTGCAACACCCCACCCTGCCCCAGGAGACAGCCTCTTTTCTACTAAGCACCTATTTTGCACCTACTTTGTTTCAGTTTCTGAGCTGGATGTCAGGGATTCTGGGCTGGGAAAGACTGTATCCCCACCCTCGGAGAAGCTACAAATTAGAAGGGAACATGGAAGAACTAGGAAATGCAACAGTCAATGCCAAAAAGGGTGGGACCGATGAAATCAAGGGGGAGTTGAAAAAAATTAACTACTGAGCCCAAATGGATAGTGTCAAAGTGCTGAGCAGGGTCCAGGAGGCCCTCTCCTATTGCAGGCAGTAACCCTTTAATTGCTAGGTCACTAGGAGGTACTGGGGGAGGGGGGTGGGGCAAGTCCTGTGGAAGAATTTAATTATTTAGCAACCTGTCTGGTCATACTGGAGCACACAGCCTGGAGGTCCTACTGGGCTAGGACAGAGGCAAAACCAAGGTGAAAGCAGAAAGAATGGCTTGGTGACTAGAGACAATGCTTGGGCCGCATCTCAAAAGGGAAACACTTACCTGGTGGACACAAAGATGAATGGGAGAGACACTTACAGAAGCATGGAGCTAAGAATCACCATACAAAGCCGACAGAACTATGAGGCCTGATGTGGCAAGGGCGTCCACTGTAGGATATGGAACCAGCAGAGATGGGGCTGGAGAGGCAGACAAGGCAAGAACACCTCGAATGGGCTTTATCCCACGGGTGCCGGAAGGCTGCTGAACCCTTTTAAGGAGTAACAAGACTATTATGGCAGGAGTTTGGCAAAGAGATTAAAGAAGTTTGAATCTTTAATGGTTTTGAATCTTCAATGGTTTGAATAACAGCAGAGAAGGACGATCAATATGAAGCTCTAAAGGAAGTACAAAAAAGATATTAGAAGGTGAAATCAACAGGAATAATTGTTCCGTTTGATGTAGGAAGTAGGAGGCATCACTGTAGAAAGAGAACAAGCCCTGTTAATACATAATTCCTTACACGAGTCCTCACTGTGCTACTTCTGAAAGCTGTGGATTTATAACTGACAAATTGTGGCACCTAGGGAAAAAAATCATCATAGCTATAGCAAATGTGCTACGGTTATAAATGTAGCAGTTCAAAATAGTGACTGTCATTATAAAACTTTTTTGGGGGGTGCGGAAGGAAAACCTTGTGGAACACACGCCTACTGATACTAAGGAAACTAAGTACCTAGAGGACATAGGGACCATTCCAACTTGAGCTGGTGTGGAGTACCCATGGCCAGATTTTGCTTCATTTCTTCCATTTAACTTTTCATCACTATAGCAACAATCTTCAAAAAAATGAGAGGGAGACCTTTTAAAGTCTTTGTTATAGTCAAATTTATCTAAAAGGCCTAACTTTTCATCGAGGGAACTGAAGACAGGCAAGGCTTCTTTCAGACACTTGAATTAAACTTTTCCCCCTTTTCTTTGCAAGTATCAATAGCTTAAGACAGAAACAGCATATGGGAAACCTAGAAAACCATTTACACTCAGCAGATATGTCCGGCTGAATTACTGGAGCCCACCTCAGCAGAGGTTAAACATTAACAGGTGCAAGGAGAGACTTGGTTAAAACACTGCTTCCTATGACTTCATCTCACAAAGAGTGAAGGTTCATGTATATTCTATATCCCCCTACCGTGCACCAATTCCTTTTCCCTCCCCTATTCATTTCAGCAGCTCTGTCTTCTCCACTCCCTTCCCCATCCCATTCCCCACCCTCACCCTGAGAGAAGAATACTCGGCTCTCCCCCTGTCAGCACGCCGCACTATCCACTATCCTCCGGGGTAAACTTAGGCTATTTTGCTCCCCGGTTGAGATGAGGATGTCATCATTGAGCATCTTAATCTAGAACTGGCAGGTGCATAATCCATCTGTACCCGTCACCCTTGTCTTGCCCTTGCAGATGTTGACAGAAAATTGTAGTAGTGCCTCCTTCCCCAAAACACAGCATTCTGGGTGAACACATTGGTAGGGGTAGGCACTCAAGGTGAAACCTACTTACTGTCACTGTATGTGGGATCCTGGTCATGTGCTCCCCCTCCCATCTGTAGGTGTAGTTCTACCTTTACAGCTTCTTAAGCACTAGGAGTTCAGGATAAATTAGGCAAGTTTAGAAAAAAACAACAAACTTTCCTAAAACTCAACTACCAACTCCTCACCAAACTAACTCCAAAATATGCCAGGCACCTACCTTTACAAACTGTTAGTTTGTCCTTCCTTTCCCCTTTTTCTCTTCCATCCCCCTCACCCCACCTTTACCTCCCCATCTTTCCCTCAGTAAGGGTGGTGGTTGTCAAACGTCCAAAAAAAGAGACTTTGCTAAGAACCTAATGAACCTAGGAGGCGGTGGATGTTTTAAGAAACTTCCAGAACTAAGGTGAGGTCAGTGCTTCATCTCAGAATGACTTTTTAAGAGCCTGAGTGTACTTGCATCCATTTTAAGGAAATGCAAACAAAGCGCTTCTTACCGGTTCTATGCAGCTCCATGCCCTTGGGTGTCCCCTGTGCTACCTGCTGGTGCCATGGACTCAAGGCCTCTGGGCTTGCCTCCTGGGCCATGATGGAAGGTACAAGAAGTGAGAGTGGGACCTCAAATATTCCCACCCATTATCCGGCTGCTGGCCCCTTTAGATTCTGCTTTACATGTGCTGTATAATGCAGTCTGCGAGGAAGTAGAAGAAATGAGGAAAGAAGGGGGAAAGGAGGGTGACAGGCAGAGTAGGAGAAACGGCTATGAAGGTGGAGGAGGAAGGGAGGGAGAGAAAAGGAAAGGGGGTAAGAAAGAAAGGACATGAAGTGCTGTCCAGATTTTGTGACCCAATCCTCACAACACACCTGGGAAACATGCATAATAATTATTACGGTTGTACCATCCTTTCCTCTGTTGAGGGAACAGAGGCTAAGAAAGTTTAAGGGAACCTTAAACAAAGTTTAAGGAACTTGCTTAAGATCATAGCTAGCATATTAGGAAGCAAGGATTTGAACCCAGGTACTATGACTCCAGAACCTGCTCTTCCTACAAAGAGTGAAGGAAGAAAAGGCATTCAAGAGATGATAAAATGAACATTCTAAAGAAGTTTGAGCATCTTTGGAAGCTGGGAAACAGAGTTAGCACTATTAAAAACATCAGAGGAAGGACTTTGGAGATCCTCTAGTCTAAATGGATTATTTTCAGAGGATGGAACTGATGCTTATAGAGGCTAAAATATTCCTCTGTAGTAAGAATAAGAGGGGAATCCCTTTTCCTCCCTACCCTAAGTACTGTCTTCATAAACAAACCTCTAAATAGTTGGGATGGGGGGGACGGGATGGGGGAGTGGGCATCTGGGGAACAGAAAGAGGGCTGGGACTAGCTATTGCAGTCGTGGCCCTCGAAGAGTTAATTTCGAGTGTCAAGGTACCAGGAGCTTTCTCCTCTGCCTCCTGGGTGGGGGTCCAGGGAGGCCCTGGAGCAAATGCATGGGGTTCATTCAGTGACAGTGGATCAGCCAACATTGCCGGTCTGGCCACATGGACTGCCTGTGTTGGAGAGAGCGTGCCAGGACAGGCATTCCATACAAGCGGTCATAGCATTCTGCATTCTTGGAAGGGACCATCACTTAACAGGAACGTGGATGGCTTTGTTATGTCTTATCTCCTAATCTGCAGTTGGAGGTTTTCCTTCCTTCTGCAGGTGCTCTCATTTCCTTCATTATTTGTTTATTAGAAAATCTTGTGGCCTTCCAAAGTCATTCTTATGCTAAGGAAGGTCGAATGTGATAACATATTTGTGTTGGCCAAGAGTGAGGACATAGCAAATACCGAAAGTCACATAATCATGAGTATAACTGAAAGTGGTGCTTCACGGGTAAACAAAAGCTCCCTGCCCCCCACCGAAAGGGGCCCACAAAAGCTTCAAAAGCACAGAGAAAAGGCTGCTGCTACAAATCTGGTTGCTTGAACGCTGTGGAAATTGTGGCTGGAACTATTTTTAAGGTTTAATTCAGAGATGTTGTGGGTCAGACAGCACTTCTCATGTGAAATGAATGCCTGAGAAGGTCCAGTCTGGACCAAGCTTTGGGCGTGGGAAAGGAGTTCTCCATTCATTGGCATCCCTGAAGCCTAGAGGAAAAACAAAGCAACACTGAGTGGTGGGCCAGAGGAGAACCTACTTTATCCATAGCTCCAATAACTAAAGGAATGTAAAAGCAGACCAACAGAGACACCAAGCCATCATTTCTGGCCAGGCACTATTCAGATGACTTTCTTATTTCTCGTACATCTTCTAAACATCAAGTTGAGAGTGTAAGTCCACATTTCTGTGCAATTATAAGGATCTTATACCCCTAGACTCCACGAACCTCAGAGTAAACATCGATTTTTATCATTGCTTTACCATGAAATTTTTTTAAAAATTGAAATAAATTATTGTCATATGAAAATATCTTTCTTGAAATTCTAACTTTTTATCTATGACCCCAGTACCTTAAGTGCCATTCAGATGAGTACTATTTTTTATAACCTGACTTACTGCCAAATATACTTAAGATAATAGCAAAGGTCACATAAAATATGCATTATTAATAAGCAAAAGGATGGTAAAGAAAGGTAAGGAAAAAGGGAAATAAGGAAAAGGGCATAAATTATAAGCAGAAAGATGTCCAGTGCACAAAGTATATACCGTGAAGTCCTACACACCTGCTAAGGGTCAGCCACAATTTATTTCAACACTTCCCAGCTGCCAGCAAGAACGGGAACGAGTACTCAGCTGGGAGTGTCCGTGCACTAAGAACAAAACAACTGTTTCAGAGAAGCAATGTTGTTTGCAGTAGTAAGACCGCAAGGAAACTCCTCTAGGGAAGTCTCAAAGAAGTAGTCCCCGTGTAGTGTAACAAGCACTGTCTTGAACTCATTTGTTCATCCATCAAATCTCTATTGAGCTCCCACTAAGTGCCAGGCAGTGGGTGGGGAGCTGGGGATACAGAAGGGAGCAAACAGAATGGTCCTGCCCTCTCAGAAGTTAAAGTCTCCTGGAAAAGAAAGACGTTTGACCAAGTCATCACAGAAATTAATACACATATACCATTGTGACAAGGGGCCAAAAGGAAGGGGTGGTGAAGAGAATCTGACCTCACAGTGCTCTTAAGGTAAATCTAGCATGGGTATCATGGGCCTGTTGGGAGTCACCAATGTCTCACCCTCCACATTATTTTGAGAGAAAGACACAGAAAGTTTACATTCTGCAAGCCTCCAATTAAGTAGTGTCGATGAGAGGCTTTGAAAATTACAACACACTATTTAAATACAATAAAACCTTAGACTGCGAGTAACTTGTGGTGTGAGTATTCAAGAGAAGCAAACATTTCTAATAAATTTTAACTTGATAAGAGAGCTATGTCTTGCAATACAAGTAGTACATGACGCTGACCGTCACCTGATCACAACTGAGCCGATGGTTCTTGAAATTTGCTTTGATATACAAGTGGTTTGGATAACAAGCATGTTTCTGCAGCAAACTATGCTCGTAAAGCAAGGTTTTACTGTATAAGGTATCTGGTGTTGTTGTGTTTTTTTTTTAATTTTTAAAATATTTGACTGGAATATAATTTATATAACGTAATACTAGTATGTTTCAAGTAAAACTCTCAAGTAGCATTTGTGTGTGTACGTGTTTATTTGAGTATAGTTGACCACAATGTTATATTACTTTCAGATGTACAACACAGTGATTTGATAAGTCTACACGTTATGCTGTGCTCAACACAAGTGTAGCTACCATCTGTCACCATACAACTTTTACAGTGCTATTGACTATATTCCCTATGTTGTGCCTTTTATTACCATGAGTTATCCATCCATAACCCGAAGCCTGTACCTCCCACTCCCCTTTAAATATAAGATATTTGAATTAGGGGGAAAAGTGTTCTTTATAGCTAAAGAAGAAAGAAGTAGTCTGAATAAGTAGAATGTTATACAATTCTGATTAACTATAATTAATCAAAATACTTTAGCCATTATAATTTGGCAATTCAAAATAAGTAATATAACTGTATAAACGTTACCTAAGCAGTGCAAAGCAACCATCATTCAGCTTTTTAATTACTTGACCACATATTTAAAAGTATGTCAATAAGGGCGCGTGGGTGGCTCAGTCAGTTAAGTGTCCACCAGGTCACAATATCGTGGTTCACGGGCTCCGTGCTGACAGCTCAGAGCCTGGAGCCTGCTTTGGATTCTGTGTCTCCCTCTCTCTCTGACCCTCCCCAGCTTACACTCTGTCACTCTCTCTCTCTCTCTCTCTCTCTCAAAAATAAATAACATTAAAAAAATTTAATAAAAATAAAAGTATGCCAGTAATATTTGCTACAATGTGATTACAAAATAAATTGGCTTCTAATTTTTAAATTGTATACTGATATATCAGTTTAATCTATTTCTATTTTGTTACACTAATGAATCCTACATAATGAGAAATGGTTTCATGCAACAGCAAAGAGCTCCAATTTATATGATTTTACCAAAAACATTATTTGAACAAAGTAAAAACTATTTTTTTCTCTATCCCATCTTCCACTTACAATGACCTGCCTTTTCTAAACCTATAGTTCAAGTGCCTGAAATTTACATAGTGCTTTACAGTTTTTGGAGTCTTTTCATAGATGCTACTGAATTTATGCCATTCTGCAAAGTAGGCTAACCAGAAAAGTGAGGCTCAGAAAGGTTAAGTGTCAAGGTCAAATTGGTAAGGAGCAAAGAGAAGGTGGATGCAGCCACCTGAACTTCAAGATGAGGGTCCTTCCACTGTAACACTCTGTAAATGACCTACCAAACTACCTAGAAAGGATATTGTACACAAGACATGTACATTTGCTCCAATGACAGAAGTAAAGATGGAGGGACAGTCTCTCCTAAGTTCAGACCTCACTGACATGTATGTAGCATCAAGTACTTGGATCAGAGTTCTTTCACAGAAAAGCAGGATTAGGGATTTTCTTTTGTGGATTATGTGCTTTCTGAAGTGCTTTGTGCCTCATCTCTTTGGCCATGGGAGCTTCACCAAAGTCTCATCCAGATCTTGCTCAACACTGGGAGACAGTAAGCACCAGTCATACAATCCGGGGCTCATCTTCCCAGGGATAATGCCTGCTTTTACCTCCACACCAGATAAAATAGACTCTCTGCGTCCTGGCTTCCTTCTGTCTTTCCCTTTCCACTAAAACTCCTTGGGGATGCCTTCATGATGATCCACATGTATGTGGAGTTGGTCACAGAATGGAAAAAATGAAGAGAGACTTGGCACAGTGAAACTATTAGGCATGTATAAATCAGTCTCTGTTAGATAAGCAGTCTCTAGCCATTTTGTTGAGGTTTTCACATTTGTTTACTTTGTTGGTAAACACAACTAGAGAAGAACAAAATCACAGAGAACCAAAAGTCTTGAATGAAAAGCCAAATAGTTCCAGTCCCCTCTGGTTGCATCTGTTCCTTCCTCTAGATATGCGGAACGTCAGCAGACATTTCAAATCTGAAGGTGAACAGAAGTAAAGCTTCCACACTGACAGAGGGAGGACCAGGCAGGGCCTCACCTGCCGGGCAGAAGCAATACAGAGATGGCTTTCAGAGCTCCGCTATAGAAATGCTCAAAGTCACCCATTTCAGGGCTGGTTTTTATAGAAGTGACAAAGGGACAGGGTCTAGAGGGAAGATTCTATTTGTCACCTTTTTAATGTTGTATGAGCCACTGAGCTAGATGCTGAAAGGAATCCTTAGAAACCAAAACCATAGTGTCTATCCTCACAGAAGGCAGGGTCTTGCCCTTTAACTACTGTCCTGAAATCTCAGAAGGGAAAGTCCAGAGGTCCTCTTGAGAACTCACCGTTCTCAGAGGTGACCCTGCTTCTAGCTAGTCATAAGCAACAGGAATTGCAGCCGCGTGGCACAATCTCCTCCTCCCTTTCTATTTTTGCTTTACTAGGGGATTCTGGGGTTACTCCTCATAGAATTTATAGAGGAAAAGAGAGTTTCTATATCGGTACCTTCAGGACGGAGGGGTGGCGGGGAGCCTTGTTATATTTCTTTCCCTTTAGCAGTGGTTAAGGGTATGGCTTGAGACTGAGTCACACCTGAGTTTGAATCCCTGCTCTGCTACTTTCTAGCTGCGTAAATTGGGACAAGCATCTCAACCTGTCCAGGAATTCTCTGTAAAATGAAAGAATTAAAGTAGGGTCAGTGGTTGCAGAGAAGGCACGAGGTGATCCAAGTGAGCGCCCGGCAGAGTCTGACCAGAGAGGGTGATGGGTGATCGGGTGAAGTCAGCACTGTCACCCTCACCTGCCCCAGGCGGTCTCCACTAGCTCACCTTAAGCTGCCAAAAACACAAACATAGCCTAGGGCCCTACTAACTACGCATTGACTCCTTCCTGTAAGCAACCTTTTCTCAAGCACCAGTCACGCACTTTTGGAAAAGGTCTGCGAAGTCAGTATCTTCCTTCAAAGAATCTCAATAGGCTACATATTCTCTAGTCTCTCTCTGCTACCTTTTTTCCAGCTGAAGACATGCGTTCTTCTGATCAGTGTTAAGAATGGTATTTTAGGATGCATTGTGATATCGGATTATAGACGAGAAGGCACTTCCACATCCGCTGTCTCACGCGATTCTTAACAACGATCCTCCGAAGTAGGGCAGTCTCCTTAGGACGTGCAGAGAGACTTCTGACTTGCCCAGAGTCACACGGCCAGGCAAATAGCAGACCAGGAATTGGACCCAGGTGACCCCAAACAGAGGTCTTCCATAACAGCCTGAGGGGTCAGAGATGGGCTTCTCAGGTTTCTTCATCTGCAGGAGGGCCCACTGCACACAAATGCTCAAGTAAACCCCTGAGTCCCTCACGAATCCATTAGAATGCAGGTGTTGTAGGCCCTGCTTATAAAACAGACCTATTCCTCTCGAGAGAGGGAGTAAGGCATCTCAGCAGAAATACATTTCACTGTCCCCTCCAACCCAGGCCCCATCCACAAGGAATGCCGGGAAGAGCTAAATAAACAGATTTAACTGACTTGCATGTTTTCCTTGCCAAACATTATAAAATGAAGTAATGGGCAACCTGCATTAATTCTGCTGGGTTCTCAGACTTTCCTTTCTCCCCCTGAGGAATGGAAAATTATTTGAACGAGATGGGAAACCAGCTTTTCCTCTCTCTCTTTCAAAACTTCTCAAAACACATTACTATGCAACTGGAAGCCATTCAATTCTACTAAGTCATTAAGTTAAATCATCTGCACACATTTTCTCAGAAGGATGAGTTTGCATGGTGGACTGATTTCATAGAACAGTTGCATGTAAACATCTCCAGGGAAAACCAGATGTTGGTGACGCACCAGTACCTAGTTAGTCCTCCAAAGAGTATGGCACTGGTTCTGGACATCATCTTTCCAGGAATCCTGCATCCCAGGGTGGAACTTCACTCCAGAAACCAGCTGGTGGGCAGTTTTGTTCCCCCTCCCCTCACTAATGCTCTTTGCTCACAGCTCTGTAGCACTTAGGGCAAAGAAGGCAACCAGGCCACCCAGTGTTGCCCAGCTAAGATCTCTGGAAATCCCAGGCCTGAAATTCCACAGAACCACAAGGCCCCTAAAGGGATGGGAGAATAAAACCCCTGGACCCACTGGTTATTCCTATACATCACTCAGGGAGGTGGGCCCCAAGAACAGAGGGTCCACTGGGAACAAAGGCCTAATAATTACAGGTCCCTGAAGGCACAGGCCTGGAGAGCCTTCAAAACAAAGGGAAGAAGGGAAGGGAGGGAGATGTGGCTAAAATGACCGCGGCCAAGAACTCAATAATGAAGTTACTTAATTACTTATTACGTGTTTTACTGTAGTAAAGGCTTTATGTATAGATCACAATAAACATACAACACAAAGGAGGGGCGAACTGTAAGGACTTAGTCTAATTAGTGAAAAGAACATTAAGCAGCTGACCCTGTAAATACTTGCTTTAAAATCTAAAACTTAAAAACATGTTACAAATGTCTTCCAGGGTCTGCCCAGCTAGAACAATAGGCCACCAATATAGCATTCCTTTACCACTGTTTGCAATTGAGTAGGGGAGCACAGCATGTCCAACAGGGGATGGCCTCAGTCTGGAAGCAATAAGCAATGTGTTAAGGTTTAAAGGTACGTTAAAAACTCAGATGCCCTGGGAACCAAAACAGGGTCCCAGAAAATTGAGTGATGTCAAGATTTTTCAGTGGCGGCAATTTCCACCCTTACATTAAAGGCATGGTAACACCATGTTTTAAAGGCTGGATATCCATGGTTATGCGTAAAAAAGGAACCAATAAAGTTAACAAATCTATAGGTCTAGTGCTGTGGGTGAAACAGAAGTAGAAGCCACCAGCTCTCCCCTGAAAGAGCTTCCAATAATACTAAAGCAAACCTAGGAAAATAACGTACTGCCTCTGGTGACAGTACCTCCCCACCCCCAACTCCCCAGTTCTCAGTTCCTGACCTGTGTGTGAAGAACACCAAAAGCCTTCCTCTCTCTAACTGTAATTGACAGCAATAACTTCTGCTTGGTGAGGCAATATGCTTTCTCCATCCTTCTCACTGATTGGACAGAGAAGCCCAAAAGTATCTAAAGCAGCCAAGGATGCTCTTCCTTATAAAAAACTAAAGTTTTCAGACACCTCTCAACAGAAGACTCAGCCCAGTATGCTTGGCCATACACAGTATGATTTCAGATCCTTGTAACTTGCCGAGATGTGGAGATTCAGATGAATGGAGCTACACAGGAAAGGAAGGTATTTGTATCTGCAAAATTTAAGGTGGGGGGAGAGTGTGTACCCAGCGAAAGTTATAATTTAACTCAAGGTCAAAGCCCCTGACAACTAAAATAATAATAATTGCTTACCTTTATTGCAAAGTCCAGATTCCATAACAAGATTTCAAAGAGACAAAGAGGAAGAAGAGGAGGAAGGGAGGATTGCTGAGTTTGACTTTGTGCCAAGCCATGTTTTATATGTTTGGCCATTATGAAGGCAAATAGTTAACTTTGTAACTATCTTATCTTCATTGTACAGATGAGGACACCGAGATTTAGAAAATGGAGCTAACTTGCCGTATAGCAGTCACACTAGGATGTACCTTCCTTTCCCTTTAAGTGGGGCTTGCACACTTTCCCTCAGCCCTGTTATCTGGCAACTTCCTCCACCACCCACTGGTACTGCCATAAATTGCCCTTCCTCAGAGGGTACACATTCTCTTCCACCTGTCTGCAGATATCCATGCCAATGCCTCCCTCCCTAAGTTGTTCTCCTCTCTTCTTAAATAGCAATCATTCGATTCTCTCCCTCACCACCCTTCAGGCCCTTGCCCTCTGGTGTGCCATGCACCACAACCCCAAGCTAGGCTTTTTCCCAGGTGACATCTTCAGCCCTCCTCTCTCTCTATTTTAGTCCTGTTGCCAAGCCTTGGTTGAGACACAAATGAGAAGGGCCAAGACCAGGGGATGGGCTAGCTGCTAGAAATGCCTGGGCAAGACATCACAGCGTGGTTCCATGAGGCCAAAGAGAAGCCAGGGGGCACGGCCGGAGGAGCCCAGTAAACCTAAGAGAGAATTCACAAACATCACTGCTGCCCCGTTCTTCCTAAGTGGGCTGCAGAAACAGCTGAGAAAACTTGTTTTGTAAAGGAAGGAAGAGGAAGAGGGAAGGAAAACAAAGGAAAAAAAAGAAAAGAAGGAAGGAATGAAGGACAGAAGGAGAGAAGATAAAGAAAGAGGGAGGGAAAGTTTTCCAGTTTTCCAACCAGTTTTCCAACCGCTGGACATTAATCACCAGGTTTGAGGTAAGGCCTGGGAATCTGAACTGCTACCAGCTAAGTTTGCGACCCAACGCAAATGGACCCATTGCATGGTGTTCCAGAAGCCTCAGACAAATCCGAGATCAAAGCTCAAGGAAATTACCAAGGAGACAAAGCGTGAGAACCACAACAGGCCTGTGGTCTTTCGGGACACTGATTTCTTAGTCCACTCCTTCTAAAGGCCCAAGGGCCCCCCGGGTCCTTCCATTACTCGATTCGCAATCCCACCCACCTTGACAGTTGTCAGTTTGGGTAGCGCAGAAGCTCCGAGAGGAGGCTGCGGTAGGAGGCTGCCTCTCGTGAGGACAAGGATGTCACAACACTTTTCCAAGCTTCAGGCCAACGCCCCTCCCAAGCCACCAGATGTTGCAATTGGACTCATGCCTGCAAGCGTCCAGCACGGCTCAAACGGGGTTCTCAGCCTCCCCGTTCATCTTGTGGGGCAGAGGAAGATGAAACATGGGATCCTGTTGGCAGTGGCCGGGAGGGTTTGCAGAGCAGACAGATGCTAACCTTCCTAGGTGGGGTTCAAGTGGTTCGTAGTAAAAGGCGAGTGAGCAGACAAAAGCACTCTGTACCCTCCCTTCAGCATGATTTCTTTAAGGCAGGTTTTCTGCTTGCATATTCCCCAGTTCTTTGTCCTAACTAGGAAGTGTCTGAGCCCCATCTTTGAGAGTAACCTTGCATCAGTTCTGGTCCTCACTGAGTGAAGCAAAACACCACAGTCTGCGTGGGGCATGTGAATTGTGCATTTGGGTGTTTCTCCTGGCCTGGGTCACCACGGATGTGCTGGAGTTCTTGGGAAGGTTTTGTCATTCTCCCAACAGCTAAGGTTCATTATCAAATAAATCCAGTTCATTACATCAGCCAGGCACAAGACACCTGGGGAAAGTGCTACTATGTACGTGCGGCAATTATCCGGCATTTTCTGGGGCTCTTCTGTCTCCTTCAGCCCTCTGTTAGCCTCTCTACTTTTGTTCCACGTCAGGTGGAGCCTAATATCAGACATCTGGAGCAAGTTTAAAATGTAGGGAGGCACCTTCAGTGACACAAAATAACTATACTTTATTTCTTGCTAACTTAGGTAGCAGAGGGACTCAGGTCACAAGTCCAACTTCTGGAACTCCTGAACTTGCCAATTCAAGTTCTCTAAGTGGGCTCAGGGCTCAGTGAGGCTGTCCTCACCTTTACTGATCTACTCCTCAGGTTCTGCTCCAGTATGGATCTTCAAGTCGCCCCATGCTAAACCCTGGGAGACGGATAATTGTCCTTTCTGCTCTGGGACGGTCTCTGGGGCCAAAGCCCTGGCATAGACAGTGTGCGAGGACCCCTTCTTAAGCACCCACCAGGACCTCACCCCCCATTGTGTCTCCAATCCTTCCTTCCTCACTGTTAGATGAAGTCATATTTCCTTTAGAGCTGGAAACCAGCCATCATTGCCAATTCTGTGGCTCGTAGTAAACGCTCTGTGTTCTCAGTCACAGGGCTTCTGATGCTAAAAGCAGAATGTTTAGAATTCAAAATCCTTATTTTCTCTTCTAAGGCCCCAGTTCTGAATTTAAAGCTGTACAGCTTGGGTATGAAATATCGAACTGATTTTTTTCCCCAGCAGCCAGTTATTGAGGGCCTGCTCTATTCCATTCACGGGATTAGACATGCACACACGAATCAATCAGATCCCTGACTCTCTGCTCAGTGTGCGGTCCGTGGATCAGCAACATGGGCATCATCTGGGTAGTAGCCAGAGATAGAGCATCTCTCAGATCTCACCCCAAACTTACTGCATTTTAGCAAGATGCCAAGCAGATTCATGTGCACGTGGACATGTGAGGAGCACCGGCCTCTTGTCCACAGTATATACCTGTAGTTGACAAATGTGAAAAAGAAGTGCCAAAATAAGTAAGAACTCCACCTGGAAGCACCAGGTTCTGACTAGAAACCAAGACTTCCCCACCACTCCTCTCCCCGTCCCATGCCTTGGTGCATTATTCTCCAGAGGGTCTACACATTTCAGTGTCAGGTCCCAGACCCCCATTCTTGCTCCCTCCCTGCCCAGTCCTATTAAACACAGGGCTGTGTGCAGAACAGAGAGCTCTGGAAGGTTTTGTTGGCGCCAGCTGAGACCCGATGTAGCATCTGTAAAGGAAGTGCTTTCCAAAGCCTATTTTAAATGTGTTTATTTATTTCTAATCCATAAACATTTTTGAGTGCTCACCACATGCAAAGCCCTAGGCTGGATGAATCAGGGAACACAGAATGGAATAAAACACCTCAGGACATACCCTAAGCTTGCAATCTGGGTTGGGAAACAGATACTATTAATGTATAATTTGGGGTGGCTTTAACAAAGATTATATTGGCTTTTATTTACATTACTATGGAGTAAACACTTACAACATTTATCCCTAAAGGTAGTAGTAGGTCGATCAATCAGTCACACTGGACTGTCAATACAAATATTGAGAATCAGTTTTGAGGTTAAACCAAGCAGTATAACATTTAGAAAGGATTCACCACGATCAAAATATTTGTTAGGAATATTTCAGTAAGTCGATGCATTCTGAATGGAAGGAAGACTATTTATTACTAAAGCTAGTGGGTTCTGGTATTGTTTTTGTTGTTCTTGGGGTTGGAAATGGGATATTCTGGCTAATTTAATATTCTGATAAACTGAAAGTTACTGTATAGGAAGTGTGAAAACAAAGTCAATGAGATTGAGTCCACAAAGAAAATGAAATCTAGGTTCAGAACATTTTATTCATAGTTTATATATCATATTAAGAAGCAAAAATCCATAATCCTAAACCTATCTTGACTATCATTCTCTTGTAATATATTTCTTAAAGCATTTTGAGATATATATATTTCAGGATCTTTTTAAAAATATTAAACAAAGCTAAAATGATCTTCTTAAAAAAATGTTTTTAATGTTTATTTTTGACAGGGGTAGGGGCAGAGAGAGAAAGAGACACAGAATCTGAAGCAGGCTCCAGGCTCCAAGTTGTCAGCACAGAGCCTGATGCGGGGTTTGAACTCACAAACCATGAGCTCATGACCTAAGCCAAAGTTGGATTCTTAACCAACTGAGCCACCCAGGTGCCCCTAAAATGATCTTATTATTTATTTATTTATTATTTTTTAACGTTTTTTATTTTTTGAGAGACAGAGAGAGAGAGACAGAGCATGAGTAGGGGGGGGCAGAGAGAGAGAGAGAGTCATAGAATCTGAAGCAGGCTCCAGGCTCTGAGCTGTCAGCACAGAGCCCAATACGGGGCTCAAACTCACAAACTGTGAGGTCATGACCTAAGCCAAAGTTGGATTCTTAACCAACTGAGCCACCCAGGCATCCCTAAAATGATCTTGTTTTTTAAATGATTTATCTTTCTCGTTATTTGGAGTTTAGAAACTGAGAGCTTACTATATTTAAATGCAACTTACCAATAAGAAACCCATATTCTGGTTACCAATAATTGTACAAGTGCCAGAAAACAAACTATATTCCAAATGAAGAATTATTCATCCTCTTTAATTTACAAGGAAATAAACTTTTCAAAAACAAACAGGAATAAAATCAGTGATTAACTTTTGCAGTTAAATTGCATCCAGAAAATGGGAGAAATTATTTTCAAGACTATAATAGAAACAAGCATTAAGTCCAGAGTTAGAAATCTCTATGCAAAGAAAAAATCTTCAATCCTAAAATATTAGCAAAAATTCCAAAGAAACAACACTAATTATCTAGAGATTACTGAATGCAAATCATCAGTGGCAGGAATACACCAAAGAGAAAGGTAGGGAAATTGTTATTAACTATTTAAGGAACTGATCTCAAATCCATAGCAATAAAAATAAATTTTCCATACTTATATGCCTATTTCCTTAAAGTTGGAAAAATGATGTTAAATTGGGGAGGGGGAGAGAAAAATCTTTAAGATCAAAATGAGAAAATTTTAAATTAAATAAAGATTGTAGACTTGAATGTTGCTAAAACAATAGATTTTAAATGTTCTCACCACAAAAAAGACACGGTAAGCAGTTGGTACACGGCTAAATGGAAGCAGTGGCATATAAGGCTGTAATCATTTTGCAATTTATAAATGTATCAAATCATCAGGTTGTATACCTTAAACTAGCACAATTCTATGCATCCATTATATCTCAATAAAGTTGAAAGGGAAAAGATAAAGCTCACAGCAGTCCTCCAAAAGGGCTGCCCTCAAGAAGGCTGTATTTTTAAATATGTTTTTTAGTAAATGAGTTTATCACCTTACAATTTTTTTAATGTTGATTACACACACACACACACACACACACCCCGACTCCCACAAGTTGGATCAACTTTCTGATGCAATTGCCTACAATTGACTATTTGATTCATAAATACAAAATGTGATAGCTTTCCTGATAACACAAAAGTAGCAAAAATCCTGTTTTATACGATTTTTTTAAGTTTCTCTCTTCATTTAACTTTTTAAAATATAATAATATTAATTTTATATTTTTCAAAAATTTTTTTAATTTTTTTTACATTTATTTTTGAGAAACAGAGTGAGACAAAGCATGAGCGGGGAGGGGCAGAGAGAGAAGGAGACACAGAATCTGAGGCAGGCTCCAGGCTCTAAGCTGCCAGCACAGAGCGGATGTGGGCCTGGAAACCCATGAACTGTGAGATCATGACCTCTGCTGAAATCCGAGGCTCAACCGACTGAGCCACCCAGCGCCCCTAATTTTATATTTTTAGTGAGGAGCATGGATTCACACTTAGGAGGTTGAAGAATACTTTTGAAACCCTTAACACAAAATGATAAAGGGGATTTTGTTACAAGCTGAAATCAGCAAAGATTGTGATAGGCATATTGCTTTCCCACAGTGAACCTCAGAGAGGGGGGAAAAGGTAAAATTTTGAAAACTCAGGAATATCTCAATTATGGTGACAGGATCAGAGAAAAGTGACCTTTCAAACTGCCCCTGCCCACAACCATACATCAACCACTATGTTCTGCCAACCCGGAAGGGGAGGTGAAACCAGGGACTTATTGCTCTGACCAAGACTTATTTTCACCTGAAGAGGAGGGGCACTTTTCTGATTGGCCCGCCCAGAGGAAGTGGCTTTTGGGGATTGGCCGGCACAGACCAATGGGTCCCCATAACCTTGGACAAGTTCTTACTCTCCCTAGACTTGAGGGGCTTTTTGTCTCCACTGCATCTCCTCTTTCCCCCTACATTTCACCCCCCTCCCCCCCACCCCTGCTTTATAAAATGAACTCTTTGTAGCCTGTTATCGCCAAGATTTGTTCTTGCCCCAAATTCTATGACCCTATGGTCTTGTCTCTTTGTGTAATCTTTCCCTTGCTTATCTGATTCATCGCAGAGGATGGTTCATATGAAAATACTGGCAGTGTAATGCTGACTCTGCATTTTCAGCCTCATAAGAAATGACTAGGTCTTATTAGCATGTTTCTCTCCCCACTGAAATTGTAAGCTCCTTTATACTTAGCAAAGCGTCAGTCATACTGTCGGTTTTAAATAAATATTCAATTGTTCGAATGAGGGAAATATCTTGAATCAGTGAGTATCTTGCCTGTTACTCAGACTTCTTTTTACATGCCTATCTTAAAAATATAGAGTAGTGCCATCCATAGAAATATAACGTGAGCCAAGTTATATAATTTCAAAACTCTAGTAGCTATGTTAATAAAAGCAAAAAGATACAGCTGAATTAATTTTCTTATGTAACCCAATGTGTCCAAAATATTATTTCAACATGTAATCACTATAAATGTTATTCATAAATAGTTTGCATTTTTTTACATTAACTCTTTAAAATCGAGAGTGTATTGAACAATCGAGTGTACATTTCAGTATGGACTAGCCATATTTTAAGTGCCCAAGAGCCACAATAACTAGTGGCTACTATACTAGACAGCACAGATCCAGGGTATAAGATTAGTAAGATGTATAAAGAAAGATGCATGTTCTCTTGCAATTTCACAAATACTCTCTAAACACACACACACACACACACACACACACACACACAAACCTCATTTTAAAAATCAAGTTTAGTGTTTACAGAGAAAGGTTAAATACCCGGGGCCATGTAGCTCTAACCAAAAAGAACTCTGCAGAAGTTGTAACCAGTGCCCTGTTGCTGTTTACTGTCTGTGTGCAAAGTGCATCAGTGCGTGTGGTGTCTGTGATGCTAAGACTGTGTCCCAACTGGGATAGACAGCTTCTTAGGGCGCCATCCCATAAAGCCTAATCATCAATATGGGCTATTATTTTCAAGGTAACTACCCAAAGCCCCACATATTGGTGATAGCATTTATAGAGGCCAGCTAATTTTCTGAGAGGTAATTTTGACATCTGGTAACTGAGAAGTTTTGAGGCTCTCATAATACAAAATCAGTTTTTAAATCTTCTCCATTGTCATCGAACACAACCTCCTTATCCACAGAGTATAAATTGTGTGTTGTTCTCATGACCCTCTTGCGGTTCAAACATGCCTTCACTGTTCTTTTCAACTTAACTCTACCCCCATAAAAACCTGCAGTGGAGAGGCAGACGTGGCCTTCCCAGAACTCTATACTTCCCAAGCTAATGTTCTTCATTCTGTGCCCTCAAATAGCCTATGGGTCAGCTTCACAGTGACTTTTACAGTGAGTCTGCCCTCTCTTCTCCCCTCGTCTCACTTTTCTCCCACCATTCTTTCTGGAATCCAACCTCCTGAGGGCTGTTAGTAAAATATGGACATAGTTCTGGAAACCGACAAGCCATTGGGAGTGTGGGACCGTGATGGAAACAATCTGAAAGCAAGGGGCAAAGTGGGAACAACTCCCAGCACTTTGCACTATAGAGAGGTCAAAATGTGGGCTACAAATCAAATTTGTCCTTGGCTGGATCCACAATTATAAGATACCTGAGCCCAAGGGCTTTAGAGCATCTGTCTGCCATTTGAGCCCAGAACAAGCTGCTTGGATATTGAGACTGGTCCTCCAATTAGCAACAATTGAGCCGGGATGAGAGCTGTGCTATCCTTTTTCCTTTCCTCAATTTTGTTATTCTAGCCGCTGTCATCGCCATTCACATCCACTCACAGACTGTACATAGTAAAGGAGCTCCATTCAAGTGTTGTATCCAATCTACTTTGCAGCCCAGCTAATGTGAATTTATGGAAACCAATGGTAAGTACAAATGTGCTGCGTTCCCCCTCGCCATGGGATGTTAGTGGATATTTACATTTAGAAGTTTAACACATCCTGGCCTTCATCCAATATTCTCTAACATTCTCTAAACAGTCCCGGTTTACTAAAACCTATGGTTAGCATGTCTAAAGAGAGGACCAAAGCAGGACGTTAGGAAGCAGTTATAAATATAAACCACCTTTGAAGATTTACACAGGGCTTTTGTTAGTAAATTTAGAGAGTTGTGTATGCTAGAGCTCGAGTTTTGCCTATATGCTTAGAAACTAACAGAAGCATGCAGGGAAATCATCTGTTTTGTTGGCTTCCACCTCCACCCCTACCCTTTCCAACTTTTGAATTAAGAAAGAAAGGCGGCCAACCAAGAACCAAATGCAGTTATAACTGAATGAGTTTTCAGGATTACCTATCAGTAAAATACACACAGAAAGCAAAAAAAAAAAAAAAAAAAAAAATTAAATTAAAATCCCTGGGTTTATCAGTTCGTATTTTACATTTTTCCCCCAAGGAGCTTAAATCATTAAACTGAGTAACAGCACTTGAGCCATCAATATTTAAGGTATATGAAATACTTCCTCTTCCAGGTTGTTTGCCTACTCCAGGACCTTTGCTTTTCTGTATAAATTTTAGAATTTATATGTCAGTTTTTATCCCCCAAAAATCCAGTTAGAATTGTGATCGGGCTCACACTGACTCTAGAGACCAATCTGCGGAGGACTGACAATGAAAAAATTCTGGATTTTTAACCCATGGGCATATAAATATATATATTCTACATTTATCTGAGGCTTCGTTAATTTTATTTCCGCAGTGGTTTATAGTTTGCAGGGTAGAAGTCTTCTGTGCCTTTTGTGAAATTTATCCCTAAGTATTTTATGCTTTTAGAAGTTATCACATCATCACATCATCAAATGTGATGTGGAATTTTTTTTATTTCCACTCTTCAAATATTTTTTATTTCCATTCATCAAATGTGATGTGGAATTTTTTTTTATTTCACTCTTCAAATATTTGCCTGAGAAAGATAAATCCATACCCTGAACCCTCTTCCAATCCTCGAGCTAGGCACCTTTTCCACGATGACCTCCTCGCCCTCCTGGTTGCTTCAGGACCTCTCTCTGCCTAGATTCTCTGCCCTTACTTCTCTACTCCATCTCTAGCTAAGTCTCTCCTGGGTACATTTTGCTAATCCAGTGTCCTTCCTCCAGTTTGCTGCCAGCTGCTTGAGTTTTTGTCTTGTTTTGTTTTTGTTTGGTGGGAGGGCATACACAGGAATCCTTGGGTCAGATGAAAAAGATTCAAAAAGTACTGCTGTAAGAAAACAGACGGAGTGCTCATGTAAACATAGTCCACTGCCTTCCACGGATGCATGCTGGGAATGTATCATCAAATTAGCAAATGTCCTCTCTTGGGCGTATGCACACTGCGGAAAGAGTCCATTCCCTGTGGCCTGTCTCCCCTTAATTGTCCCTTTGCTGCCTCTATTTTCTGGCGAAGTGATGATGTGATAATGCATTTGTGTATGAATCACTAGCCAGGTAGAACAGAGCAAAACATGAAAGGTAAACAAATCCCTCAGGGTCTGGAGTTGACGTTTCAAAAATCAAAACAAGGTTGGTTAACTTCTTCCTAGCAGCTAAGTTTCTCCAGGGTCGAAGTGAGGATCCACAGGAGAACTGAGGCAGAGCCCCTTCGTTAGTGGTAGTGCATTTTCAATGGCATTTATTAATATAACCTCTGCTTAGCTCACTGAGCATTGGTGAAGAAAAGACCCTCCTACCCATTCCCCATCCCAATCTACACACACACACACACACACACACACACACACACACACACAAACTGGACAGGACAGGCAGCTTTCTGGGCTCCCGATCTTTACCAAAGAGACTGCCGTGTCTGGAGCAGTTGCTTGAAGTTTTTAATCCTTTGAGAGCACCCTACTGCCTTCTCAATACTCAGCCACCTTTACTGCTAGTTCTCACTGATGTCACAGAGACTCCTTGTCTGGGAACTGTTTCATTCCCCAACTTAATGTTTGACATTTGTAGTTAATGCTTACTTCTGCCATCATCGTCATGGCCCACAGAAGTGAAATTATCCCACAATGAGAAGAGTTAGCGTTTGTGGGGCACTCACAACGTGCCAGGCACTCCTCAAATGGTTTTAATAAAACCAATTCCGTCCTCACAGCAACATCACGAGATAGATACCATTAGAGTCCCCATTTGATAGATATGAAAATCAAGGCACAGAACAGTTAAGGTCCCACAGCTGGAAAGTGGCACCACAGAGATTCAAATCGAAGTAATTTGGCCCCAGAGTGCTCACTCCTAACCACAACACATACTGTCTCTTCCTATGTACAAAAAAGATACTACAAAGTTAATCCAAATAACATTCTTTTACAATCTTCACTCTTGACAATTTCTATTCATAAGCAATATTTGCCCAGATATTTGGTGCCAGCTGTAGAGCTCATTACAAATACCTTGGCTGTGCGGGGTTTTTTCAATAATTTTTTTATGTTTATTTTTGAGAGAGAGATACAGAGCATGAGCAGGGGAGGGGCAGAGGGAGAGATGGAGACACAGAATCTGAAACAGGCTCCAGGCTCTGAGCTGTCAGCACAGAGGGCTCCAACTCGGGAACGGCGAGATCACGACGTGAGCCGAAGTCAGACGCTTAACCAACTGAGCCACCCAGGCACCCCATATGCAGGATTTTGAGTGACGGCTGGTTCCCAGACCTCTCTGTGGAATACCAAAGCCCCAAACGGGAGAGAGAAAACAGGAGACAAGAGAAGGAGGGGACAGGGAGAGAACAAAAGACATGCACACAGAAACAGAGACAGAGATGGAGAGTAATGACCCAGAGACACTGAGAGGATTGCGAGAAATGGATCAGCCAGAGGCCAGAGAGAACAGCAGCTAGAACAATCAAGGAGATGCCCAAAGGAAACTTGATAAACCTTGGGAAAAGTCTAGCATACACACAATTGCTGTGGAGCAGGGAGATCTAAAAGAATGTGCTGTTTGGGCTCGAGGTAAAAGGGGGAACCAGGAAGGAACTCTAAATACAAGAGAGGGCTAGGAAGGAAGCTAGCTTTGAGGACAAACGTAAGTGTGCTAGTTCTTAGAGATGTGTCTAAGTAAGGTACCTCCCGTGTTGGAAATCAAGCTCCTGGAGATATGATATCTGCCTATGTGCAGGCATTCACGTGAATGCCCTGGCAGGTGCCTCCTCAGGGAGTAACCAGCTTTACATTAAAGGCATCAACCAAGTGGCAGCTCACAAGCTTGTCAAAGGGGAGAAGACTGCTTCGCTCATCTTTGCAAGGTCTCCAGGCATTGGGTTGTGGTGGCAAAAGTGAGACAGATGTCCGTTGTTTTTATTAACAACATTAATAAACGTGTAAGTATGTATGCTTTTCAAAGTTAAGATAACAAGTACAGGTTTAAAGAAAGACAGAAACAAATTTAAGTGATTTGGAACAATGTGTAGACATTATATAGAAAGAAAAGATTGGCGTGAAATAGATAAAACTGTGATTGCCAAAAGGTGGGTTGGACTACAGTATATTTTTCACACATTCTACTTTTTTGTCTTTCCAAATATTCCACAATGAGCATATATTAAGTTTTCTCTTATTTTTGTTTTGAAAGTTATTTTTTATTGAAGAAACATTAAAGGTACCTATGAAAAAGAAAAATTGAAATTATGCTATGTCCTACCACTGAAGAGATAATTTTTTAAGCTGTTGTATATATTTTTACAGACTAATATTTCTTACTCTTTTTATTTGTACATGATAAAGTTCCCTCTCTGTTGATGGCAGTTCTTTGAGTTTTGACAAACACCATCAACACAGTGAAGATACAGAAAAGTCTCATTACCCCCCAAATTCTCCCCTCCTGCTCCTTTGTTCAATCTTTCCCTCCACCCTCAACCTCTGTCAATCACTGGTCTCTTTTGTTTCTATAATTTTGCCTTTTCCAGAATGTCATATAAATGGAACTACCTGGTATGTAGGCTTCTGAGTCAGTCACCTTTCACTAAGCATAATGCATTTATGTTTTTGCATATATCATTCATTTGTCGTTTTCATTGCTGAGTAGTAGTCCATTGTGTGGATATACCACAGTTTATCTATCTACCAGCATTAACTTTCAGGTTAAAATGTCCATTAGGACATTTGGATTGTTTCCAGGTTTGGGTGAGTATGGATAAAGCAGTGATGAACATTTGCATGCACTTCTCATTTTTCTCAGGGGTTGCTAACTCATAGGGTAAATATACGTTTGACTTTGTAAGAGACTGCTAAACATTTTTTAGAGGGGCTGTGCCAATTTGCCTTTCCACCAACAATGTATGAGTTTCAGTGGCTACACATCCTTGTGAGCATTTGGTATTGATGGCGGTGGGGTTTTTTGTTTTATTTTAGTTGTTCTAATACCTGTGAAATGATATCCTATTGTTCTAATTTGTATTTCTCTAGTAACAAAAGATGTTCACTACATTCTCATGTGCTTATTTGCCATCTGACTTTCTTCTTTGGTGAAGTGTCTGCTCAAATCCTTTGCCCATTTTCTTATTAGATTCTTGTATACTTACAACTGAGTATTAGAAGTTATTTACACAAGCAGGACACAAGTCTTTGGTCCCATATGTGTTTTATATATACTTTCCCCAGTGTGTGGCTCATACTTTTACTTTATTAACAATTTCAAAGATCAGAAGTTTAAAATAAAGTCTACTTTATCAGCATTTTTATTTTATGAGAGAGCTTTCAGTATGATATCTAAAAGATCTGTGCCTAATCCAAGGTCATAAAAATTTTCTTCTGTTTTATTCCAGAAGTTATATAGCTTTATATTTCACATTTAAATATACAATTTAGGGGTGCCTAGCTGGCTCAGTCAAAAGAGCATGTGACTCTTGATCTCATGGCCATGAGTTTGAGCCCTATGCTAGGTGTAGAGATTACTTACATAAGTAACACTTTAAAAAATAAATAAATAAAATAAACGAATCTACAATTTTTATATGATGTGTGAGGTATGGGTCAAGATTCATACTTTTCCATGGATGTCTAGTTGTTTCAGCATCATTCATTGAAAATATATCCTTTCTCCATTGAATGGACTTTGCGTCTTTGTCAAAAATCATTTGACACCTTTGCAACAAGTGATGCTAGAGCAACTGAACACCCATAGACAAAAAAAAAAAAGAATATTAACCTTATTCCTTATAAAATTTTAAATCAAAATGAATCACAAACTAAAGTATAAAACCTAAAAACTATAAAATTTTATGAAAAAAACATAGGAAAAAAAACCTTTGGGATTTGGGGGTAAACAAAAAGCTCTTAGACTGGACAGCCAAACCTTAATTTTTGAAATGAAAAACTCGAACTTTATCAAAACATACCTTTGCTATGCAAAAGAGGATGAAAGATAATCCCACAGGTTGAGAGTACATATTTGTAAATCATGTACCTGAAAAAGGACTAGTATTCAGAATAAATAAAGAACTCTCAAAACAACGATAAGAAGAAAAATCCCATTAGAAAATAGACAACAGACATGAAGCGATATTTACCAAAGAGGAGATACAGATGGTAAATTAAGCACATGAAACATGTTCAAATCATTATCCATTAGGGAAATGCACATTAAAACTGCAATGAGATATCACTACACCCCTATCAGAATGGCCAAAATAAAAAATAGTGGCACTACCAAATGCTGGTGAGGATGTAGAGAAATCAAATTACTCAAACACTGCCGGTGAGAATGTACCTAGGACTAGAAAACAGTTTAGTAGTTTCTTTAAAAACTAAATATGCAATTATCATATCACCCAGTAATTACACTTTTGGCATTTATCCCAGAGAAGTGGAAATTTATATTCACATAAAAACCTGCATTGGAGTGTTTATTTCAGCTTCATTTGTAATAGTCAAAACTAGAAACAATCCAGATGTCCTTCACTGGGTGAAGGGGTAAACAAACCATGGCACATCCATACCATGGATTAGTACTCAGCAACAAAGAGGAACAAACTATTGATACACAAAGCAACTTGAGTGAGTCTCCAGAGAATTATGCTGAGTAAACAAAGCCAATCCCAAAGTGTTAAATATCATGTGATACCATTTATACATTTTTTAAATGACAAAATTATAAAGAGGGTGAACAGATTAGTGGCTGTCAGGAGTTAAGTACAAGCGTGAGGGGAAGAAATTGGTGTGTTTACAAGAGGGAAGCATAACAGATCCTTGTAGTGATGGGTCTGTATTTTCTAAGTCCTCTGACTGTGGAGGTACAATCACAAACCTATACGTGTGATAAAATTGCATAGAACTAAACACACACACACACACACACACACACGCACACAGACGAGAGTCAATAAAATTAGTGAAATCTGAACAAGATTGATGGATTGATCCAGTGTAATTGAATCAGTGATATTAGACTATAGCTTTGCAAAATGTATTATTGAGGGAAACTGAGCAAAGAGTAGGTGGAATTTCTCTGTATACTTTCTCAAAACTGCATGTGGATCTATGATTTTCTCAAAAAAAACTTTTTTGAAAAATCAATTGGCCATATATGAATCTATTCTGGTGCACCTATTCCTGAAATCTCTATTTTGCCCCCTTTATGTATATGTCTGTCCTTTTGCCAACACCACAATGTATGATTACCGCATTCAGGTAGTAGGAGTCCTCTAACTCTGTTCTTTTTTTGAACAGTAGGGTTTTTTCCTCAAAATTCCAGCTCTTGACTTTGTATATAAAACTTAAATCAGTGTGTATACTTGTCAAAAACATCTGCTGGGATTTTAAATGATATTGTTTTACTTTTTATTTATTTATTTTGAGAGAGAGAGAGAGAACACACTAGTGGGAGAGGGGCAGAGAGAGAGAGGGAGAGAGAGAATCCCAAGCAGGCTCCATGTCACCAGCACAGAGCCTGACTCAGGGCTCGATCTCACAAACCATGAGATCCTGGTTTGGCACCTGAGCCAAAATCAAGAGCTGGACATTCAACCGACTGAGCCATCCAGGTGCCCCAAGTGATATCGTATTCAACCCATAAGTCAGCTTAGGAACAACTGACATTTTCACAGTATGAAGTTTTCAGTTCATGAACATTTTACCTTTCTGTTTATTTAGGTTATCCTTCTTTCAGTTTTATAGTTTCATCTACAGATCCTGCACTATTTTGATAGATTTATACGAAGTATGCTATTTCATGTTTCTAGTGCTATTTTAAATGACACTCATCTTGGGGCGCCTGGGTGGCTCAGCTGTTTAAGCATCCGATTTTGGCCTTGCAATTTGTGAATTCAAGCCCCACGTTGGGCTCTGTGCTGACAGCTCAGAGCCCGGAGCCTGCTTCAGGTTCCTGTCTCCTTCTCTCTTTGCCCCTCCCCCACTTGTGCTCTGTCTCTGTCTCTCTCTCTGTCTCTCTCAAAAATAAACATAAAAAAAATTTAAATGACATTCATTTTAAAAATCCTGATTTCCAATTGTTTATTGCTACTATATAGAAACACAGTTATTTTTTGTAGATTCATATTGTTCATGTGAATTTTAGCAGATTCCTTTGAACTGGCTGCATAGGTAATCATGTCATCTGCCAAACAGGGAGTTCTTTACAGTTTTATCTAACATAAAAATTACTTCAATGAACATCATTTTACATACTTCTTTTGCTCACGTAACTGATTATATCCTTAACAGATACATACATTTTAAATCCCGATGCAGTGCCTCCACTAATGCCATTGTATCCTCCACACTTGTAACTGCTCTTGGAGCCAGAGCCTGGGAAGATAGCTCTTTTCTCTAGAAGGGGCACACCTCCTCAACTGCAAGGTGGAGTTTGACTATCTGCCTACTTATAGATACAACTTTTAATGTCTCGAAGAGGATCGGCTTGAACAGATCATCCCCATTTTGTACAAAATCCCTTGTTCTTCCTTTCTTCCTCACCCAAAGATTTCCACAACTCCCAGATTGTTGCAAGAAGTGGAGTGATGAGTGGGAGAGATGGTGAGAGAGGTTCAAGGACGGGCCCCCTGGGTGGCTCAGTCAGTAAGCGTCGAACTCTTGATTTCAACTCGGGTCATGATCTCACGGTTCGTGGGTTTGAGCCCCCCCATTGGGCTCCACACTGATGGTGTGGAGCCTGCTTGGGATTCTCTCTCTCTTATCTCTGCCCCTTTCTCTCTCACACTCTCTTTCTCTCAAAATAAATAAATAAACTTTAAAAAGAGAGAATTTCATGGACTACATTCTTGGGGTAATCTGACTTCTAGTTCTAATTAATTCAATCTATGAATCATTTAGATAGCATACATATGCTCTCTCTCCTCTACAAAACATTGACTCAGCCAACTCAGACTCTATCCTGAATTTCCAACAGAAGAATAATAACTTTTGAGAGAGAGAGAGAGTCAGAGAGAGAGGAGGAGAGAGAGGAGAAAAGAGGGAATTCCAAGCAGGCTCTGCACTGTCAGCATGGAGCCCGGTACAGGGCTTAATTTCACGAACCGTGAGATCATGACCTGAGCAGAAATCAAGCGTAGGAAGCTCAGCCGACTGAGCCACCCAGGAGCCCAAGAATAATAACTTTTAAAATAAGCACACTTACACAAAGTCTTTGTGTGAAGGCGGATTTCAATAAAGTTTTAATGAAATGAGGGGGATTTCAATCACAGGTTTGCAAAGAATATATGATTAAGAACAAGCTACCTCTGCTCCTAGAAGTCCTCATGGCCACCACGATTTTTCATGGTTAAACCATCCCCACATAGCACATCAGGTTTCCCCAACCGAGCTGGCCTTTTTTCCTTTCCTGTTGTCCCAAATCTGTCTTCCACCATCATCTCTGCCACAAAATGACCCTAATCAAAAATGACCTAAGTGATAGTTTGGGGTTAGCTTCATTGTCATGTCTTTAAGTACTAAATATTCTTGTTCTGATTATGAAAGAGAGCTTTAACTAGACCTTTCTTCAAACCAGGATTTGAAATACTGATTGGAGTACTATAAACCCTTAGTTGAAAGAAAGACACTACCTGTGATGCTACGGCGACAATGTTTTGGTTCTTCCAAGAGACATAAATTCTCCTCCTATCCGTACTTCTACTTAATCCCACATTCATGGGGTTTACCAAATAGTGACCCATGTTTGAGAAACTACACTATGCTTACAAGAAGCTAACAAGAAAAAAAAAAAAGAAAACCTTAAAAACTTTTTAATTGCAATCTTTTTTTTTTGTAGGTTAAAAAGAGTTTGCTTTTTATGTTTTGGTCTTTTTTCTCTCTTTCTCTCTTTTGATTAAACAAGATAAGATCTGAAAAATGCTTCTTACAATGATAAGGAAGAAGTAGAATTGACTGATAGGGAGAGAATGGAGAAAGTGAAGGAGAGAAGGAGGGAAGGAAGGGGAAAGAGAGAGAGAGACTTCCAGGGAAAGCCTTAAAGGCAGGCTTCTTATCAGATTTAATATTGTACAGAGATGATTCTTTTTTTCAACAACAACAGCACACTTTAAGGGTCATTTTCTTTGAAAGGCTACAGGCCAAATATTTTGGGCTGTTCAAACCATGAATTAAAGTGATTTAGCCCATAACTACTACTAACTATAACAATCCAAATGTCATGGCAACGAATGATTCTCCAGCTGAAAGTCAGAATGCAGGGATATAAAACTATTCCCCTTAAAATCTTAGTCTCATGTTCCTTGACATTAAGTTCTTTCTTAGCCTTTGTTTAAAAGCATTTTCACCAATTCCATTCCTAGAACCAATAATGCTTGTCTAATACTGAGAAGTCTTTTTTTTTTTAATTAATTAATTTATTTTGAGAAGGAGACAGAGCATGTGAGCAGAGGAGGGGCAGAATGAGAGGGAGAGAGAGAAACCCAAGCAGGCTCAGCACTGCCGACACAGAGCTTGACCGTGAGGCTCAAACCCAGGAACTGTGAGATCATGACCTGAGCTGAAGTCAAGAGCCAGATGCTTAACAAACTGAGCCACGCAGGTGCCCCTAATAATCAGAAGTTTTAATAAAGTTGAACACAACACAGGAACTGCTTTTTCAGTTTTTTCCAATATGTTGGGAATGGAGAAGTCAGGTTATCATACTGCAAATTACTATAACCATTATAACAAAGGAGAATATCAAGGAAGCTCTCAGTCTCAGGGGTGGATTAAGTTGCATGCCTGATTCTTATCCCTTCCCAATCAGCCAGAAACAAAATTGTTGGTTAGTACACATGTAAAATCTGCTTATTAAGCTCATCCACAATTAAAAGAACACAAATAAGAACATCACTGAGATACTTTTTTTTCATCCAATAGATTAAATAAGTGAGAACATTTGGTAATACCCAGTATAAGCAGCCGTGTCAGGATAGGAGCACTCTGACAAAGTGTTCATGAGAACACAAAGTGTTGGAGTACAATTTCAGGCTCTATGAAATTAAAAATACAGATACCTAGTCATTCCACTTGTAGACCTACATACATAATAGGACTATATAAACACATACTATAAAGATGTTCCTTGCAAGATCACTTGTTTAAAAAAAATGAGAAAAAGAAGAATGAATGCATGAGTGAGTGAATGAATGAATGAGCAAGCAAGCTATGAAAAATCTAGGTAGTGACATCATGCAAATATCAAGAAAAGAAGAGAGCTGTATGTAAACTGCCTTGGAAATTCCTTGAACTTGTCTGTGCTACCTAAGTTAAAATTCTCAGCGTACAATCATTCATTTCTTTGGAAAACTTACCAGAGAGAACTTGCCCACGGTCCCTCAGTAGTAATTAACAAAATTTGCAGCGTAACCTGGAGACACCTGCCTCCAAAAGTCTTGTTCTTCCAGGGGTCCTGCCCACCTTCCAACTCTGAAGTGGTCTCACTGCTGCATTTTGTGACCCGTTCTCAGAAAGGCTCCGCTTTTAAAAACTCACTTATTTGAAAAGCCAGATCTGCACAGGAGATTAATTCAGAAGCAACTGTCTCCATCACAATAGTTTAGTTCACGTGCAAATGGATTCAAAACAAGGACCCTTTAAAAGGCAAAATGTCCTGGTGCTTTAAAAATATGACCCATTTACAGAAACTTGAGGGGATATATCTGTTATGTAAATTGAGGAATGCAAACAATCTAAGACCTCTGACAGTCCCTTTTCAAAGAGCATTTGGAACAACCTGTCTAACCTGTCATCCTCAGTTTGCAGGTACAAAGGAATTACCCCATCATCTCTGCCCTCTGGAAGTTTACAATTCATCACCTTGTACCAGGTTGGGTAAGTGCACTCACAATTAACATGTAACACTAAATGCTTGAATTTCCTCACTGGAAGTTACACAGGCCATCAGTTACTCTCACTCACATGTTACAGCAGAATGTATTTCCTGGTATGTCGTGTTTTCATTTATTCCCTTGGGCACCTTGTGTTCTAAAAATCATCCCTAAAAAAATAATACGGTTCCACAAACTCAGCTTTCCTGGAGACCCATGAAGTCCACATGAATCACAAAACATATTAGCTTCAACTTTCTAGCCATTGAAGATCCTTGTCAAGATTCATTCAGTCAACAGTCAAGGCCACTGCAGAGGGGAGTGTGTGAAGCAGCTGAACTGGACATCAGGGGTGCCCAGGTTTTAGGCCAGGACCCAAACATCCCCCTCCTCTGTGGCCTTGGGCAAGGCTTTTAACAATGAACTCAGTTTCTTCCCACCTGTAAAATAGATAATCATCACCTTCCTTTGAGATGTGTATAAATTAATTAGTTGAGGTTTGGAAAGAGTTGTGAAAGCAAATGATACTCATAATGCTAATATTAGTTGGTTTTCTTTTCAATTTCATGGTTTTACTTTGGTATCATATATCATATTACACACACTGAGAAGCAGAAAATATCCCACCTTGTATCTGATTATTCTTGCTTCAATTGCATAAGGGCTAACCTCAGGGATTAAAAGCAATTGCACAGGACTCGTAAATCATCCTCATGCATGATTAAGGAAAAAGATTGTTTGCAGGGCATCTTAATATCGTATAACACAGCCTGTTATTTTTATAAGTTATGCTCCACAAACGCTCACGGAGGTGGTATAGTAGTGTTGTCACCATCTTGCAGTTTAGGAAGTAAGTAGGGATCACGCATATGCCTCACACAGGCAACTTCCTATAATTAGAACTCATGGTTCCTAAATTACCCATCAATCTCTCCTATGAATCACATCTACTGTACAAAAGAAATCGCCCAAACATGTATCATAGACATCTAAGAGAAAAAGGTGTATGGTATTTAGAGATAGGGCAAATATCAGAAACAGTATTCTTTATTGGCATGCCTATAAAGAAAAGCCTACGTTTTCTAAGCTCCAAAATTCTCTCTCAACCCTTTAACATGAGGCTCTGTATATACCAGAAATTGTCTCTTTAAAAAATATAGTTTCACATGCAAGGCTAGATGAATCCATATCACTGTTTAATTTGTTGAGCGGTGATTTGTTACCTCCTCCCAGAGCTAGGAAAGGCCAGAGTCCTGAATGCTGTGCTGGGGAGTTAAGGTCTTATTCTAATGACCAAGGGGAACCCAGGGTAGAAGGGAAGAAAGGGGTCATGTAAAAGAGTCAGGGTCATGTTTTGGAACACTCACAGGCTTCATGAAGAAGGGTGGTCGGGAATGGACAATACTATGTGCAGAGAGACAAATTAGGGGTGCTGAGAGATTGTGAGATTGTGGTGGCATAAATTAAGACAAGCAGTGAAGCTGGAGATCGGAAAAAAAATCCAAGAGCTGTTATGTAGATAACATCAGAGAGGACCAGAAGGAGTCTGGAAAGGATGGGACCTAGAGCCCACCCTCAGGGATTGACTTTAGGTAGAAGGAGGAACATCTTTTCCATCATGACAGGGAAAAGAGAGAAAAACAAATATGAATTGAAGGAGTGAAGGAACATGCCAAAGCCATCAATGACTGTCAGCGGAAGGTGAGAGAAAAGTGGTCAGAAGATGGAGGTCAGCTGAAGACGACCTCAGAGGAACCTGTCTTTCTGTGAGTGTCCCTTACAGGTGCAGGGACCCAGGGGAGCAGGCTGCACTGTCCTGGGAGGCAGTCAGGTTTGAGCTGACGCAGGAGACTGGGCTCGGGGTGCTCTGTGAACCAGGGAATGTATCTGCCACAGAACAAATCTTTGCTCTGCTCATTCCTCAGGCTCTATCAAAGTTATTTTGAAGTCTAATTCTGGTCTCAAAATGTACACTTTTCGTTTTTCCTTCCAAGAAAGTGTCATCTATAAATTAAAAGGACAGTGTTTTCTAGTTCTTCTCAACAAAGGAAATATTAAGATACCTGGCCACAGGGGGCATTCAGGCTGCTATTAAACCAAGGTGGCAATCTCCATTCCAAAACCTGTGGACTGTGGGACATGTGGTCCCTGGATGCCAATCACTAGGCATGACAAACAGCCTCAGAACTTTTCTAAAGTCAAAAAAAAATATGATAGATTTCAGAGGTTAAAGCACGTGCATGCACACACATACACACACACACACACACACACACACACACGGAGAGGAATGGTGTTTACAAAATAAAAACATGTTTTTAAAGACTAATACTAAGTAAATGCCCCTGTGAAGACATGAAATGCTTTGCATTTCAAGTATAAATTAAATAAATAATACATCAATTTCCTAGGGAATTTTTGTAATATGGCACACAGAATATGTAAATTGAAAGTTCTAAATTTGTTTCTAACATTATGCTTATCTAAGAATCTCTCCACTTTCACTAATAAGGTCAGGAGACAACAGAATGCCAAGGACTCTTTAGAGGAACGTATAGTGTTCCATTCAGAAAAAAAAAAAAATATATGTCTTTCCATGCCACAAAAGCCACGAAAGGTCACCAATCCAACCAAAGTATTCAAATAGAGATTCTGCCAGGCCGCTGAGTCCATTACGCCAAACTGGGCAGGTGTCTCCTGCAGAAACCCTTCTATGTGGGACTTCCTCCCAACACCTATCTCCTTTCAGTTAACCATGCTGATCTGGATTTCTCTGAGTCAAAACCTACTTAGCCAGAAGATGATATGTGTGGACATTTTTTTAAAGCTTAATATCCAAGCTGAAAGAGCAACAGTATAAATGTTCTTTTCCAACCAAGAGAAAGTTATCTCTCTCCGCTACTTCTTGTATCCATGTTTTTGTGCTTCTGGAAGACTTTCTATCCCAAGACACATAGTTTATATACATAGGGCCAGATACAGAAGCCCAGCCATTGTGCAGGAAAAACTGCATAGGACCATTGCTACCTTGTTTGTTTTTTCTGGCAAGCTTCCCCTGGAGTACAGGTCTAGAGGGAAAATGCATACCCTCTCACATACAAGGCAAAATAACCCTTAGAATCTTACTTTCCTCCTTCAATCATTTTTTAATCTTGAAAAGTATACGCAATAAAAAGATGACAAAGGTACCCCTTATCAGAGTCTCTTCCTGGGCATGAATAAGCTTTTTCTGAGGTATGCGAGAAAAATCTAGAGCGTCTCCATAAAGAAAAGGAAACGGATTCCATGCAGCCATGTGATAAAAAAAAGTTTTACTCATGCCCTTCTCTATATAGATTTATGAGGGTTTCTGCTGACATGAAGTATGTTCTTTACTGAATTCCTCAAGTGAAGCAAAACCACACATATCTGGTTCTAAAGTAACATACTGAGTCACTCGTTTACACAGTAAATGTGAAATAGTCATTTGCAAGCCTCCCACATACCTATAAAGTAGATTGAACCATAACCACTTTCTGGGGGAAAAAAGGGGATTTTTTAAATGCCAAAGAAAATGAAAATTAAAAAATATATAGTTAGTAAAATATTTATTAAAATATATATAGATTAAAACATATGTTTTAATAGCCCGTCTAGAAATCAGCTTACAAACCACCTCAGCAACTACTCGTGAGTAGGAATGTGTCCGCAGAGCGGACACTGGATAGAAATCCTGGTGAATGTATTTGTCTAAGGCATGATTCTTGCAGTTTTTGTGGAATGGACACGATGCAGTCATCAGATCCCCCCTTATATCCTAACTAGTGCTCCTCTGAACTTGTTGGCCTCCCTTCTAGTGTTTGGGCCAGTTCTCCTTCTGTTGCCATTGCCTGGAACCAGCCCTTGAAGCCCTAGCAATGCTACCTCTGGCACCCTAGCCTCAGGGTTGTCTTTCCTTTCATTCCTGCTGCGACAAACTGAGTTCTGGCTCTCATTGTCTCTCACAAAGTTTACTGCAATCTTCCCAACTGGTTTTGGGTGCTCAAAGCATCCCCTGCACACAAAAGCCAGATCAGTTCTCCCAGAACACTGCTGGGACTGTGGCTGAAAATGACAAATTTAAACTCCTTGGGCTCTCCATCATTTGTTCTCCTCTCCCATCTTGGGTCCCAGGCTTATTATCACCTACTAGGTCCCCAGTACCTACGCTAGCCTAAGGTCAGTTGGGTCCTTGCTATTTCTTAAGCTTACTCTGTCTTTCTCCACTATGATGCCTTTGCTCCTGTTTTTCATTCCACGTATGATGTCATTCTTTATCCCTGAAAAACCTCACTACCTGCAAAGGGCCAAGACCAGTATCACCTTCTGTGTGATAAATCCTCCACGAAAAACCCGGAACAATCTGCCTTTCTTTTCCATCCCCCACGGTGCTTAATCTATGTCTCTACTCTAACACCTCTAAAATACTTTCTGGTATCTGTTTTCTACATTTGTGTCTTAATTCCCATCTCATTCATGTATTCAATGCATACACATCAGGAATTTACCAAATTTAAGGCACCCTGTTAAAAGTTGATGCTGCTGCAGAAAATGAGATGAATATAGTCCTGCTTTCATGAAGTGTTTGTCTAGCAGAAGGAAACTTTTTGGATAAATAATTGCACAACAATTTACGGAATGAATGGCAATGATGATATGCACTATAACTGAGAGTTTGGGGATACGTACTAGGGGCCCTTAACCTCGTGGCGATTATCAGGCAAACCTTCCAGCACAAGTGAGATAGGACAAATTTATAGGAGCTACCCAAACAAGATAATTAGTGAAAAGCATACCAGGCCAAGAAAAGTACCATGTGCCAAGTCCCTACACCATAAGGTACCTAAAGAAGTCCAACAAGTTGTGATCAGAGAAGGAAGTGGAAAGAAAACAGTTGCTTAGAATAAGGTGCAGATGAAAAAGGGACCAGATTATAGAAGGGTTTCCAAGCCATTTAAGACTTTTAAACCTATTTCAAAGTACACTGACAACTTATTTAAAGTGAAGGTATGATGTAATCAGATCTGCATTTAAAAAAAATAAAAGGAAGTTAACTCTGGAGACAGTATAAATAATGAAAGAAGGGACAAGGACAGAGGCAGAGAGGCGAGTAAGAGAGGTATTTCAGCCATCTGAAGAACGAGCACTTGGATCAAGATGTTGTCACTGAAATCGAGAAAAATGAACATAGTTAATAAGTATTGGATTAAATCATTTGCAATTGCCTTTTTGTTGCAGTAAAAATGGTTGTTTCTCAGAAAATGTGTATTCAGGAAGCAAGTTAGGCAAGCCTAGGTGCTTCATTGAGATGAAGGAGAAGGAGTCAAGGAGAATGTCTGGTTTTCTGGATTGTACAAATGACAATGTCACTTACTGAAAGGGAAAAACAGGAGGAGGAGCACATTTGGAGAAATAAGTCATGATTTCCATTTAGGACAATTTTATGAGATGCCCCTGAGTTACCCAAGAATATGCTTGTATGCAGTGATCCAGAATCAAAGGCAAGCTCTGAGATGACAATTTAGATTTGGAAGTTATCAGCATGGAAGCCAAGAGAGGATAAGTTCACCTAGAGAGAAGGAGAGAGAAACACAGAGATGGAAAGGGGGGGGGGGAGAGAGAGAGAGAGAGAGAGAGAGAGAGAGAGAGAGAAATAGAGCCAAGGTTCTACAAGAGTTGTTATGAAGAATCACCTGTGGGGAATTTCTTTTCTTGAAACACACACACACACACACACACACACACACACACACACACACCCCAAAGGCCCAACAAATCAGAATTTCTGGGGCCTGTGTATGCCTAGCTTAAAATAACTCCACAAGGTCCTCTAATGTACATCCATGATGGAAATGACCAGAAAAGTGATATGAGAAAAGAGAATCTAAGAGGGAGGTCTACAAAAAGCTACCTGTGGACTTGAGAAGAGAAAGGAGAACTGGCAAGACAGCCTGAAGGGGAACATCCAGAAAATAGAAATCCTGGAGCAGAGAGTGGAAATGAACAGATGGCCACATGTGGAAATGTTCCTGCAGATGAAATTAAGGTGAAATTAAGGGCTAAAAAGTGACTATTGAGTTTGTGACACAATGATCTCAGCACAAGCAGATTCCAGGAGCTGGGGGTACAGAATGCAAGGAGGAGAGACAAATGGGAAGTATGAGGTGGGGAAAGAGTGCCAAGAGGCTGGACAGGGAGAAGAGAATTGGGGCAGGAGTCAGAGGGAAGCATAGGTTCAAGGCAGGCACAGGACTTCCATTTGACTATAGGTGCTTCATTGGAACCAGGAATCAATTCCATCTAAGATTTGTCCGCATCCCCATGGTACTCGGCATACTGCTCTTACACAGCAAAAAAAAAACATCTGAATTCAGAAGCTTGGTAGTGTTCATCTTCTGCAAACTAGAGGGTTTCCTCAAAACACATATACTTCAGATCAACTTGGTTCAATTACTTTCATGTATTTCAAAGACTAAATGTGGCCTTATTACGTGCCGGACACTCTGCTCATCACTGAGGACACACGGAAGACGTGGTCCCTTGTCACACGTTTATAAATGGGCTTGACACGTTTATAAATGGGGAGACAGGGGACTGATTCCTCAAGGGTCTGCACCGTAGAGCCTAAGTTGAGGGTCATTTGATTTTACAGCAAGTACCCAAATCATGTGTAACTGTACAGTATGACCAAGTACAAGGTAACTGCACAGACTATATTTTTGTGCTGCCTAAACTCTCCTATAAGAAAGTCTAGGGGAAATCTGGACCTCCACCTCTCCTAAGTTCTGCAGACAGGGTAAGACACTTAAAATGAGGAAGCTACCTCAGGGAACCCCAGCTCACAGCTCTCAGAGCATTAGTGAGTTGTGCAGTCTGCAATGACAGTAGAAATGTCTCTTACCACTTTAAAGAGCTAGTTAAGGGTCGCCTGGGTGGCGCAGTCGGTTAAGCGTCCGACTTCAGCCAGGTCACGATCTCGTGGTCCGTGAGTTCGAGCCCCGCGTCAGGCTCTGGGCTGATGGCTCAGAGCCTGGAGCCTGTTTCCGATTCTGTGTCTCCCTCTCTCTCTGCCCCTCCCCCGTTCATGCTCTGTCTCTCTCTGTCCCCAAAAAATAAATAAACGTTAAAAAAAAAAAGAGCTAGTTAAAATACTTCTTCTCAGTTGAAGAAGCAGCTGTCCTCTCCCTTCCTTGGGAGACCTATAGGGGTAAGGGCCAGCACTCCCTGAGAAGTTTTGAAACCAGGTAATTGGGCTACTCTAGGGACCTACTAGTGTCTCTAGGAATCAGTCCCCTGTCTCCCCATTCCTCTGCACCTGTATAGCCTCGTTGGGCACAAGCCCATTTATAAACGTGTGACAAGGGACCACGTCTTCCGTGTGTCCTCAGTGATGAGCAGAGTGTCCGGCACATAATAAGGCCACATTTAGTCTTTGAAATAAATGAAAGTAGTTGAACCAAGGTGACCTGAAGCATACGTGTTCTTAAGGAAACCCTCTAGTTGCAGAAGATGAACACTACCAAGCTTCTGTATTCAGATGGTTTTCACTATGTGTGAGCAGTATGCTGAGTACTATGGGGATGCGGACAAGTCTTAGATGGAATAGTTCACAGACATCTGGAGAGAGGAAGAGTTAGCTCCTCTCCCCCAAAGAGGGGACATACAGCACCTGATTGGAGTCACCTGGCCACTAGGGCCATTGGAAGACACACACTGGAAGACAAAAATGATTAAGGTCATTGGCACCTTACCTGTTCCTGAGAATATATTCGTATTTCTCCACCAAATCAGTCCCCATTTTTTAAAAATATTTTATTTATTTTTGGGGGGGAGAGTGCAAGCAGGGGAGGGGAAGAGAGAGGGGGGCAGAGGATCTGAAGCAGGCTCTGGGCTGACAGGCTGACAGCAGTGAGCCCAATGTGGAGCTCAAACTCACGAACCACAAGATCATGACCTGAGCGGAAGTTGGATGCTCAACTGACTGAGCCACCCAGGTGCCCCTCAGTCCCCCATTCTTAAAGGCCTCATAATGCCACTAAAAGATGCCGGCCAAAACCCAGTATCAAAGTGAGCACAGAGTTTTCAAGCAGTGCTATAATAAATGATTTATGATTGGCAACTTCTCTAAGAGAGTAAAAAAAAGTAAAATCACAGACTATCCATGAATAAAATTGGAGCATTGGAGGGACAACTTTCATTCACTGTTGCATCCATTCACTACTTTTCCAGAAAGAAAACACAAAGGTACAAGAGACTTAGGAAGTTTGATGGTAAAGAGAAATTGAATGGAAAATGTTGTGGTCATCCCTCTGGGGAATTCACTACTTCAGGGCACAGTTTGATTTCAGAGACACTGGAAGTTAAGACCCTTGCTTTATAAATGAGATCCAGGCAAATCTAAGTGCTTACTTTAAAAACATCCTTTTTTAGTTGTTCAAAAGAGTACAAACTTGGGCTGTCATAAAACGTGCCTGGAAACTATTAATGTATCAATGGTCTTAAATGGAAACATTTCCTGTAAATACACAAGATCCAACATATGTTAACTAAAAGTAGCTTTTTTCCAGAGGATTTCATACTTTGTAACCATTAAGCAGCTACCATACCTTTGGTAAAATCAAACCCTTCATTTACAAATATCCCTTTACATTAAGAAAAGAACTTAAAAACTCTATCTAAAATCTTTAGGTATTGCTAAATAAAAATTACTATTTGGACTTAATTTGTCACAAGTTTTAAAAGCCCCAGCAATTTAGAATATTTTAAGTGAAATGGTTTACCTTCCTCCTATTTTTTAAATTCTCTGTATTGTAAGGTTTTCCTTTCTCAATGAAAATTCTATGAAAACCATATACACAAAAACAATAAATGGGATAAAACAGTAGGTTCTTCAATTTTACAAGGTATAGCCTTGATTAAAATCATATTTCTGTTCCATATACTTTTATCTAATTGAAATCACAGAACTCCACACCTATGTATATAGATTTCTTTGCCAAATCCAACCTTACCTATGGCTGGTATAATTTCATTTCTTTGGTGTTATATTTATGTTTATTCGTTAGATAATTTTTTTCAGGTGTAAGATTTTGAAGTTGGTGTTTACTTTTTGTTTGTCTGCTTGTTTACTAATTTGGGTAGTTTAATAAAATTTATTTAAGATCATTCATTTCAAATATGTTTTAGTGTCTTAGAAATATTACAAAACAAAAATAAGACTTTCAATAAGGATTACAGACGAGGCAGTTTTACTTGTTGCATTAGTTTTCTAGGTCTGCAATTAAAAAGGGCCACCACAGGGGTGCCTGGGTGCCTCAGTGGGTTAAGCTCTGACTTCGGCTCAGGTCATGATCTCTCGGTTCATGAGTTCAAGCCCTGTGTCGGGCTCTGTGCTGACAGCTCAAAGCCTGGAGCCTGCTTTGGATTCCATGTCTCCATCTCTCTCTATCCCTCCCCAGCTTGTGTTCTCTCTCTTTCTCTCTCTCTCTCTCTCTCTCTCTCTCTCTCTCTAAAATAAACAGAAAAAAAATTTTTAAGTAAAACATTAAAAAAGGGCCACCACAGACTGAGTGGTTTTTTTTTTTTAATTTTTTTTCAACGTTTATTTATTTTTGGGACAGAGAGAGACAGAGCATGAACGGGGGAGGGGCAGAGAGAGAGGGAGACACAGAATCGGAAACAGGCTCCAGGCTCTGAGCCATCAGCCCAGAGCCTGACGCAGGGCTCGAACTCATGGACCGCGAGATCGTGACCTGGCTGAAGTCGGACGCTTAACCGACTGCGCCACCCAGGCGCCCCAGACTGAGTGGTTTAAACACAGAAATTTATTTTCTCAGGAATCTGGAGGCTAGAATTTGGAGATCAAGGCTTCGGCAGAACTGTTTACTTCCGAGGCCTCTTTCATGGGTTGTACGTGGCATTCTCTCTGGGTCTCCACATGACCTCTCCTCTATACATAACTCTGCCCAGATTTCCTGTTCTTATAAGGACATCTGTCATATTGGGTTGGCCCATCCTAATAACTTTATTTTAATTTAATTATGTCTTTAAAGATCCTATCTCCAAATACAGTCTTCTACTTCAACACATACATTTGGAGAGACACAATTCAGCCCATAACACTGGTCTTCAGTGAACATGTACATATCCCTAATTTATTTGGCCACTGTTGGAATAACTCATATTTATTAAAAGGGAAGTTCAAGGTATACTGCAATAATATTCTGCATGCAAGAATTATGCCTATAAATAAAAGGAAGATATTTGAGCAAGCCAACAGTTTACACAGTCAGATATTGAAATCGAACTGTTTGGTAAATATCTTGGCCCTAAGAAGTATATTTTTGTACAAATATTTTATTTACTTTTTTCTAATTATAAAGATAATACAAAGAAAATGTTTAGTCTTTATGAAAGAACAAAGATAATAAAAGTCCCCTAAATCAGTAAAAACCACCCAAATTTCATTTCCCAGAGGTTGTCCTTATAACTATATTGCTGAACCCCTGCCATCTCTCCATGCACACACTCACAAAAAGATACATATACTTAAGTTAATATTGGTGGAATTGTCCTACATAGTTGTTTTCAAGATTGTTTTTCTTTTTTATTAAATAATATGCTATTGAAATATCTGTCTATGCCAGTGAATTATAGCTATGACTCATTCTTTTTAATGGCAACATAGAGTTCCACATAGAGTTCCATTATATGAATGGACAATAATGATTCTGACCCATCCTTTATTAATGGATTCTCATGTCTCTAGTTATTTTTTTACCAATTATTTCCAATGTTGTGATAATTTGTGTGCTTGTGTGTGTGTGTGTGTGTGTGTGTTTGTGTGTGTTTATATTTGGTGCACTTGAGATAAATTCCTAGAAGTGGAATTTTATATTTTGATATCTAGTATCAAGCTGCTTTCCAGAGATTGTACAAATTTATACCCCATGAATAATGTAGAAGTGCTCATCTTCACACATTCTTGCAAATATAGGACATCATCAATATTTAAACCTTTGCCAAACTGAGAAGTTCAAATGTTATAATTCATATTTGCATCATTTGCATTTCTTTGATTACTACTGAAACTCTCCACCTTTTTTACATTTTACATAAAATATTTTAATTTTTATCATATTGTTTTTTTAATGTTATTTCTAAACCAGCACAGAAAAATAGGCAATACCAAGATCATACAGTACTTTTGGCATCCGGATATATCCTGCCCACTTATCTATCCTTCCTTTATAGTGAAACTCAACAATTTCATCCAAATTATAAATGGTGGTAACCTACCACCCGATACAAGGAAATGAATCAACCCACTGGATTCTCTCTCCTTGCTCTTTTAACCAGGATATCCCCCCCAAAATTGCCAGTTGGCAGTGGAGCTGAATGTTAAAGGATCACTTGAGTTGGGTCCTAGTTATCACCAGCCACGACCACGTGTAATTTTAAATTAGAAGAGAAGGGAGAAGATTCAGGTTTGTAGTACCAGCGGAAAGTCTTTAAGAAATTAACAGGAGGACGCCTGGGTGGCTTAGTCGGTTGAGCGGCTGACTCTTGATTTCAGCTCAGACTATGATCTGAAGGTTGTGAGATCGATCCCCGTGTTGGACTCCTGTGCTAAGCATGGAGCCTGTTTGGGATTCTTTCCCTCTGCCCCTCTCCCCCACTTTCACGTGCACTCTCTCTCTTTTTCAAAAATTAAAAAAAAAGAAATAAAAAAAATTAACAGCAAATTAAGTAGTAGTTTCAATTTTTTTTTTTTTTAATCTTCAAGTAACCAAAAAAGCAGTTGTGAAGAAGTATGTGACTCAATAAAGAGTCCATCTCTGATTCTTGGTTGGATGGGGGAAGACTAAATAAAAATGGGTAGAGAGAGGAATGAATAAAGTAAATTAACAGCAGGTGTATAATAATGTAGTTTACTTGATGTGGACTAGAGGGCCTTGCAAATTATGGGGTGGGTACAAAAATGTTTCTCTTCTTATCAATGTAACCAAGGATTGAAAACTTGAATACCTCTAAGGGCTAAATAAACATTGTAAATGTGGGGAAGAGGCAAGTGTCTGTCCCACCTTAAAGACATTGAGATTTAGAATATTCTATACATGATGCTAGTCAAATGATCATGACCATAAACCTAATTCCACCTGTGAATTACCACAGTGACACCTGCTCAAGGCTCTAGTAATACTAAGAGTTAATGTCATCCTGGTCCCAAGATACCATCTGAGCTCACATAAAACTTTCCATATCTTTTAATACTTATCTCACTATTGTGTTCACCCAAAATTCATTTTTACAACCCTAACCCCCAGTATCTCGGAATATGACTGTATTTGGAAATAAGACCTTTAAAGAAGTGGTTGAATGAAAATGAGGCCTTTAGGGTAAAGCCTTAACCCAATCTGACTGGAATCCTCATAAGAAGATGATATCTGGACATACAAAGAGACACCAAGGATGTGTGAACACAAAAGAGCGACCATGTGTGGACACGGGAAAAAAGTGGTTATCTACAAACCAAGAAGAGAGGTCCCAGGAGAAACTAAGCCTGCTGATACCTTGATCTTGGACTTCCTGCCTCCAGAACTGAGAGAAAATATGTTACTTTTGTTTAATCCCAAAGAAAATGTGGTATTTGAATCCCAAAGAAAATGTGGTATTATCTTACAGCAGCCCTCGTAAACTAATACAGTCATTATGTATACACATGTCAGTGTCATCAAATAGATGGAACGTCCTCCAAAGCAAAAGCTCAATCTTATTCAGTATGCCTCCTGCTAAAGACAATGGTGACACATGATAGTTGTTATTCAACAATTATATATTTGAATGAATGAAGGAGTGAATTTTCTACAAATTGTATCAACTTTCCAACTTGGAAGCTATGTAAGTTTTTTAGTGCATTCCCTATTACAACTAAGAGAGGGATTGTGGAGGTGCCTGGGTGGCTCAGTTGGTTAAGCCTCCAACTTCAGCTCAGGTCATGATCTCACAGTTCATGGGTTCCAGCCCCATGTCAGTCTCTGTGCTGAGAGCTCAGAGCCTGGAGCCTGCTTTGAATTCTGTGTCTCCCTCTCTCTCTGCCCCTTTCTTGCTCATGTTCTGTCTCTCTCTCTCTCTCTCAAAAATAAATATTACAAAAAATTTTAAAAGAAAGAAAGAAAGAAAGAAAGAAAGAAAGAAAGAAAGAAAGAAAGAAAGGGATTGTGAAGCAACTTATTAGCAAACAGGCAGAGACAAAAAGCCCAGGCCACTTCAGGAAGATTTCAACTCAAGTTGATAGCAACCAGCAGCCAAATGGTGCAAGGAGGCAAGTTGGGTTCCTCTTCCCATTTGGAGAGACCAGCTGCTAGGGAAAATGTAACAATAACATTCAGGCCTCCTCTTGTCAGTCCTGACCCCCGACACACCTGGAACAGTGTTTCCTCCCTAATGGGGCAGGAGGCCATGTCCCTTCCCTCCCACTATTGTAGGCAACAAAAGGTCAGCATCCTCCTGGGGCCCATGGGAGGGAATGGTCTGGAGTTTAAGCGCCCCACCATTCCCTACAGATGATGAAGCTGTTTGCATACATCAAGCATGCGGCAGGCCTTGGCCATTGATCTGCACTTGTGCAATTACCTAGACTCTAGGCCATATTTTCCCAATTTGTTGAGAACTATATCATGTGGGAAAGAATTAAAAGGTTTACTAAGGTCAATACAAACATAATTTATTGCTTCCCCTCAGTCAACCAAGCTCATCTACTTAGGTCTGTGACTAGTTAGCTAAGTTGGTTATAGCATTGTCTGCTCAGGGGCAAGGTCAAGGTATCAGTTTACAAAATCGGTTACTTTTCCTCTGTGGCACAGTCACAGAAGACTGCCATAATAATTCAGCATGATTTCGTCCCATGAGGAACCTAGAGACAAAAATCTATGTGGAAAAGCAGTGCAAGTCAAGGACACTGGTGGAAAACTGCCTCAAAGTCCATGTGGGATACAGCAGGTCAGGAACTTCTGAAGGGAACCATTCTCAAGCTTTAAGGTCTAGTTCAAATTTCATTTGCTCTATGAAAGCTTATAGTTAAGAAAATTTGTGATAAACTTGAGGAATTCCACATATTGAAGTTATAGTGGTGAGTTGATTAGTCTTCTTTTTAAAAATACAAGTATTATTTTATTTAGGCATTCTGTCAGTTAGCTCTGAAGTCTTCAGAATGTTAACTTCACACTTTGTGGTGACTTCACCCAACTCTTCTTTGACCCTAGGGTGTCAGTCGTCAATGCCTATGGATCTGAATACTGCCAGATCAATGACCTAAGCTTTCACGTGTTGGCCATGCCAGTTTGTTTTTCTGCCCTCAAATACATTCTCTTCTGGTTTCCAGCTCACACTTGACCGATTGTAAAAATCTAAGGTTAAAAACAACTTGTTTTCTACCACAAATTGTCTTTCTTCGTCAAATCAAATCCCATCACAGTCTTTTCCTTCCTTGGGCTGATTTCACCCCTAACGCATCCTACCCCATCTTCACAGGCTTCCTAGGTAACCTGGCCTAATTCCCGTTTTGAGACATTCCAGTCATAACGCTCCAAAGCATCCTTTCACTTTGAAAATGATAATTATTAGAGATTAATGCTTCACTCAATATGAAATTGTGCCACAAGAGGAGTTTCTAGATTCGTGACTTTATAACTGGATGACACAAGATTCTCTGTAACATCTTCATATTTCCCTAGGTTAATGAACAAGAACAGTTTTCTATTGAAAATGCAATTTAAAGAAGGGAATAATTTGTACACCTGAGAAAAGTATGAAGAGTTATCAAATAATTCAAACCACATGTAAGCAGAATTCAAAGTCAGCACAAAATGTTTAATATCTGTGGTCTCCAGCACCTGAGTAACGTTCCTTATTTTGTAGCTTTGCTACTAAATGCGTTTAGCCTAATGAAACACTTCAGAATGAATAAACTGGTACTGCTGAGTTAAGCATCTGTTGCAGGAAAATTACAGTGTAATATTAAGGATATTCTAAGCATCTCCTTTAATTATAAAGAAGGATCATTCTAAAATATTAAAAAAACAATTATTCTAAATTAAACACGATGAATGCACCTTGTCTGCCGAATCATTTTCATTAGAGCACCAGACATGCTGCTCAACAGCCAAGAATTATGCTAAATTTATGTTCCATATACACCCAGGACACAGGTTGATAAGCTATGGAGCTACACATCAGTTAGCAATTTATTCTCATGTTATGTTGTATTTAAATTTACAGTTAATTGATTAAGTAAAAAGTGTTTCTATATCTTATGCCATGTGGGTGAGCCAATGACATTATAAATATCGTGTGCAATTTATTTTAACTGTGCAACTTTACATTAACCCTATTTCTTGTCTGCCTCCAGTGTTTAAATACTCTTTACAAAAGAAAGCACAGAAACAATTATCTAGCAAACTAGCTACACTGAAATGATAAATTTCAATTGATAGCACTTGAAACATATTTTTCGTATCATCTTTTCATTTTTTGAAGCCACGATGAAAATCATGTGAGCAATTCAAATATACATTGCTAGCCACTGTGTTTCTGTAAACTTTGGTAAAAAATTATTCTTGGATTGTAAAGTGCAGTATTTTGCAGAGACTACATTTGCTTACTCTGCACACAATAGAGAAGTGGCATAATGACATATATGAACTGAAAAATTGGTTCTATTTATTCATCGAGAATGATGGTATTTTACATACAGCAAGCCAGGTCAAATCTCAGTTCTTCAAGTTTGTATGCTGGCAAAATATTCACCGTATTCCAAATAAACCTGACTTGTATGACGAGAAAAGAATTTGCCCAAAACCTTCAAATGAATTAAAATGAGTGTTTAGAATGACAACATTTCTACCCAATCAGCTCTTTAAAAACAAAACAAAACAAAAAAAAGGCATCATTTTCCCGAACATATTAACACACTGCCTCTTACACAGTGCTTTTCTCCCATGAATCTGGACAAGTCGTCATAAACATTAATTAATTCTCACTATCCTAATGATGCCCACTCCCAGTGCAAACTAGGAGGCTCAGCTGGGTGGCGTGTCGGACGCTATGGATGCTATAATTACATAACAGTGCTCTGACCAGTGCTCATCCACGGAGCTCACGTACACACCTGGGGATCTTTGTGCCTCAGATCAAACAGCCTTGCAAAACACTCCGGTGGGCACATTGGCATTCATTCCTCACTGGACTAGGACCCTGTAAATAGGGAACCAGGCTTTTACCCCTTAGCTAATCCTAGCATGGGAAAGTCTTTGCTTTTGAAAGGTTTAAACACGTGTTTGTTAACCATTTAAACCAACAGAACAAAGCTCATAAATCCAAGGTGTAGGAACTAGTGTCTTCCATGTAATTTATGCAAAAGTACCCTGTGTAATGCAAATACTTCATAGTGCACAGTCACCTTCTGCCTCTCAAAGGACTCAGAGCACAGCCAAGTGAGTTCACTGAGAAATGGCTTTGGGACCACAGGCTCAGACTTACCTTACAAGGCCGAAGGGATAAGTTTGCCACATTTACTTCAGGATTTTGAAGTCTTGTCTCTTTGACCTGAAATAAAGCATGTACAGAGCCGGTTTGCTCTCCTCAGTGCAGACAAGCTCCAACCTCTCTCTCTCTCTCTCTCTCTCTCTCTCTCTCTCTCTCTTTCTTGTTGACTTTTTAACTTTACAGAGAAGAGACTGTGGCAAACATGAAATGTACTATGCTTTACTGTAGGTTCCTGTCTGGCTATGTTTACTGGGTGTGTGCACGTTTTACATCAGTGTAATCAGAGGGCATATATGTTGCTCCTCTCATTTACTGTTGCTTAATAAACAAGTCCAAGTAGTAACGTAATTTACACTATTGTCATTTTTAACAATCATAGAAAGATCATTTCCAATCTTTGTAGTGTTGATATCAATTTATGGAAAACAATACCGTTTTCCTCTACAGATTATTTCTATGAAGTGTGTTCCCCAAAGTGTCAAAGAATAAGTATAGGGGCTCCTGGGTGGCTCAGTTGGTTAAGCGTCTGACTTTGGCTCAGGTCATGATCTCAAGGTTTGTGAGTTCAAGTCCTGCATTGGGCTCTGTGCTGACAGCTCAGAGCCTGGAGCCTGCTTCGGATTCTATGTCTCCCTCTCTCTCTGCCCCTCCCCTGCTCACACTCTGTCTCTCTCTTGTCTCTCAAAAATAAATAAACATTTAAAAAGAAGAATAAATACAAACAATTTTATAGTTCTGATTGCAAGTTCTTTGGATGCCCCAGATAAATACATACATACATACATACATACATAAATTCATTTAGAGAAACCTAGGCAATTGATGGGTGTGATTACATAAGCTGTTTAGAATAAATCTGAATTGGAATGTAAACTTTATGTGTATTAATTTGCAATGTAACTCCTAGTGACATTGTGCATTTTTTTTAAGTTTATTTATTTATTTTGAGAAAGAGAGAGGGAGCACGGGGAAGGGCAGAGAGAGGAAGAGAGAGAATCTCAAGCAGGCTGCACGCTCAGCGAGGAGCTTGACACAGGGCTCCATCCCACAACCCTGAGATCATGACCTGAGCTGAAATCATGAATCAGTTCCTGGGGCACATGGGTGGCTCAGTCGGTTGAGCAGCCATCATGGGCTCAGGCCACGATCTCGTGGTTCCTGGGTCCGAGCCCCGCATTGGGCTCTGTGCTGACAGCTCAGAGCCTGGATACTTCTTCGGATTCTGTGTCTCCCTCTCTCTCTGCCCTGCCCCTACTTGTACTCTGTCTCTCTCTAAAAGAAATAAACATTTTAAAAAATTAAAAAAAAAATCAGTTGCTTAACTGACCTAGCCACCCAGGCACCCCTGACATCGTGTGCTTTTTCAAGCGATAATTTAGCATTTGTATTTTCTTTTGCACAAAATAGTATATCCAAAAATGTGAAATGTGATTTGTGAAATACTTCCTCTCCCCCTCCTCCCCTCCCCCATCTCTATATTTCTATATCTATATCTCAATTTCTCTGGATAAAATTATATTGCAGTATTTTATATGGCAGATGCTTCATCTCAAGACAGGATGACCTAAGGAAGACAAGAGGGGCCAGGTTCTCAGTCTCGTGGAGATTTCATTGCAGTGAGAAGATGACACATCCACATCCACAGAGAGAGAGAAAATTTCTTATTCAGTGAAGAACACAGCCTGATTCCTGCAGCTGAGCACGCTGGAAGGAGAGAGCCGTTCTAGAGCAGGACATCAGAGACAGCCTCACTGAGGAGACACTCGGGCTGGGAACTGAACAACAAGAAGCCCAGCCTTGTGAAGATCTTGCAGCAGAAACTCTTCAACACAGGGAACAGCGGATAGAAAAACACCCAAGGCAGGAATGAAGATATTTGGTGGTTAAACAACAGAAAGAAAACCTGTGTGGCTGGCATCCTGTTAACAAGAAGAAAAGAGGCCTGAAGTGTCCTCAGAGAGATGGGGAAGGGCCCAATTGTGCAAAAGCCTTGTAGGGCTAAAGATCTGTGAGACAAAAGGGGGCATTATGGTTAAATAATTTGAAGAAGCATGACTGGGTTGACCAAAGTTAAGCAGGTTTCTCCCTGTGAGACTTTCAAGGGTTTTACAATGTGAATATTCATTGTAAATTTCAAAGAGGGTAACATAGTTCACAGGGTTTCCCAAATATATTTGGTCACAACATTCTTTTTTCATAAAAAATCTCTTGAGACTGTTGTTTCAAGGAAAATGCTTTGGGGAACACTGGCCAAAAGCAGGAGTTGACTTTCAGGCCAAATCTAGCCTGCTGCCTTATTGCTCTACAGGCCCTGAACTAAGAATAGTTTTTATATTTTTAGTTTTTATATTTTTAGACTTTTATATTTTTAGCCTGGGTGGCTCAGTCGGTTAAGCCTCTCTCTCTCTCTGACTCTTGGTTTTGGCTCAGTTCATGATCTCATGGTTTGTGAGTTCAAGCCCCACATCAGGCTCTGCGCTGATAGCATGGAGCCTGCTTGCGATTCTCTCTCTCCCTCTCCCTCTGCTCCTCCCCTGCTCATGCTCTCTCTCAAAATAAACAAACTTAAAAAAAATAATTAAAAATCAAAAGACAAATACTATTTTATAACATGTGAAAATAATACGAAATTCAAATTTGTGTGTTCATGAATAAAGTTTTATTGGCACACAGCCTCGTGCATTTGTTTACTATTCTCTGTGGCTGCTTTTGTGCCACACTCGCAGAGCCGGGGAGCTGTGACAGAAACCTGTGGTCAACAAAGCTGAAACACTTACTATCTGGCCCTTTACAGAAAAAGCTTGCCAACCTCTGGTCTAAAGTGTCTGTTCAGTTACTTTGACTATAAATCTTCATTTGGACTTTGGATGATAGCCACAATTTTATATTTTAGAGTAAATATTTATCAAGAAATGTCCTATTCATACTCTGTTGCTTTGCCTTTTATGTTTATTACATTTTGTCATGATTTTTTTTTAAACCTCTACATACCAGGGCATCTGGGTGGCTCAGTTGGTTAAGCGTCTGACTCTTGGTTTCAGCTCAGCTCATGATCTCGTGGTTTTGTGAGTTGGTGCCCCACACTGGGCTCTGCATTGACTCTTCAGAGCCTGCTTGGGATTCTCTCTCTACCTCTCTATCTCTCTCTGCCCCTCCCCAGCTCACACTGTCTCTCAAAATAAATAAGCTTAAAAAATTTTTTAAATAAAAGAAACCCTCTACATATCAAACCTAATTTCTTTACCTTTAATGAAGGTCAATTTCTTAAGTAGTCTGAACGTGTGTTTCTTCAATAGGTTGGATAACAGGCAATTCAATTTTCCTATACTTAAAAACATGGTTAACTCTTCATTTCTTTTTTTATGTTTATCTTTGAGAGAAAGAGAGACAGTGCATGCACGTGAGTGGGAGAGGGGCAGAGAGAGGGAGAGAAAGTACCGCCAAGCAGGCTTTGCACTGTCAGCCCAGAGCCCCACAAACAGTGAGATCATGACCTGAGCCGATCAAGGGTCAGACACTTAACCAACTGAGCCACCCAGGCGCCCCAACATGGTTAACTCTTTACTATGTTTAGATATTCTAAAGATTGGTGTGACTTACACATCTCTATTAAATCATTTTTGCATGATATGCATTTAACCAAGTAGCATTTCCTAGTAATTCCTGTACCTACACTTATTGCTTCTAATTTGTCAGGTGTTGAGCTCTAACAGTATCTTAAACCTATTTCTCAGCTATCTGCTCATTTCATTGATCCCTTTTTCTGTTGATAACCTTAGAAATGAGCTTCTTATGATCGTCATTTTGTAACATATTTTTATATCTGCTAAGGCCAGTCTACTATTATTACCCTAAAACTTGAGGGAATATCCTTCCCCACTCATTGACCCATCTGAAGGTCTTTCAAGTGCCATAAAAAACGTTCAAGGAGATTTTTGTGTTGCATTAAGTTAACCTCAAGGGCATTTTCCTGTTCATCATAATTTTCCCACTGATGGCCAGGCTTCTACTTATTTGCATAGCTATGCCTTTAAAAACAAACAAACAAACAAACAAAAACAACAACATCCTAGCATTACAATACTGGGATGCAATCAATTCTATGTAAATGCATGTTTGTCTTCTGAGCAGCTTACTTTTCTGCTTAAATTCTGGGTATTTATATTTAATTATGTATGCACAACCAGAATACATTTTTACATATCTTATTCTAGGGAAAATAGAAGCCCCTTCCTAATTCACCCCCATCTGGTTATACTCCCCCTCCCCAAAGCCATGCTTCTCTTAAAGAAGCCTGTAAACTCTGTCAATGGGTAGAACAGTGCAGAAAAGACCACAGATCATTTTGTCCTGCTTGCCATTGTCCTTCCTCTAGTGTTTCTCTAAATTTGCTGTTCTTAAAGTCACCATGGCTTGTCATACAACATCACTGATCTTAGGGAGATAGGGCAAGATTTAGATTCTCCCACCAATGCTCAAACTGCAATAGGTTCGACTCAAAATCACAATTTGGCTTCTAGCGGCAAATGTTTTCTATTTTTCCAATAGCCCCTGTGACTGACAGAGCTTATTAAAAGCCTGGTTTCTTCCCTCAGATCCCTGTGACTAACCTCCCAATTTGGAAATAATAAGCACATTAAAAGAAGCACCGGTAGATCTCATGCTAATTTGAACCTCAGAGGGTCCAATCTTCCAGAATGCTGAAAAGTCCCCTGTATTTATAATGGTGGGTCTCTAAGGTAGAGCATATTTGGTTAAAATAAATTATGAGCTGGTTCTGGAGAATCGTTAAGTGACAATCAAATAAACAATAACCTACACAAAGTGGAGGCCCTCGGAGACTGTGATTTAACTGCCTGTATGACTTTGAGTAGAACAAGCAGGAGAGCCAAGTGACAAACATAATACCAAGATAAATTTGTAGCATGCCCAATCAGGCTGTCATCGATATATGGAAAACCTCCTCTTTGCCTTATGTGGTTTTTTTTTTCTAATTGAAAATAAAATTTGATGTCTGTAAAAAAGAGGAGGAGGCATGTGAGTGGGGTTTGTTTGTTTTCCTGGGGTTTCACCTGCAAGTCCACACTAAACTGGCCAAACTAAGCAACGATGCTAAGCAGACCTGTCTTTTCAACAACTATTTGCTAAATCCAACAACTCTTCCATCCGGAAAAACTGCTCAATCTCAAGATAGATAGTGAGCAAAAGAGTCTGAACTTTTGGAGTTTAGGGGAGGGGAAAGGTTGATCAACCCCACTTAGCACACTCCTGAGTTGTGAAAGACTGTGGGAAAACTGACTCTCCCTGTTAACGGTCCCCACCTCCTCCTTTCCAGCGAAATGGAATGCTTTGCTATGCAAATTATGAGTCTGATCCCAGAGGAAGTGAAGGACCCAGGATAGTAAAGGAACTCACCTTTTGGAGATAAATTAACTCTTTTAAGGAACCATTGAACAAATTACTTCTCCATGCTCTAAAAGTTCTCTTAGTGCCCTAAAACCTCAAAATCACCTGAGATTAGTTTGCTCCTTCAAGGGTCAGGCCTCCTAAAGAATGAGTCCCATTGGAAAAACATCTTTTGTCTGCCCTGGTGAAGGTACACAAAAGAAGCATGTGGAAATCACTCAGCAACTCGACATTTGTGTTTGACCCCAACCAACTGGAATCTGGAGGTTGCAAGTGTCAAGGTCGGTTCTGAGCCAAGTAACCTAACTGAATAGGTTTCAATTTGGTAATTACTGTATTTCCATCATTCTACGCCCCTTTCCCATCAGCCTCAGCTCCCAATAAAACCAGTGCACTAAGTCAGGGCCAGAAAATGAGGGGCGCACGTTGAGTCCCGTAGGGAATTGCTCAACCAATGACTTCTGAGTATATGAGACAGAGCTCTTTAGTATGTCTTTCATTGTCTGGGTCACAACTGACTTTCTCCAGAGAAGGAACATATTCCCAAGACGATTAAGTCGGAGAGGTACAAGTCCTCTAGTATAAAATTGTCTGAGCTCTAGATGTCATTTTTTTAGGATACTTAAAGCACACAAGGAGCATTCTGTTTAGTACTGGGACCACAATAGTTGAGACTTAATGAAATCAGGAAGAATCTTAATGAAATTTGGAAGTGATGCCCATACCTCTGCTATTATAGCCAGGCTGCTTAAAATTACCTGAGGTAACTATGTAAGCTTTATACCCAACCTACTTTCACAAAGGAGGGAAGGTGATCCACATTAACATATATATATATATATATATATATATATATAATACGTTTGAAATCCTAAATATGTCACGGTTATTAAATTTTCTTTAAGAAAAATGAGACAAAATAAAAGCTATGTGACATGTAAATATATGAACAAAGGCTGAAAAACAACATAGAAAAACATAAATAGTTGTTTTAGGATGATGAGGCTACAAGCCAATTTGCTTTCTTATAAATTTCTTTAAAATATTTAAATACAGACTAGAAACACTAGAAGGAGGAAAGACATCATTGCCTTTAAGCAACTAGAATGAGATATTACAACTGCACATTAAATACCTGAGTCTGAACTTTCTGGTGGGAAGTTCATGCTTTGGGTTATATAGTGCTCACTGAACCACTTGAAAAGGGTTTATAAGTCAGTTCTCGAAAGATACACCTTTTTCTACTTTGGAATCCTAGATGAATTTAAAGAATATTGGTATATCCATAACCATACCTGTTATTAGCCTTGAAAAACAACACTACATTTTCAGAATAATCAATAGACATCTAAGCCTAACTGAATTTAATAAGAAATTCTTTCCTCTCTCTCCCTCTCTCTCTATCTCTCTCTCTCTCTCAGAATGTGCATATCTCTAGACTCTTCACCTGGGTCCTACCTTGTTTTTTTTTTTTAATGTTTATTTATTTTTGAGAGAGAGACACACACAGAGTGTGAGCGGGGGAGGGGCAGAGAGAGAGGGAGACACAGAATCCCAAGCAGGCTCCAGTCTCTGAGCTGTCAGCACAGAGCCCGATGCAGGGCTCAAACTGTGAACTTCGAGATCATGACCTGAGCCAAAGTCAGAGGCTTCACCAACTGAGCCATCCAGGTGCCCCTCACCTGGGTTCTATCTTAATAAGAAACTGCTTTGATGACAAGGATTCAAAATTAAATCAGCATAAAGCTTAAGATGAACACAGTTATACATTTTCTCAACTGAATCCTGGCAACTATGTGCAGGATGGAGTCAATGGCTGGGACCGAAAGGACAGAGAAACAATTTCAAGAGTAAAGAATAGAATCTGGTATTTTAAACTTTCGATCAGTATGCTTTGGATCCTCAGGAAAATTATCTGCTGGCCATGGCTTTAGTTAGTAAAACTGAAAAAAAAAAAATACTGCTAAAGTAATAACAATGAAACTATGCAAAAACAGAATCTATTTGCATCCTGGTGAGGGGCTCAAGGACTTGGGGGGGGGGATTGTCTTATTTTAAATATTGCTGTTGGAAAACAAGTCATAAGACTTCAAGAGAGATCAATATCTTTTCTTCAGAAACTGGCAAAAGCGACTGGAAGCCAGGCTTAAGAAATTCTCATTAGTAACATAACTCAGCAAATTATGGTTCCATCTTGTCCTCTTTTCCTCAAATTTCACACAGTAAACATTTCTATAGAAATGAATCCTATAGTGTTATATTTTCTGAATAGTTTGTTCTGAAGAACAAACAACATTTATATTTTCACTCAGGGTTTTCAGACAAAATTTTGAAGAGACAGAAAAAGCGGAGACACTTGGAACTTGCTTCAGTTAATACCTTAAGTGAAGTGACTTATTAGCGCTAATTTCAAATGGCTTCCTCAGTGAACAATTATTGTAACTTCTTTTTCTAGAATTGACTAAATGTTGCATACCTTGAGTTTTTTATTTTTCAAATTTTCCAGTATTTTTTTTTTTTTAAATATTAGAGCAATTGACAATTTTTCCTAAAACCAGCCACTTTGCCTCACTGGTAACCGCTGCAGTTTTGAATCGTTTATTTATTCTGCCACTAAGTGTTGAAAACATGGGGAAATGGGGCCACTGGGGCCACATTTCTAACCACTCTGAATTGATTTCCAGTTTTCAGGATTGTGCTAGTCTATCTCAGATAATATGCCTGAATAATTCTGCATGAATTCTACTTTGGCAGTCCACCAGCTAGCCTTAAATTCCTCCAGGGAATACTAATAACTTTCTGGTTCTCAGGTAATGTAAGGTCACCAACGTTGCTTTTGTATTATTCTTTTCATTTAAAAATGAGAATGCACGTACATTTTACACAACCTGCTGTGTGTTGAAGACAAAGTACTATTGAGCACAAACAGCTTGGAGACTTGGGCCTCCAGCTTATTTTCCTTGATTCAGCTTTGGGATCACCATTATGAGCCCTGGCCTTTGGGTGGTGGGTGAGGGTTGGGGCACTGTGGGTCCCTGGGAGACCCACAGGCCGAGAGGAGACCCGGCAAGCATTCCGGCTTTGGCATCTCGTTTCTCAACGACATCAGTCAACCCATTCTTGAACACCATAGGCCTTTTCTGTTTTCCTTCCTTGCACTGGGGAGGTAGGGCATAGAGGCAAATCAGCCGGACCCCAGGGTTCTGTACACCCCAAGGAAGCTGACAGGGCATCTTGGGGGACACACATGCGGTCCAACCCTCTCTGTCAAGTGGGTCGTTCTCACTCACCCACGCCGCCAGTCTGTCACTCCAAGATGTGGACCCACTCTGCGCAAAGCAGAGCGTTGCTTCCTAATTTCTGCTTTCGGCTGCCCACGGAAAATGCCTAAAGATCTCGACCCTTCTTAGGCGCCTCCACCCGGGTGAATTTCTCCCCAGACTCCACCGCTCCGCATGGCCGCTTGACCCCATTTCACATTAAATGTGCCGAGCACACGCCCTTAGGACCTGGGTGCACTAATCAGATCCATCTGTCTTTGCAGGGCTTCACCTGAGCGCCCGGGGCCCCGAGCGCGGCTGAGCTGGACGGGTGGTCGGGTCGGGTGGGAGGACCTGAAACCCACAATCTGGCTAGGAGGCTGAGGAGACGCAGCCCGCGGCGCTTCTCCGGCGCAGCCGCCGAGTGCACCGTCCAGTCTTGGGCGGGGAGGACGCCCCCTGGCGCCCCCGCCGCCGCGGACCGGGGGAGCTCCGGGAGCAGGCGCGGGGCGGAGCCTGTCGGGCGGGATCTTGACGTCCGTCCAAGGCCGGGTGATTATTGGGGGCTGCCAGCGCCGCGGCCGCCCCGAGCCCTCTCAGTGTGGTGCTGCCCGGCGGCAAGGGGGTGGTGGAATGAAGCATGGTCAAGACAGAAAACAAAGTCAGCAGGTCACCTGGCAGGTTCTGAGCGAATTATGCAACGGAGCCGGGGGAATGTGTGATGCGTTCCGGGCCCCTACCCCCTTCCCCCCCCCCTTTTTTTTTTCCTTAAGCTCCTCGGAAGCCCGTTCCAGTTTAAAGGTTGGGCCGGGATCGACGGAGGATCTCTTCTGATGTGGTTACGACTTTGCTGAACTCCTCAAGAGCGATCCTCCCACCCCATCTTTCTTCAAGTAAAGGGAACATTTCTTTGGGAAAAAGAGATGGGGGGGAGGGCGGGGTGGCAGGCTTGATCCAAAAGCGAGGCCGAGAATCAGTCTACAACTTCCCTAAAGTACTGGGTCGAGCATTAGTCCAAGATAGAACACTGTACCCTAAATTAAATCATCTCCACACACATTCAATTCCTTATCTCCCTGGGCCTCAGGACTATGACTTCAAAATTCTGCCTTTAAACAGAATTTAAAGAGTTAAAGCTGGCCATAGCTCGTTGTTCTTCATGCTAACATTTGTGGCATTAGGACTATTTTGTTAACTAGGTATATGCAATTCACAGAATTTCACGGTAAATTCCCCAGACCAAATATTTGGCTGAACAAATAAACAACATTATCCATTCCTGAAAATAAGCCAGTAGAAGGGGGGGGGGGGTTGGGGGGCAGGGTGGTTGCTAGAAAGTGACCTGAGCCTGGCTGCCACCAGGCTCAGGATTCGCCCTCTGATAATTTGTCCAAGTGCTAGAGATCTGCGGGTTCCTTTCCAATGACACGGACATTTCAGAAAGTTGCTGGAAATCTGGTGAAACAAAACGAGGCCGCCTGAGGGGAACCCATAATGGGCTTCCCCTAAATGATTTATTCGACCTCTATACCATTAATCAAAGGGGCAGCGACCTGGGGGGCTGGAGGAGGGAGGCACATATCCCTCTTTGCAGGGAGTTTTTGGAGGAACCTTGGAGTCTTGCTGCCTTTGCCTGGGGCTCTGATCTCCTCTCTCCACCTGCGCTCTCCGGGGAGCTGGGGCTTTGGCAGCCGCTCCACTTCTATTTTTATTGGTTTCCACTAAGCTGCTCCTTTTGGAGGATTGTAGGGCTTCGGTAATTAAAAACAAAAATGAATCCTGCTTCACCCACCCCACCTCCAAGAGCACTGGGAAGAGTTGTGTACATGAATGCAGGGGTGCCCCCCCCCACCACCACCACGGCCACTGGTGTCTACACCTTCACAAGGGAGAAACGCACTCCTATCAGCCCACCTTACACAGACTATAAAGACAAAGCTTTTGCCCCAAACCTTCCCAGGGAAAAGTACACACATAAGAAATGAACCTACGCAGGCTAAAATTCCAGGGCTTCATTTAGTTGCTGGTGGCAAGTAAGAAAAAGCCAGGGTCTCTTCCTCCGATCCTCTTAGCTTCTATATCCATGTAGTTCTAGGCATCCCTTAACTGAGGGGGACTCACACACATTAGCGTTTTCCTTTTTCCCTTTGGCCAAAAATTGAGCTTTCTCCTTGAAGATGCATTATTAGATGCATTACTCTCTGCCCCGCTCTAGAAGGGCGAGCACATCCACTAGATGCATTACTCTCTGCCCAGCTCTAGAAGGGCGAGCAGACAGCACCGAGAGGTAAGGGAGCTGGAACTGGACTTCATGTTGCATATGGGAGAATGTGTTCACAATGCCTACTTAGCAGTTTTGACCCCTCAGTATCTGATCCCTTTGCCACCCAAGCCCAATCTGTTAGAATTTTAGGCCTTCATGTGGGGAATAGAAGGACAGGGGGCAAAAGCCAAGAGACATTGGAGGATTCCACCATTGTGGTATATTAAAATACTGGTCACCAAACTTTCAAAGGTAAGGCACATTTTTTGTTCTATTCAATAAAACCCACTTCACCCCCCCCCCCACCCCACCCCAAAGCCTGTCAAAACAAACGCGCACACACACATACACATTAATATGTGAATGTACAAATTAGTTTTGGTTTGAAAATACATCATCGGTGCCTATAATAAATGGAAACACCCTAGCTATCATAAAACTGCAGTGGGAATCATTCCTTAGAGTTGAGACTCTATCCATCACACTCAGCTGGGACGCACCTCTCACAGGTGAGCAAAAACAGAAGATGTACAAGGAGCCCAAATCTGAGTCTTTAATCTGGCCTACTCCTTTCATCCCACTGTTTCTCCAAGGCATGTGTCATCCAGATGGGAGAGGATGCTGCGTCCTTGTTAACATTAAATAGAAATGGAAAACAATTCATCCTGGCAATTACCATCTCTCTACCATCAGTTTACTTCCTGTCCCTCCAACTTCACCACCTCTAGTTACCACCCTCTGACTTCCATCCTGCCCCCAGCCCCTCCTTAACAGGGGGGTTGGAGGGGGGCGGGGGTGGCACATAAATCTCTTTCAAAAGAGATGGGGCAGAAGGAAAAGAGAACGGATTAAAGAGAAAAGGAACAGTTTACCTTTAAAATAATGACTCATTTTATTTTTTCTTTTAATATGTAGTTATAAATATATTTTGTCAAAATATATGATCAATATGGTCAAAACATTTGCACGTAAAGTCATAAATAAGGTCAAGGTGAATGTTTAGGTTTTTTTTTTTTCCTTTTTTTTTTTTTTTTTCTTTTTAAAGATAAAAGTCCAGCTATAAAGAAGCAGTCTGTGTAGTGTGTGGGTGAGTGGATGGGAACTTGTGTGTCCCCGAAGACTGCCTGACGTCAGCGGCACCCACATCCCTCTACTACCATCTCTTGATAATTTTTCAGTACCACCTTGTCATACTCATCCAGGTACAGCATGGAGATGGCACTCAATTCAGTGGGAACACAACAGGCTTTGGGGATACTGGAGTTGACAGAGTTGACCAGGGTCTGCACAATGGCATGGTTGGTGGAATTGAGGTGGTCGGCCAGTGGAAAGGGGCAGTCCCCGTGGCAGTAGAAGGCCTGGTAGCCTGGTGGGGCCACAATCCAATCGTTCCAGCCCACATCGCTGAAGTCCACGTAGAGCGAGTGGCGACGACAGTTCTTATTCTTCTTCCGGGCCCGCTGTGGGTGATGCTTGGGGCTACGTTTGGCCCTCTGGCGTCGGGTCAAGGCATGTCCTCGGCCATCATGGCCAAAAGTGACCAGGAGGGGCCGGAGCTGGGCCCAATCCCCACTCCCTTGAGGTAACGATCGGCTAATCCTGACATGCTGGCCCTGGTGGGTCCGTGTCTGATGGAGGTGAGTCACCTCAATGGCCAGCCCATAGTTCGGCTGTTTCTCCCGGGTCCAGCGAAGGACCGCAGGGCTCACATCAAAAGTTTCCCACCGTGTCACATTGTGGTGGACCAGTCTCGTGTCCAGTAGTCGTGTGATGAGGTGCCCAGGCACCACTTCTGCCGGGGGCTTCATAACCTCATAAATGTTTATTCGGTGAAAGCCCTGCTCCCAATCGGGGCCCTGGTTCACCTGCTCCCGGAAGAGTCGAAGCTCTGCAGAAGAGACCACCTCGTTCTCTGGGATGCTGCTGAGGTTAAAGAGGAAACGAAAAGCAGAGTTTTCGCTGGTCCCTGGGATGTTCTCCAAATGTTCTAGGCACCGTTGAGGAGGAAAAGAAAAAAGGGAAAAGGAAAAAAAAAAAAAAAGCACATTAACTTTTTTGAGAGTTAAAAAAGTCAAGAAATAGCTTCAGTCAAGAAGCAGTGGGTGATGAGTGGTGAATTCTGCTTCCATAGTGGAAGCCTATTTGGAGAAAGAAGCATACCTTTTCATTTGAAGGAGCAGATACACGGGAAGCTAGCAAACCAGCAAAACTTAGCTAGCATGCAGCGAGCACCAAAGACAGAAAGGATCTCCCAACCTCCTTTATATGTCTAATAATTTCCATGTGTCAACTCTTTACTCCACCACCATCAGACTCCCCTTTTAAAGCTCTCTTGGCTTTGTGTACACAGTTTTCTTTACAAGTGGTTATAAAGAAAAAGGGGGGCCAACAGAGCAGAGGCGGGAGGAAACAGGCACACAACTACCCTCTCCCTCTTCTTCCACTTTCGAGTATGTTACTAAACATTTCCCCAGCGATCTTGGAAACACAGAGCATGCCTTGTTGATCATGTTACAGAGGGGAAAATAAATTCCAACACAGTAATGATGCTGGTGGATTAATAACTCAGATTTACTTTGGAAAAGAAACATCCGCTAGGAAACATTCAGATCGGATTACAAGGCCCCTATTGAATAAACCTGACAAACACACAGCTGTAATATTAAATTCAGTAGGTGCTTTGAAAAAAACGGGCAGAAAACCTGGCAGAAAAGACTTTGATATAGCAAAAACACACCGCGGGGGCTAGCCCACGTCTGAGTGGTGTCATTCCCTTGCCCCCGAAACCCCTCCCCTCTGTCTCTAAAAAATAAATTCAGCCACAGCTCTTGGAGGTAAGCAGCTCTGTTCCCGGCCTCCAGGATTTGGGGCTTTGATGTAACCTGAACTCTTGTCCCCCAGGGCTTCCACTGTCCCACCAACCAGCCCTACTAGCGCCCCCCCTACCCCCCCCCCCCCCACCTCGCCACCGCCAGACTCTCCTCAGGGACTGACCTTCGTGGTGGAAGCTTCTCACGGTGTTGGCCCTACTGGCGGGGCGCTCAGGGTACTCCAGCCCGACGCTGTGGGTCTGCTCTTCCTCCTCCTCCTCCCCAGACTGGAGCCGGTAAAGATCCCGCATGTAATCTGGGATGACGGCGCTCTTGCTAGGCTGCGGCCGGCGGCGCAGCCCGAACATCTGCAGAAGTGTAGCCTCGAAGTCCCGCAGGAGCTCATGGCTCTGCCCTGAGCGGCGTCCTCCCGCGTGGCCCTGAATCTCGGCGACTTTTTTCTTCCCCGTCTCAGGTATCAAACTAGCATGGCTCGAGCCTCCTAGCAGGACTTGGCATAATAAAACGACCATCAGCATTCGGTTACCAGGAATCATGGTGTCTCTGGGGAGGGGGAGGAGGTGGAAGGTTAAAGAATAAATAAACACCGATAACTGGAGAAATAGAGATGTCTCTGCATATGCATATAAGGCTAGCGATGGAGGGTCAAATGTAAAACAGGTCAGAAAGATCAAGTTTGTGTCTTCTCCCTCACACACCCCCACCATCAGCAGCTGCAGCCATGCACGGCCTGAAAGTAGGAATTGCCCTGTAATTACTTGGTCTAACTTGTTTACAGTCAAATAACCCCAAATCAGATAGCCTCCATCCTGTTAATCTTTTTTTGTCCCAACTGCTATCTGAGCCATGATCTCAGCTTGGTTTCTTCAAGGATAAACAGTTAACATTGAGGGGGTAAGAAAGGGTGGGGGAGGGAGAACTATAATGCCACTGCTCTCCACTTCAGACCTTCAGCCTCTCTCCCTCTTCCTCCACACCCCCCCCCCTTCTTCCTCCGCCTTCCTTCCACAACTTCCAGCTGGTTCGGAGCGGGAGGGTGGGCGAAGACACTGGGCGGCAGGGTCCAGAGGCTGAGGCCGAGGTCGTGGTCTGGGAGCTGACCCAGTGACTTGACGGTTTATTTTACTGTGGCTGATGAGTTTGAAATGCCCAGCAAAAAGCATCTGATCGCGCCCGCTACTCACTCCCAGGAAAGCAGGGGGGCGGGGGAGTGGGATGATTCCGAGAGAGACCTCTGTGACTTTTGACAAGCAGCTGGGAACATGCACGGGGGCACTAGGTGCTCCCCAGTTAAGTGTGCGTGTGTGTGTGTGTGTGTGTGTGTGTGTGTGTGTGGTTGCCCAGAAGGTACAACCCGGGGCTGAGGACCTTTCATCTCTTTAGCCCCCTCTTGCTCCCCTTTCTTGCAACGCACCCGATCTGAGAGCGCGAGTGGGAGCAAGCAGCACTTTAAACAAAACCGGTACGCTCAGAGCCCCGCGGCTGCCCGGCCAAGAAGAAAGCGACAGCGCTGCCCGAAAGCGGAGTGTGAACTCTGGAAAAAAGGTCCGACGGGAGGGACACAAGGCGAGCAGGGGTGGGGAGGGCAGAGTGAAATCCCAGGAGGGGGGAAGGAAGAGGTGTCTACTCACTGACAGAAAACAAGGCATATAATAACAGTCCATGATTCTTGACAGCCAATCTTGAACAAACTTGCTGGAAAGGCTCAGAGGAGCTGCGGCAGTGCGTTGCTCTGGATGGCACTACGGAATGGCTCCTAAAATGAATATTTGAATATAATGAGACTCTGGCGCAGACAGACTCTGTTTTTCTTCCAGCCCCTCTGAGTCACGTGAACGCAGAGGCCCCGCCCCGCGCACGGAGGAGCCCGCCCTTCCCGCAGCGGGCGGCGAAAGGGCCCGCGCGCCCTCCCCCCGCGGCCCCGCCCCCTCGAGGAGAGGCCAACCCCCGCGCCGGCCGCCAGAGCCGCCTGCGGTCCGGGAGGAGCTCCGGGCGGCGCTCGGAGCAGCCCCCGGCCGGTCCCCGGGAGCAGTACGCGGAGGAGCGAGGTCCTCGCTTCTACCTGCGGCTTTCGGTGCAGCGGGCCGGGCCCTCGCCCCCGACCTGAAGCCGGAGGATACGGGCTGCGCCTCTTGGCGCGAACTCGGCTCAAGTGGGGCCGGGAGCGGGGGCGGCGTCCCGGCAGCTCAAAGCCTCACCAACCGAGGGGCACTTAAAAAGGAAAGCGCTTCGGGACACACAAACGGGCGCGCGCGCACGCACCCCGCCACTTCCTCCCCCGGGTCTCCGCGAGGCCAGATATTTCTTCCAGCGACAGCCGGTCACCCCCAGGCGAACGCTTGCGAGTGCTCAGAGGAGCCAGGCTGGTGCTGGAGCTCCTAGCCCAAAGCTGCCACCCCTGTCACGCACCGGGCCGGAGGGGGAGGTGTTGGGCGGAGATCGGTGTGGGAAAGTGGGGAGGGAGCGGCCGTGAGGCTATTTTCTGCGCTCCCATTTCGGAGAACCTCCGCACCGCGTCGGCCGGGGGGGTCCTCTCCGAGCAAAGCAAATCCCCCAAAGAAAGCGGTCGGCGGGCCATTCAACGCGGAGGGGAGGACTCAAAAGGAGACGTCGCCGCGGAAAGAGCGCATCACAAGTTTCAGGTCTTAATGTCGCTGAGGTTTTACAACTCCCGACCCAGCGCAGAAACGAAATCCCGCTGCGTTCCAAGGAGTCGAGAAAACCGTGAACAGATTTCGGCCTGCGCTCGACCTGTGTCTGCGTCTCTCCCTCTCTCTCCAGATTGTCTTATTTTTGAAACCACCACTCCTCCCCCCCCCCCGCCACTTCCTTCCCCCACCCCCTTCCTCCTTTGCACCAGCTGCAGAGTCGCAGCAAATATTTCTTCAAGAATTCTACCAACCCACAGCTCGAGGAACTACCGGGATGTCCTGCCTAACGGGAGATGCTGCAGGCGTGGGTCGTTCTGCACTGGGGCCTTTTCGAAAATCTGTCCCGCGCGAGTCTGCGTCGGCCCCGGCCCGCGCCGGGTCCCGAGCCCCGGACTCCCGCTCCCGTGGCCACTGCACCCGGCCTCCCTTCCCTGCGGCTCTTCCCAGTTCCAGCCTCCAGTCGTTTCAGAGACGGGAAGCTCAACTTGCCCGCCTCTCTCCCTCAAACTTGGTTTCCTTCTCGGGGGCACTCGCGGGAAGCCTTTGAGAAGAGTAAGGAATCAAGCTCTTAGCCCTCCCTCCGAGCCCGGGCTGCCCGGCGCCGCCCGGCACCGCCGGCCAGGGTGTGGAGGCCGCGGGCGCCGCTGCGCGACGGTCGGCGCCCCGGGAGCGCCGCGCCGCTTCTTGAGCGGCTCTCCGGTTTTCCTGCTCCCGTGCCACCGCAGGGTCTGACTGCGAAAGGGCTGGGAGAGCAAACGGGTTATTTGAGACGCCGGGAACCCTAAAAAAAAAAAAAAAAAAAAAAAAAAAAAAAAAAGCCCCGTGGGAGGAGCTGTAGAAATGGGAAAAGCAGACGGGGAAGAGCAAGTCCCCGCGGGGCGAAGGGCCGGTGGAAGGGGCGGGCGCCCGGGATCCCCGGACAATCCTCTGCCCCAAGGAATCTCCCAGGGCGGCGGCGGGAGCGCGCGGCGCTAAAACCCGGAGGCTGGACCAAGAGCGGGTTGCGTTTCAATTTCAGATTCCGTAGGATTCGTCTCTAATCACGTTTTCCTCCCCCAATCCGCCTCCCTCATTTTTTGAAATAAAAAGATAAACGTCGAAAAGGATATTCGTCTCCAGAACTTTTTCTTGGGAGTGGGGGGAGGCAGGGATGCAACTCGTGACGATTGTCCTTTACTTCCCCGCCCGAGTCTTCTTCCGACGCCGAAGTTGGCCCAGAGGTGGCCTCAGTTTACTAAGTCTACGTTTGCGGAGGGGGTGGGGGAGCTTAACATCTCACAAAGCTTTCAGCCCACAAACTGCGATCTTCACAGTCCATCCACCTAAGCGGTGCCCAGGAAGCGTCGGAAGCGTCGGGCCCGACTCCCGCAGGGAGGGGTCCACAAGGACCCAGGAATCCCAGGGCTCTTGCCAGTCGGCTCTGGGCAAGGAGGACCAGCAAGAGCCTGGGTACGTAGCGCGTCTCGCCAGCGACTCCCCATGGGCCACGACACCGCAGGAAGACGCGTGCCCGGAGCGCGAGGCATCCTGACCATGGTCCCTACAGACCCTACACCAGGAAACGATAGGGGAGAGGTTCCTTGGAGGCTGCAAGTTCATGAAAATAGCTTGTGCAGCAGGCACGTCGTGCAGCGGCATATCGCGTGCTCTCAGGGGCTCCCGCCGGCTGGGGGCCGGGTCGGGTGACACTCCCCTCGACGCAGCCCCTCTGGCGGCGCGCAAGATCCGGAGGCTGCAGGACCGCGCTCCCCGCGAGAGAACCAGCCCTGGTTAGGTGTTCTTTCTCCACCTCGCGGTCCCTCGGCCCTCTCACACTCTCAGGACCTCGGAGCCGACACTCCTTTCTCTCCCGGCCCTTCCCGTCCGGGGATCGCAAACGCCAGTGCCCTCGCAACGCGTTCGTCTCAGGACCCCGCAGTCTTTCCCAGCGACCCGCAACTAGAGGCTCCTCTTTTTTCCTTCCCTTCTGCTCCGAACCTATCAAAGGTGGAAATGGCCCGGGGCCGCCGGACGGAGAAAGTGGCCTGGGTAGAGACAGCAGAAGACGTGGAAGTGCCTTTCAGCGCCAGCATCCCTACCTCTAGCACCACGGTTGGAGAAAAAATAGGCCACCTTTAGCGGTGGCCACAGGCTGAGCCCCCCCGCCGTTCCCCCCAAGGATGCTCCCCGGCCCCCTCTGCCCGGCTCCCCTCGCCAGGTAGCCTTGCTCACCATAGGTCCCTTCAGTAGCGGGCTTGCCAGCAGCAGCTCCCGGGGACCTCTGAACGGCTGCAGTGAACCTGGGCAAGGACCGAGGACTGGGGCGCTGCAGGCTCGAGACGGCGCGGACGGGAATCCCATCAGGGAGAGAGGCGACCTACTCAGCCCCGAGCGGCCGCAGCGTCTCAGGCTCTCGTCCCTCGGCTCGGGTGCCACACTCACCTAGCTTCCGGACAGGGCTCCGCTCTCCTTCCCTCCCTCCCTCCTCCTCTGCCCTCGTGCATCTTCTCCTTCCCCCTCTTTCCCTCGCTCCCTTTCTTTCTTTCCTTCCTCCTCCTCTTCCCCGGCAGCCCCTCCCTTCTTCCCTCCGCCCTCGCTCGCCTCCCTTTCTGAGATGGGAGCCCCGCCCACATCCTCCCATCCAGCCGCCGGGCCTCGCCTTGCAGGCCCGGGTCCCGGAAGCCCGGGCTGCGCCGGAGTCCACAGCTGCTGCCCCGGCCCGGACGGTGCTGCCTCCAGCCCGGGGAAGCGGCCGGGGCTCACCTGGGGACCACGTGCAGAGGTACTAGAAAGCATGCACCGACTAGTCGCCGTTCCTTCCAAAAATACCCATGGGAGTCTGGGCTTCCCCGAGTTTAGAGTAACTGCAGCCCAAACTGATGATTAAAACACTGAGTAATCACCATTTACCCCGAGTAATTAGAGATAATGAAACACCTCTAAAATCAGGTTATGGAAAAAGGAGCTGTTGGATTGGCTTAAAGAGTGGCCTTCCATAAACTGTTAAAGGATTTCCAAACTGAGAAACAGGCTGTGCGCAGAACTGTGCGCGCTAAGAGGTACTTCTTTGGCTATTGAAAGGTCACCTTACTTCCAAAACATTTTTTTAAATGCTTCTTGTGGAAAGCCTTGGCGATGACCAAAACAAGATGGCCCCAATAAACAGTCTGGTTTCCCCTCTGCGACCCCAGGCCTAGCACTTTTGAGGACAGAGGTGGTGTGGAGACAGGCTGGGGCCATGTTTTTACAGTTAGAAAAGTCTGCTTATTGTAACTTAAGAACCACCACAGCAGTAATTTTTGTTGTTATTGTTGTTTATTTGTGGTGTGCCTAGGAATACTGTTAACCTCAGCAAACTGACCTTCTGAGGAGGTAACAACCACTAAAGCCTTTCTGGCCACAGGGAGACAAGAAAAGATACCCTTTGTTCTGTTTTTAAAGGAAGAAAAAGGGTGAAGAGTTGGCCCTGTCCTACGAGAAAGTGTTAGTAATTGTATTAGCAGGGAGGTGGAATGTGTGCTCTAAAACCTTCCCAAACAGGAGCTACTTTCACACAGTGTCTCTGATGAAGCAGTGCGGGAGACAGCAGCAGCATCCCTCTGGTGTACGAACGCGGAAGGGGAAGGACAGCCAGGTTCCAGGAACTTGCTCACAGCCCTGCAGTAAATCACAGCCTCTGCTCTGGAGTCCTGAGCTAATACTGCAGGGCGGGGCTGAGGGTCACAGCCCAGAGCTCCAGGTAGCCAGGCAGTGCTGGAGGACTGAGCATTTCCTGTCCTGGATTTTTTTTTACCCTGGGATCCATACTAACTTCGCTGTCTCAGCAAAATATTTAGATCTTTACTTAAACAGGTATTGGTCCTGTGTACCTCACTATAAAAACTTTACATTTACACTGTACCTTCAATATTCAGAAAACAGGCACGACTTCCTATGTGGAACACAGATGACCAAGTGGAATTGCACGAAATCAGGGGAACAGCGATGAGGGCAGGGCCAAGATGTCCTGCCATCTTTTCCAAGTTAGGCCTGTGAGGTCTGTTAGCCCCATAATGCCCCAAACAACAAAACAATCTGTATGGCTTTGAGCACTTCCTTTAATTCCCATGGGTCTCAGTTTCCATACCCACTCTCAATTTAAAAATGATTGAACTTTTTTATTGAAATTCGTTAAACATCCATCTTCTTTCATTTTAAATCACTCCTGAGCCCACTTCTTCTAAGAAGCTCTGATTAAACAGGGCAGGGCAATACTACCACCCTGAAAGATGGCTGACAATATACCTCCAGCTTCCAGCATAATCAGAATCACACCCATAAACAATAACAAAATTCAAATTCCATTGAAGAGTTACCTAGTGTCCATCCGGAGGCATTAGGCTCCTTTAGCACACTGCCTAGAGGAAGGACAGAGCAAATGTTCACCACACCCCCTCAAATAATTACTAGTGTTTAGTATTGTTTTAAATTATTTTTTAAAAATTTTTAACATTTATTCATTTTTGAGAGACAGAGTGTGAGTGAGAGAGGGGCAGAGAGAGAGGGAGACACAGAATCCGAAGCAGGCTCCAGGCTCTGAACTGTCAGCACAGAGCCCGACGTGGGGCTCGAACTCAGAGTGTGAGATCATGACCTGAGCCGAAGTCAGACGCTTAACTGACTGAGCCACCCAGGTGCCCCTTAAATTATGTTTTAACTTTATTTATTTTGAGAGACACAACACAAGCAAGGGGTGGGCAGAAAGAGAGAGAGAGATTCCCAAGCAGGTTCTGCACTGTCAGCGCAGAGCCCTAAGTGGGGTTCGAACTCAAGAACCATAAGACCATGACCTGAGCCAAAACCAAGAGTCAGATGCTTAACCAACTAAGCCACCCAGGCGCCCCTGTTTAGCATTGTTTTAATCATCAATGAAATGTGTTCCCTAATATTTAAACTCAAAAACAACATGATATGCTGTGTTTAAAAGCAGGGCTTTGGGGTGCCTCTGTGGCTCAGTAGGTTAAGCATCTGACTTCAGCTCAGGTCATGATCTCATAGTTAGTGAGCTCAAACCCCACAATAGGTTTCTCGCTGGCAGTGAGCAGCCTGCTTAGATTTCTCTCTCTCTCCCCCTCTCCCTCTCTCTCTCTCTCTAAGTAAATAAATAAACTTTAAAAAAAAAAAAGACTCTAAAAAAATGCAAGGCTTTATTTTAAGGCATGAGAAAGTGTGTGTGTGTGTGTGTGTGTGTGTGTGTGTGTGTGTGTTCACTCAAATGCTTTTGGATAACTGCTATTATCTCATGAGACCAAAGCCTAAATACTAAAATGGCCATTGGCCCACCCATGAGTGTGTGAAACTCACAGTCCAGGAGTTTCTAATTAAGCCACCTGACATACGTTGTTTAGACTCCTATAGGAACCTTTAGATGTGTGATGGAAGAACTCAGCTTCCGTTCTCTCTGGACAACTTTATACCCAGCCCACATTGTATGCAGTGCAAACCATCTATTACCACCTCCCTTTATTCACTCCTCTTTTCCTTTTTACTTCCAATCTCTCGTGCCAAAGAAGAAATCACTCGTTGCTTAGAGAACTAAATCCATCACAGCCTAGTGATCAGAGTTGGTGAGGGAAATCAGTCCCTATCTGGAGCTTACTTGTGAATCTTGGTGTTTTTATAGAACATAATATAGCTGGGCCAAATGAAACTGTATCTGTTTGAGTCATTTAGATTAGGAGAAATCTATCGTAATTCAAGAGTTGACTATTCCTCTTCTGCTGCTCCTGCTGAATGAAGGGCATTTGTTTGGGTTTTTCCTGGAAAGCATCAAGAAAGAGTAGCTCCACTGCAAGCCCTTAGGACAGTCTTTCTCAAGGTGTGTTCCGAGGACCTTAAACTTCAGAACGAGGCTGGAGGTGCTGATAAAATGCATATCTCCCAGCCTTGCCTGGCTCAGATGTACATCTTTCACAAGGTTTCCTGATAATTCTGAGCACACTAAAGCTTGAGAACTACTGTTGTAAAAGTTATTTCATGTAGGGGTGCCTGGGTGGCTGAGTCGGTTAAGCGTTTGACTTCGGCTCAGGTCACGATCTCACAGTTCATGGGTTCGAGCCCTGCATCGGGCTCTGTGCCAACAGCTGGGAGCCTGGAGCCTGCTTAGGATTCTGTGCCTCCCTCTCTCTCTGCCCCTCCCCCACTCGAGCTCTGTGTCTCTCTCTCTCAAAAATAAATAAACAGTAAAAAAAGTTAATGAAAAAAGTTATTTCATGTATATTTTCAAGGCTGATAGATACCATTAAAAGGCTGATAACCTGGACATTATTAAACAGGCAAGGAAGATGCCTGGCTTGTGCTTTATAAGCTGTTAAATATGGTAATTATGGTTTTCCTATGTCCAGAATACACCAAATAGGTCTTCGTAAGTGAAAAGATTTCTAACCCTGTCGGTGTAGTGGTCCTTACTTCAAGGCCCTTGATTAAGAACCACATCAAGTCATCAAATCTTTACCAATTAAGTGTCTGCTGAAGCTATAGAGGGATATTTTGAAGGACTCCCCAGTCTTGGTGACTTAAGAAGCAGTAAGATAGATGAATTGGAATTGGAATTGCAAGGGATCTCTGAAACTTTTCTCTTATTAATTCGTTCTTTTTTCTCTTATTAATATTTGCCATTTGTTACGTATTTGCTGTCTAGTCCTCACAACAGCCCTCATAAAATCCTTGTTACACAGAGGAGAATCTGAAATTTAGACAGGTCTTATAAGTCTCTCAAGGTCACAGAGCTAGTAGGTCGGGGACCCAAAATGCAGACCCTGTCAGTTGGTCTCCACCTCCACATGCAGTTAGCTGGGCTTGTGGAGGGATGGATCCCCATGGCCCACCTTCTGAGTAAATAAGTCTTGCCCTGGAGGCTTTCCCAAGGCCAAGGCATCAGCAGATGCTGTATCCTCACAGCATGCTGTTACAGAGAATTTCCAGGTATCTTCCCAGTTCTTAGAAGACAGAACAAAATCAAGACCCAGAAGCTTATCTCCTCCTGATCTTATTACATAGCCCACCTTAGGGCAAGACTTTATGTGACCTGCCCTGGGAGGAACAAGTTGTGATCTTGAGAAAGAAGCACTTACCTCTGCTGGGTCTCAATTTCCTCATTGTAAAATGTGAGGACTGACCAAGTTCTTTCTCAGGTCCCAGGATGGAGAAATCATATATCTACTAGTTAAAATCATGGTCAAATGGCTTCACCTCCAGAGTCTTGGGTTTTCTCATTTATAATCTGAGAATAACAATTTCTATTTCTTAATATTCTTACTATAAGCATTAAATGAGTTCATGTAATAAACTGGCAGGCATAAAGTGCTCAGCAAATATTAGCTATTATTTTTCTTCACAAAGGTAATGATTACAGGAGCAAAGTAGGTGAAGAGTCACTCTGGTGCTGAGTTTTATTTACTGTTAGTGATGCACTTTTTAAAGGAAGGGGTTATATCTCACATTTATTTTATAATCATTAAGGGTGGACACATCTCAGGTATTGATTCTATAAATCCTGTTAATGTGAATCAGCACTGCACTGAGTTAACACTCATTATGGTTTGAATATATAGATCTGACCCATGAACAAATCTCTGCAAAGATGACTAGTGGCTGTCAAAGTGGGCAGGCGTTAACTACTGAGAGCAAAGAAATAATAGGCTAGATGACATAGCTGAAACATTTTCCATCTCTAATTTTTCTGATCTCTAACATCTCTGACTTTTCACAATTTTTCTCTCTACTTCTTATTGAAGTGTAAACCCATTTCCTTTACCCTGGTGTGAAGAAGAAATGTAAGCCTCATTGCCAAGTCTTCCTTCTCTGGTTATTTGAGACTGTGGTCAACCCTTGATACACCTCACTCAAAGCTAAATAATACTGGATTCTAATATTTTCTCATGAATAAAACAAACTGTAATACTATTTCAGTTGCCTGTGCCTTAAATTATTGTCTTGCTACTTTCTGGAATACAGTTCTTTTTTAAAATTCCTTCAACACAGACCATCAAATATGGACAGAGAATTCTAATCAAGACCCCAGGGAGATCAGACAGATGAAAAGACTGCTTTTATGTCTTAACATATTTAACATGTGGATGGCAGACAGGGCATGGATATTGAAATTTCTCTCTTTCCAAAGAGGATGGCATGGCAAACAATGAAGGATATTTGGCTTGCTGTTTTAAGCTTCCCCTGCTAAAAAGTCATCAACTATACCCACTTGCTTCTATAGCAGAGATGCTCTTTAGAAATAAATTATTATGCAATGTATCGAGAAGGTTAAAACTTTGGAAATTTTCTATCTCAGCATGTACATACTCTCTTTCTCTCCCTGTTGTACCTTAACAGCGTGACCTGGATGAAAATGCAGTGTCACTATGGCATGAGTTTTGGAAGCAGGGACATCACCCTGTACCAAATGAGTTGTTATGGTTTCCCAACCAGATGTCAATTGGGCAATACCATCTAACATTCTCTCCTCAATTCAAGCTAATAGCTTTCTACCCTTTTGCAAGGAAAGTTTTGTCCAAAGGAATATGTGATTCCAGTATTTTTTCTTGTACAAATAAAACTTGGGTGTGTTTACAAATAGTCTAAATATTGCATGAGGGGGGAATCCTTTTCACCAATATCCCCCTCAAGAATAAATGTATATCATTTGTAACCCTTCAGGGATTATGTATAGATAGAACAAACGTTCAAAAATGCTTGTTAATGTTCATTTTGTGAACATTCATCAAGTTGTACCATGAGATTTGTGCACTTTTCTATTCGTGTTATATATCAATAAACGTTTACTGAAAATATCCTTTTGAAATCATTCTTTAACGTTACTTTCTTTGACCATCGTCTGAAGCCCAGAAGAAAGAGACAACGTTTCTTGTCACCTCAGGTAACCAAGGGGTCGGGAAGGGCAAAGCTAAGAGAAGCACCATCTATAGTTCCATGGTGGCCACAGCGCCAAGGAAATGGACTTGTGGCTTCAGGGAATCCACTCTGGGGCCTCCCAAAGAAGAGCAGTTGAAGCAACCAGGGCCTGGCCTCTGGGGAACAGTGCTGCCCAAGATAAGAGGGCAAGATACCTGATGTGCCCCTGCACTCTTCTGAAGCCCAGGGAGGGCCAGAACGGCTGGGACAGAAAAGAAGCTCCTGAAGGCCTGTGCACTTTGGACTTAGCTCTTCCCCTCCCTGGCTTCTCTGGCTGAGAGGCTCCGACAGGGCATTACAATGCGTCAGTCTTGGGGTGGAGGGGCGGGGGGGAGGCAGGGACAGAAGTGCACTAAGCCCAAAGAAAAAATAACAGCTCTGGAGAAAGAAATGGGCTCCATCTCCAGATTCTGGGAGTCCTAGGCTTGGGGACTAGGCTGCAGAGACGGGCTGGGGACCGGATAGTAATGCAGAAGACGGGGCTCCGAAGGAGCGCCTCTCGTGATGCCCAGCTCGGATGCAGACATGGCTATTAGGTGCATGTGGCCTTGCGTCCCCAGGGCCAGGCACCGAGATCACGAGACCGCGCAAGCTCCGGTTAAGAAAGCGTGCGGTGAGAGGCTGCGGGAAAGGGACCAGCCTGCGTCTGCGGAGAGCGGAGACGCACCCGGCTCTCACCCGCGGCAGGCAGACGGAGAAGGAGGCGCCGACACCCGGAAATTCCGAGGCACGCCGTCCCTTCGCCGGCTGCAGGTGCGTAGCAGGCCGGGGACGCGAGCCTCGCCAGCCCCGGTGCGTCCTCCCGGGTCAGAAGCAGGCGTGGGCTTCCCCGCGGACCCTCCAACGAACGTCCGCCGGCGTCCCCGAGGCCCGAGGGCCACGGAGGGGGCGGAGGCTCGGGAGGCTGCGGCCCCTCTCCTCCGGCACTCCCTGCGCGTCGCGGCCCCGGGGTGAGCGGCCCAAGGTGCCGGTGCCGGCGCCGGCTGTTGGACGCCACCCCGCTCGCCTCCCAGGGTCCCTCCGCCGCAGCCTCCTGCCGCGCGGCGGCCTCTGGCTCTGGCCTTGGCCCCTCTGGCTCGGCGGCTGCACCTTCCTACCTGCGAGAGCTCGCCCCGCTCTCAGACTCGTTTTGCAAGATTTGTGCTCCAGGTGCCTAACCTGACCCCCACTTAAATAAACAGCGAGCGCCCCCCGCCACCTGGGCTAGCCACCCGCACAGAATTTCCGTGCACCCGCGAGAGTGACTCCACAGAGCTCCCACTTCTTTCTCCCTCTACCTCGACCTGGAAACTCTGGACTATTCCTGCAGAAGGGGGGGGGGGGTGGAGAATAGAAGGAAGACGGAGAGGGAGGGAGAGGAGGAGGACCGTCCTAACGTGGTTCCCGCGACAAGTTTGCTCCAGCTCTCTGCAGCACCCCCACCCCCACCCCTTAGATATGTTGGGGCACAGGGTACTAGGGTCCTGCTTCCACTCGGTGAACATTAAATTTGGATAGTATTTGTTAACCTTGCCCCTTGCTCCCCACCCCATGCCCTCCCCTACCGATTCCGTCTTTAGATAGGTTGTCCAGACCGCAGACTCTGGTTTTTCCCATCAGGTAAGGAAAAGAGTGAGCTTCCTCAGGGGCCTAGGCTTCTGGGACCTGCCATTTCTACTTGCCAACCCCAGCAGTGATACCTGCCAGTTTATGCAACACCAGGGAGGGGAGATTAACAAGGCTAGGAAGAGGAGGAGCAGGGATCTGGCATGAAGAAGGCCAGCAAGGAAGAGGCTGCTGGAAGAGGCTTCAGATGGCCTCTGGTGGGGCAGTGGATCATTGCCAAACAACCTGGGGGGCCCTAGCCTTCCCTCAAGAGAGGTAAAAATGAAACATGACAAGGACACTCCTTTATCCAGTACATAGGAATGTCAGGCTGGATTTTGAAGACTTTGCCTCAGAATTCTGATTTCCATTCTGAAAATCTTTTCTTCCTTCGTCACTTCCTACCAGTGTTAGGGTGTCTTCAGTTTGCACCAGAATGTGCTGTGCCGCTCCTGCATCTGATTACTTCTTTAGCTGGAACCCGAGAAAGTTGGATAGTATGGTTTTATGTCCCCACCTTTAGACTGAATTAGGAAGAAAAAAAAAAAAAACACAACAAAACAGAAATAGAAACTGGAGGACTGAAAAACAAAAGGTCTTAGTGGAATATGAAAGTGAGAGCTAGCATTCTTTGTTGTATTTAAATTAAATGCTAATCTAATTTTAGCAGTAGTTTAAATTAGAGATTCTTAAACCTGCTAAGTGGCATCATTAAGGATCCCTAGATGGATTTTAGGAGATCTGTGAAAACCACAAAATTTAGGCATACAATGATGGAGGTGGATGTAAAAGTGCAGGGAGGAGGCATAATTTTACTGAATTTTTAAAGGGGTTTGGACCCAGGAAGGGTTAAAAACCTGCAGAATATGTTGCATGCCATCCCTTTCTTATCGGAGAACGTCTCCAAGCTTCACACACACACACACACACACACACACACCTTGACTCAGTGGTACATAGCTTTCACACTCTGGAGCAAAATGTTCTTAACTGTTCATTGAGATAACAGAAATGTCTGTTTAGAGCCAACACCCATAGGGGAAAGGATCCTGGTGGAAAAACAGAAAAGTAACCTGGATCTCAGGTCCCTGCTCTGCTCCGTGTTAGTTGTACCCTCCACTTACCCACCTAAGACTCCTGAGAGTCTTAGTTTATGGAAGTGCTGGGGTGTATGTGAAACTAATTCACAGATCACAAAACATATGGCTAGTGGCATTTACTTATGAAAATAAATGCCTATGTTCCACATGCTAGTTATAATTAGATGAACAATTATGTAAATAATTATAATTAGGTGAATATTTGCATATTTTCTTCCACCATATACTTACATGGAAAATCAACATACTTTGGATTCCTGACCATTCTTAGGCATGTTCATGTTTCATTATTTCACTTAATCTTTGAAACAATTTATGACTGGTATATTATAGTTATCCCCTCCCCCCTCCCTTCTGCCCCTTTTTTTTATTTGAAGAAAGAAAGACAAAAAGAGGTTAAGTCAATTGTCCAAAGCCACCCAACTAACACCAGATTTCAACTTCAGATGAGATCCCTACTTTAAAGAAGGGATATTAGGAAAAAAAAAAAAAGAAAAAAAGCAAATTTTGTTTAGATTTAGGTAAATTTAATTTCTATGGTACTTGTGCATTCTGTGCAAAGTATAAGTTTTTAAATTAGAGCAGCCACGTCCTTTTCATTTCCTCCATGTTTTGGGTTCACCAGCAAATTAATGGAAATTTATACACATAGTTCCTTATTAGTGGCACCTATGCTTCAACTAATAAGGCAGCCTTGGAAGAGAAAGAACGCCTCTGCCCTCCACTCCTGTAATCTCTTCCGGTAACCCTCTGTAGGAAGCACTGTCCCCTTTGGCAGCTAACAAATGGCGAAACTCCTCCACACAGTTCAATGTCTCAGCCAAGTGAGTTAGTAAGAATGTAGATCTTTTTTTGGCTATACCATCAAGTCATAGAGCTAATGAAAACAGAACGGACTTATTTTGCTGTTCCCTGAGTTACAGGTACATTAAAAGAAGTGCTAGAAGCCCTGGTCCACCAGTATTTCTTCTAAACACTTTCTTATGCCTTTAGCATTTGTATGTGGGTTTGTTCAACAGATAGTTCTCCTATTTTGTTTCTCTTTAGCATAAAACCCATAATACCAAACTCTACACTACTTAGTTTGTGGAAGCTCCAGAGAGCAGGCAGACATCTGTTCTTGATCTTTAATTATGCTTTAATTATGGCTTGAGAACCAGTATCACAGAAAATGAGTTGCTGGAGGGCAAGGCCCGAAAGCAAAAACAAAACAAAACAAAAAATATGGACCATAGTAGGCACCCTGCTCAAAAAAATTATGTATACTGGTATGTTTCTGTAAAGGCCTCAGGTTGCTAGGCTGGAGTAATTGATGAAAACATCTCAGTAACATGCACTTAAATAAGGGGGAATTGACGAAATGATTTTTCAAAGTGCAGTAGCCCATGTAGTGTGATTTTTTAAAAATAGACTTGATGTCAGAGAGCCTGGTTTAAGGTATAGCTACACCAGTGCATACTAGATGTATGAACCTGGCTGGATATGGGATTTCATTTCTGGAGGCTGCCATTTCTTCATGAGTTATTATGGGCTAGGATCTCTACACTTTCGGTTGTCAACAAGCTTTTTCTGTAAAGGACCAAATAGCTAATTATTTACGCTTTGTGGGCCACATACTGCCTCTGTATTTCTTCCCCTCTTTCCCTCCCCCCTTATCTTGCCCCCATTTCCTTCTCCTCCTCCTTCCTTTCTCTTTCTTCTCTTCCCTTTTCCTCCTCCCACAACTGTTTACAGATGTACAAACCATTCACGTTAGGTTGTTAGGGCTTCTGTACCAAAGCACCACAAAGTGTGTGGCTTAAACATCAGAAATGTATTGTCTCGCAGTTCTGGAGGCTACAAGTTGACATCATCCGGTCAGCAGAGTTGCTTCCCTCTGGGGACATGAGGAAGAGTTTGGTCCAAGGCAATCTTTGGCGACCCTTGGTTTATAGAAACTTCACCCCAGCCTCTACCCTCACGTTCACACGGCGTTCTCCCTGTGTGTCTGCGTCCAAATTTCTCCTCTTTGTCAGGACACCAGTCATACTGGGCTAGGGGCCCATCCTACTCCAGTATGACCTCATCTTAACTAATTATGTCTGAATTGACCCTGTTTCCAAATCAAGGTCACATTCTGAGATGATGGGGGTTAGGTTTCAACATACGAGTTTTAGAGGGACACAATTCAATTCATAGATCATTCTTGGCTCATGGACCATACAAACATAGGTTGCAAGCAATAGTTTGCTTATCTCCTTAGTAAGGCCCCTGTTCATTAAAAAGTCCTATAATTCTCTATTCTTCATGGCTTTAAATCACAAATTGTCTTATGCTATCCATTTACTTAACATTTTTTTTTATTGAACATTTACATATGCTAGGCACTGTCCTAGATTCTGGTGCATAGCAATGAAAAAAATGGATTAAAAACCCTTGTCCTGGGTCTTACAATCTAGTAGGGAAGGCAGACCACCAACAAGTAACTATGAACAACTTTATAGCATGTTAGATGGAACGAAGTACCAAGAATAAAAATAAAGTGGGAAAGAGATATAGCAATGGGGTTGAATTTTAAGAGTAGTCACGAATGCATCACAGAAAAGGTAATATTTGAGCAGACACCTGAAGGAGACAAGGGACCCGGCCACATGGATATTGGGGGAAATTGTTTCATGAAAAGGAAAAGCACTGTAAATTCTGAGGTGGAAGTGGGCCAGGAAACAGCTAAGAGACCAGTATGCTTAAGTGGAGTGAGCCAAGGAGGGGAGGGGCTGGATATTTGGAGATGGGGTCAGAGAGGCAGAGGAGGTAAGAGGTTAAATGGTGTATGGTCTTGTACACAATAGTAAGAGCCAGTGTCAGGACTTGGTTGAGGTGAAGGAGGTACTCAGGGCTCACTATTTAAGGAGGTGCTCACTCTCACAGTGGTGCAAGTACAGGGTGAGTCCCTGAGAGTGAGAACCTCCTTAAATGCTGTGCCCCAGGTGCCTCCCTCACCTCACCCAGCTCTGGCCCTGGAAAGGGCTTTGGCTTTAATTAGGAAACCTCTGTTGGGTTTTCAGCAGAGGAGTGGAATGACCAGCATTACATTTTATCAGGATCACTCTGGCTGCTGTGTTGAGGGCAAGGATCGAATAAAGGGGGCCAAATAGAGGGCTGTTCGGATAATTTCCAGAGTAAAATGGTGAAAAGGTCCCATCACCCGCCAAGGATTGGACTACCTCATACAGCTATCAGACACATAACCAGTGGGCCTTGGGTTGTCTTTTCTTTTTGTTCTCACTCAACATTCTTTGGAGGTTACCTACATTCTAGACTGTATGTTAGGTGCTGGGGTTCCAATAATGAACAAGAATGGTCACTGACTCAAAACATTAGTAGTTTCTTTCCTTCTTCCCTTTCTTCCTTCCTTCTTTCCTGCCTTCTTATTTCCCTCTTCCCTCCCTTCTTTAAATATTTTGAAATTGAAAACAAAAACCCTGCCTCAAAGCTTATCTTTTAGGGAATTCACCATACATGCTGAGGTTTTCTGGTCCAGGCCCTCCATTTCTGTTCCATTTGGAGTAGTATATAGATGGTAGTGAGCATCGAGGAAGGATTTAGGAAATCGGTCATTATTTGTTATGATTCGTCATGGGAATACTACATCTCCCTTTCAGTTGTAAGATTGGGGAACTTTTAGGTCCAGAAGGTTTGCTGTCCTCATACTCAACCTTTCATTTTATAAACGAAGAGACTGAGACCCAGAGAGATCAACCTACAATTAGCTACTTATTGGTAGACTATGGCAGACCGTATTTTTCAAAACTAGCTGCAACGATGTCTTCCATCCCACATGCTCTTGAATGTGACACTGACACTCTTCCCATGGAGAAATGAGTGGTTTTCTATTGCTGCTATAACAAATTACCACAAACTTAATGGCTTAAAACAACACAAATCTATTATCTCACATTTCTGGAGATCAGAATTCCAAACTGGATTTTACTAGGTTAAAATCAAAGATCACAGCAGGGCTGTGTTTTTTCTGGAATTGCTCTAGAGAACATCTATTTCCTTGTCTTTTCCGGCTTCTAGAAGTTGTTGGCATTCCTTGATGCCTGGCCAGCATCACTCCATCTTCTGCTTTCACATCACTTTTCCTTTTCTGACTCTGAGCCTTCTGCCTCCTTATTATAAGGACACTTGTGATTATACTGGGCCCACCCAGGTGATCTGGATTATCGCCCCATTGCAAAGTCCTTAACTTAATCACATCACAAAGTCCCTCTTGCCAGGTAAGGTAACCTAGTCACAGGTTTGGGGATTAGGACATGGGCCTCTTTAGGGGATTTGTTATTGTGCCTACCACACTGGGTAAGCCCATGACGAGAGCAAAATTGGGCTGTGGTATTCCAGGACTCAGCCATGAAAGTGATACTACTTTCAACTGGTTGTCTTGAATCACTTGCTTTTAGAACCCAATTGCCATTGCCATGCTGTTAGGAGACCCAACTAACCCAAGCAGAAAGGCTACATGGAGAGACCACATGTGGGTGTTCTGGCTGGCAGCCAGCATGTGAATGAAGATGCCTCCAGACGATTCCAGTTGCCAGCTGTTGCATTACCCCCAACTTTCAGACATTCCCACCTGAGGCCCCAGACTTCACAAAGGAAAGGTACATATCCTCACTATGCCCTGTTCAAATTCCTAATCTACAGAAAATGTGAGAAAAGAAATAATTGTTGTTTTAAGCTACTAAGTTTGGGGATGATTTGGTGTACAACCATAGGAGACTGATACAATGGGCTGTGACCAGATCTTCAGTTTCTCAGTCCCAGTGCTTTTGACACCTCAAATATTGCCTCTCAGTCAAGCAAGATCAGTGAGCAAAAACCATTTATTGAGCACCTATTAGGAGAAATGCCTTTTGGGAAATTTAAAAGTCTATAAAACTTGCTCTTCATCTTCAGAGAATACTCTTTAATTCTGGCGGGAAAGATGTAGAGAAAGCACCTGTCAAGAGTGAAGTTAGGAGGCTGATGCACTAGTCATGGCAAGAGGTGGTAAGATCCTGAACCTTGGACGTGGCACTGGACAAAAGGAAAAAATTAGAGTCTGAGAACTTTTCTGAGGATTAGTTGACAAGAACTTCCAGGTGATGGACATGCAGAAAGAGAAGTAAGGGTAAAGAGGATTCTGTTGTTTCTAGCCATTAATGCAGATGGGAAATCTAAGAGGAAAGCCAGGTTTGAGGAGCCTTTATGCTAAATAAATTCAGTGTCTGGTAGGAATTTCCAGGTGGGGGAAGCAGAATGCCCCCATGCCCATGTGTTGCCATGCCAAGCCCCAACCTCCCTAAGGACCTCGCCCTATGTATCACTTCACCTGGCTGTTGATTTGTATCCTTTAATATTCTTTGTAATAAATCAGTAAACTAGTGAGTAAAAAAAAAAATCAGTGCCTGGTCATCCATGAGGCTAATCTATGTTTTAGAAAGCATTTTTACCATTAAATAATGCTTAGTTCCCAATGACAGAACATCTAAAGGACCAACGAGGGTCACTGTAAGAGGTACTACTGTGTAGGCAAGGAGGTAGAATTCCCACCATCCATTACCATGAGCAAATCTGATCTTCAGTATCATTTCTCATGGGCAGTGCAGTTTTGCATAAATTTGTTGCATTTGTTCATCACAGCAAATCACAGGTTAGGTAGAAAGAGTGGCGGTGTCACCATTTTGCTACTTAGAAAACATTCAGAAGTGGCTGGGCGCCACTCCTTCCCCGTGTGTGCTTCCTCTCCAACGGAGTTTCTCATGTCTCAGGGAAAAGGCAAGTGATTTTGCTTCCATTCTCTGGTGAGCCTCAAGGTATGTTCATGTGAACCACAAAGATACAAGCAAACAAGAATTTGCTAACAGGAGCATATCTATTTTATTTCTATAATGGGTCACTTTCACAGTGGGCTACAAAGTTTGCTTCCACATAATTACAAATACAGTATTTCCTACTCTATCTGAGAAACACAAATCATAATCATGGAATTCTCCATTTTTATCACCATCCACGACTTCACAACCAATTCCTCCGCACTCCTGCCTATAGAAGCTGCTCTAGGAATTTACCCGAGCCACAGATGAATTCTCTCTCTATGTTTTGTTTTATTCTCCATGTGAGCAGAAGTGTTGTGCCATGACTCCACTGAAAGTTAGGGAAGCTATGACAGAGACACCTGGAACATATTAAAATGGTTGAGAAAAAAATCGAAAGACTTTATACTTTTTGTGGTCTCAGATGGGACATACATAAAAAATAGGGATCTCAGGGGCACCTGGGTGGCTCAGTTGGTTAAGCATCCAACTTCAGCCCAGGTCATGATCCCTCCGCTTGTGAGTTTGAGCCATGTGTGGGGCTCTGTGCTGGATCCTGCTTCAGATTCTGTCTCCCTCTCTCTCTGCCCCTCCCCCATTCATGCTCTTTCTTTCTCAAAAATAAATAAAACATTTAAAAATTTTTTAAAAATAGGTATATCAATACTCCAAATTTAGTTTTATTAAATAACATTTTTTCCTGATTCAAAATGAATACAATTTTATTTGAAATATTTTAGAAAGAATGTGAAAGGCACTAAGCAAAAACAAAATTCCTTTGTGAGCTTTTCACCAGAGAGAACTATTATCAATAGTTTGATGAAAATACTTCCAGATTCTTTGTTTTTTTGCAAATATACACTTAAAAACATGTCTAATGTAATTTTGCTGCACCTACTGGTTTGCAAGCTGATTTTTAAAAACTAGCCTTTGTACTGATACACCATGGATATCTTCATATGTCAGATTTTATTCTTGAAGCCAATGTGAGAAGTTTTCTATAGGCTGAATGTATTTATTATATGAATATTTTATCTATGACACATTTATCTTTTCTCTCCTCAAGTGTTTATTAATTCAACAAACATTTACTGTAGACCCACTGTAGGTCAAGCACTGTTGCCAACATTGGGGATACAAAGGAGAATGAACCAGACAAAATCATTGCCATCTTTGAGCTTACATTCAAAAAGAGAAGGCAAACAATAGTCAAATAAACATGTGATAGATACAATGTTAGGTGGTGTTAGAATAGTATTTCTCCTATTGTTTTAGAAAAACAGAAAGAATTACAAAAGTTTTGCATACAGACTTCAATTGGTCCTGATTTGTATATTTACCACCAAATCTAATTTAATAAAAAGAAACAGTTTACAGTCCTCATCTGTGGTTTGGATTTAAGTGTATTGTAACTGCCACCAGCAGCCTTGGGGACTCATGAATGTTTCAGTTATCTGGTGCTTCATAATAAATAGCCCCCAAACAGAGTGGCTTAAAATAACAACTTATAGTCATCTCTTATGTACTGTAGATTGACTGGGCTCAGCTGGGCACTTCTTGCCTGGGCTCTTATGCAGTTGCAATCAGATGGGGCCTGGGCTACAGACAGCTGAATGTTCAACTGGGCTGGATGTCCAAGATGGCTTCTTCCCTACGTGTTTGGCACCTCACTGAGATGGCTGAGATTGGTGGGGGTGGGGGTGGGGGAAGGAGGTGGAAAGATGTCCCTTTTTTTCCATGCAGCTTCTCAACATGGATAACTTGGGCTTTATCACGGCATGGTGGTGTCATAGTACTTAGACTTCTTACATGGTAGCTGACTTCCACCAGAGTGAGCTTTCAAAGAACCCAAGGCAGAAGCTATTAGGTTTATTATGACCTAGCCTCAGAAATCACATAAACCACTCATACCATATTCTATTAGTTACATAAACCTGCCTAGATTCAGTGAGGGAGGGGTCTATGCAAGGGTGTGAATGCCAAAAGGCAGTGTTCATTGCAGGAGCATCTTTAGAACCTACCTCCAAAGAGATGAGAAAAGTAGCTAAAATGAAACAAAATGGGCACACCTGGGTGGCTCAGTCGGTTAAGTATCCCTCGATTTCAGCTCAGATCATGATCTCGAGGTTCCTGAGTTCGAGTCCCACATCTGGTTCTGTGCTGACCATGTAAAGCCTGCTTCAGATTCACTCTCCCCCTCTCTCTGTGTCCTCCCCTGCCCACACACTCTTTCTTTCTCTCTCAAGAATAAATAAATTAAATTTTTATTTTAAAAACAACATTATACTATCAAAATACTAAAGGTTACTCCACAGAGCTCAGCATACACCAAATGAAGGTCCTTTCTCAAAACAGTCCCGGTACTGAGGTGCCTGGGTGGCTCAGTCAGTTAAGCATCTTGACTCTTGATTTCGGCTCATGTCATGATCTCGTGGTTTGTGGGATCAAGTCCCACATCTGGCTCTGTGCTGATAAAGTGGAGCCTGCTTGGGATTCTCTCTCTCCCTCTTTCTTTGCCCCTCCCCAGCTCTCTCTCAAAATGAATAAACATTAAAAAAAAAAAAAAAAAACAGTCCCAGTACCACAAGCTTGCTCATTCTCTGGATCAATTAATGCAGGCAGTGGACAGAAGTGCTGACATAGCCATTTTGTTCAAAAGGTGCAGCTCCTTGATGCATGGGATTGGTAAAACTAAGGGTCCCTTTTGTGGAGAAAAAACGGACTCTACTATTGGGAGCCAGAAAGTAGCCCCGATTTCCTCTCCAGAAGGACAAAGCACATCTGAATGTCCAACGCTGTCCTGCCCAGTGTATCAAGTATGTTGTCCTCTGGCTACTTTATCAGTTAGGCTGGTGGCAGTCCTGGCTAATAGCTCCCAGGTACTTGGTTTGGACCAGGTGCGAGGCCAGTCTCTATATACGTACTTACTGATGTTTTTTCCATGAGCACCCATGAAGTAACCGTTTACCCCCGTTTCACAGAGGACGAAACCAAGGCACGGAAACTCTCAACTACTTGCCCCAGGTCTCGCAGGGAAGTCCCACCCTGGCGCCCACTCTCTTAACCACCGCACTGCACTGCCTCGAGCCAGTCACTCACTTCTCTGTGAGCAGTTTTATCGTGTGTAAACCAGCGTGTAAAACAGAACTGGCACCCCTTCCCTCACAGACCTGCGCTAAGAGAGGAGTGTCTGCCTAGCTTTGCCACTTGCGGGCTGCATGACCTTGAACAAATTGTTTAATCTTTCAGAGTCTTGGTTCCTTATTTAATAAAGGAGTGTGTTCTTGTGCGGAGTCCATGAGCTAATGCATATAAAGTACAGCGCCTGGCATAGGGGTCTGATAAATGGTATTAATACCATTGGTATTAATATTATTATTGCTTGTGTTGTAGCACAACTTCAAGGTTCTTCACTTGAACCTAATACCCTCACAAGGCTCCTGCTGAAATTGCTGTTATGTTGTCTGATTTGTACTGTTTCCTTACTTTCCCACCCAGGAAACAGCTGCACATTTGGGCAGAGGGACATAAAAAGCGTTGGTAGATAGTCACGTTGTCACCACAGATGTCCCTGCTTTGGCTGAGGACAGAGGACAGCAGCCAATATTCACAGAGGACTGCAGATGTTCTTCTTCAACTTGGATCAGAGGGACCATTATAGACACAGTGTGGGTACTGCAGACTTTACTGTTCAGAACAGAATATTACAGAATATGCATGCATTCATCCAACGCTTATTGAATACCTACTCTGTGCTGAGTTGCCTTGGAAATACAAAGATGAATGGGACATGCTCCCTGTCCTCTTGGACCTCAAAATACAGACGGGGAGATAAAACCCATGTAATTAACCAGAGTACAGTGTGAGGATTCTAGGTATAGTGGAAATGCAAACGGCAGTTGGTCTCAGAAGGGGAAATTTTGTCAGAGAGGCTTGGAAGAAAACCAGGAAGACTTTTCGGATGAAGTGGTATTTTATCGAGACCTAAACAAAATGAAAGTCCTTCAATAAGCAGAGATGAAGCAGGGCAAAGATCGTTCAAGGCAGAGGAAATGATGTGAAGGCAGGTGAGGAATAAGGTGAGTGAGCTGCCAAAGCAGAGTGGGCGTGTGCGTGGGCGTGGCAGGTACTGCTGACTGGCCCACCTCCATCCTCAACCTTGCCCCCACCCTGCCACCACATGATACCTTCCACCACGTGACATCCTTCTGATCTCTGAGTCATAAGCAAAAGATCGCTGGCTCAGGGTTCTGGGAAGGTATTCAGTTCACCCATAAAATGAGGACAGGCTCAACTATGTGCTCTTTTCTTCACCTTTGGCCCTTGCCTCCTCCTTGGAATGTGGCTGAGATGCCTGGAAGTGCATCTTGAGGTCATGAGGAAATAAGCAAAAGTCATATGATGGGACGGTGAAGCAGAGACTTATACAGAGCTTGCACCAGCCCTGCACTACAGACCTATTAACTTCTTATGATGTGAGAAAAATAACTCTCCATTTGTTTAAGCCAGCATACGTTGGATGTTCTGTTACTTGCAGCCAAAGGCATTCCTGACTGATACAGGGGCAATGGTGACTCATAGGATGTAAAGCCAGAAAAATGAGCAGGGTCCATATTTCAAAGTCATAGAGTCCATTTACAGACTGATTGTTCCTTATTTAGGAGGCTGTGAGGAGCCAGTGAAGGTTTGTGAATAGTAAGAGTATTTTAAAAACAATTTAAAAAACAATTCTAATAGGTGCTGTACAAAGTAGGACCTCCCCATCATCATTTCTATCACAAACTTTAGAAATATGTATGTATAATTTGATATATACAATGAACACTTTCTCAGTGTAAGTAAAGTATACTTAGGTAAAACTGCTGTATTAGGGGCACCTAAGTGGCTCTGTTGGTTAAGCATCGGAGTCCTGATTTCCGTTAAGGTCACAATCTCACGGTTCGTGGAATCAAGCCCCGCATCTGGCTCTGCACTGACAGCCCGGATCCTGCTTGGGATTCTCTCTCTCCCTCTCTCTCTGTCCCTCCCCTGCACACACTCACACACACACACACACTCTCTCTCTCTTTTTCAAAATAAATAAGCATTTTTTAAAATGGAAAAAAATCTTGCTGCATTATTAATTTGTAACATACAATCTAAAGAAAATTTCATATTGCTTTTTGAAGGCGGCTTCAAAACCAGTCCCCTTAACCTCTTTTGCAACCAGACTGTGGCCCTCCTCGCTCTTTTCTCTTAAAAAATTGAAGAGCCATCACTGTACAAGTAGGAGAGTAACAATAGGCAGTGAAGGGAATGGGAGATGTGGGAAGCATTTTACAGGCAGGATTGACTGGTCTTGGCAACTGGTTAGGTGCTAGGAGCAAGAAACAGGGTGAATGAGGGGTGACTCCAAGGTAAGGCCTATATTGCTCAAAGCTTCAGGAGAGAAGTGTGCAGAAGGAGCAGGGTTGAGGGCGGAGTGGTGGGAGATGGTGGTTCCTCGACCAGTTAACTGTCAGGAAGGGAAACTTTAAGAACTGTCCACATCAGATGGGGCCACAGCAACCTGCAGATAAAAGAGGGACTCTAATTGGAACTCATTACCCATTGCCAATGGACTCATTGCCCATGAGGGTCTTCCTGGGTCAATTCTAGCCTACTCCCCATATATGACGGTTAATCTTCTGTGCCAACTTGATTGGGCCATGAGGTCCCCAGATATTTGAGCAGTTTTCTGTGTTTGTCTGTGAGGCTGTTTCTGGATGAGATTAGTATGTGACTTGGTAGACTGAATAAAGCAGATTGCTCTTCTCAATGTGGGTGGGTCCCATCTGAATCAGTTGAAGGCCCAAATAGAACAAAAGGGCTGATCCTCTCACAAGTAAGAGGGAATTCCTCCTGCCTGAGTGTCTTTGGGGTGGGACATCAGTTTTGTTCCTGATGTTTTGTTCTGGGACTGAAACATTGGCTCTTCTTGGGTCTCAAGTGCGCTGACATTCAGACTGAACTATACTATGGGCTCTCCTGGGTCTCCAGCTTGCTGACCACAGATCTTGGGACTTCTAACTTTCATAATCATGTGAGCCATAATTGCTTATAATAAATTTCTTTTTATATTGGCTCTGTTTCTCTGGAGAACCTTGACTAATACACCACCCCATCTTTACGTGTTCCATATCCAACCCCCTCTTTGTCCAGCTGGCCCCCAATTGGGTTTCTCTATCTCCAGCTTTAGCATCTCTGTCTGCTGATTCTCTGCCCCATGGCTTGTGACATCCCAACTGCACAGACCACTGGAACTGCCTTCAGTCAATCTGTCCCTTCCTGGTTGATCTCCTGGTACCACAACTTAATTTGGGGGATATAGAGATCAGTAAGACACTCTTGAGGACCTCAGAATCCATTTTATAAACATTTATTGAGTGCCCACTATTTCCAGGCTTTGTGTAAATGAATACAAATACGATATGGTTAAGTCTCAGCCCTTATGACGTTTGATAAAATAGAAAGACAGATAAACTTACAATAGCAAAGCAACAGGTGCCAGACGTGTTCTGGAGAAATGTTGGGACTAAGTGGGAAACTGGAAGGATATCTGGAAGACTTCACGATGGAGAGAACTCACTTCAGTGCCAATGAGCGAGAGCCTCCCAGATAGGGAAGACAGCATGTGACAGAGATGGCACCATGCCTACTGCATTCTGCCATCATGCTGCTATGGCTGGCTGCAGTTTGGGGAAAGTATGTGTAATTAAATGGATGAATGAAGCCCACAATGTAATCTACAATTTGCTTAACCTCCCTGAGCCTCCCTTTGCTTCTCTGTAAAATGGAGATTACCTCCTGGGATTGTTACAAGGATTAAATGAGATAATGAATACAAAGTGCTTAACACAATGCCAGGTGCAGGAAGTGCTCAATGGCTCTTGTTATCTAGTAGGTCACAGCCCAGGATTAGACTGGCATTTCACAAAGACCAAAAACAGTGTGCCCCCGTAGACTGTGTGAGACAGGAAGTCCAGATGGGGGCTAACTACAATAGTCTGGGCCAGAGACAACGAAGCCCAAAGTGGACAGTGGTGGTGAGCTGGAAGAAGATGGGTGTATAAATCTTTAGTCAGACTAAATAGCATTTCTTTAAAAAGGAAGAAAAATTTCTCATGTCAAGCTAGCATAATAAATTGTAAGTGAAATGTTGTAAAACAGCATCAGAAAACAGTAAGCTAGGAAAATGCTTAAATAGTTTATGAAATTAGTCATGAAGAATTTGGCATCTCCCTTAATTTTGGAGGGTGGAAAACTTCACTGGATGCACTACGTATAGCACTTTTCCATTGGATTCTATCACGCTGTAGCCATTTGCCAAGGAGGCTCAGCATTTAATCATGTGTAACAAGTATTGACTACTAAGTGACTACAAGTATGCACAAAGCATTAGTAAAATTGTCACACTCTTTCGCACAAGATCTAAGCTCGTTCAAAAAGACTGTTCTTGTGCTAAAGAATGAACCTTGGAAAAACTAAAATGAGACATAATTTTTTGATTTGAAGATTTAAAAGCAACTGAATTTACAAATGACTGTAAACTCAACCACTGCTTCTTTACAAATGGTATAACATTCAAAACAAAAGAAGGACTCTAAATTTTCTCACAGAATTTACACAGATCCCCAAACCATCCAATATGGTTCTGTGGTGCTCCACTGGAATGTTCTGGCAGGAGAAACAAAGACAAACTCTAGAGCTGTCTGTTTCCTTCAGAATGGTTTGTTCTCATGACACACATGAATTCAAATGTTCACCAGGGCTTTCTGAAGTTCACTTAATCTGATGTTGAGTGCTACATTAAACAATGCCTTTTCTTATGAGTTGATTTCAAAGAGAATGAGATGGTTTGGTCTTTGCCAACTTTTAGACATACAGAATGAATAAATAAGCTCTGTGCTGTGGAGAGGGTTTCCTTTTTTCTAAATGAGGGTGAGAGGAAACAGAACCAGACACCCATACCTGGCAAGAAGGATCCCTCCGATGGGCATCAGAGTAGAGGCTCACATATTTGGGGGAACCTTGTGCATTACATTCAAGTTTCCACACCTAGATCCAAATAGACTCCAATCTACTGCCTCAGCTTTCTGCCAGTGGCTAGGGAGAGTCTGTGCATTAGTTATAAGCCAAACATGCAGCAATTTCATCCTGTTTTTCATGTACAAGGGGGAGAAAAGGCCAGGCAGGATATGAAAAGCCTAGAAAGAGCAGTTGCCAAGAACACCCAGTGCCCCAGTATGCCCCTGGGCTGACCATATATGTTGATGCTATTGTATTCTGAGATCAACCGTCAGCAGTGGTAGATGCTTGACCATCCCTCTTGTGTCACGGGCCTCATAACATTTACCTTCACTCTAAGATCCCCAGGCAGCCGTGCCCTATTCTCACATTGACATCAAGGGTTGCAAACTTCTGTCATATTTTGAGTGGCTTAAATAGCATTTTTAAATATTTGCATCAACATTTAAAACTGGGAAATTTCACACAAAAATCCTAATTTTTTACTTCTCTTGTCGAATCAGAAGATTCTTACATGGAGATAACCAGCTGGAGGGGCAGTCCCCTTGAGATGTGGTGGCTATAGCTCCTCTGCTTCCAGTGACACTGAGGCCACAGGTCAGTCTCTGTTTCTCCTTGCTTTGACATGGCTGTGTCTCTCACAGCAGAGAAACATTTCTCCGTGTTTATATCTCTATCTAAGGTGGGGAGATGAAATACACACACACACACACACACACACACACACACCCCAAACCAGAGTCAGCAGTATGTTTCTGCAAAAATCCAGGCTCCTTCACGCATTAGATGTCTGCACCATTCCTTGTGTGCTTCCGTGTTTGCTGCTCTCAACAGCCTTTCACAAATGCAAGCTGTATGTCTCGTCCCGGGTTCTAATTTCCATCCTGCCCCAAACTGGTGGTGTGACCCAGAGCAAGTCACTCCATGGTTGACCTTAGTTCCTTCCTCTGTTTGGTGAGGCAGGTGGTCTCAACTCTTTGGCTTTGAAATGGAGTTGGAGCTTTGCTGGCCCAGTCAGGACCAATCTCCTTCTCCCTCTGGCCTCTTCTCCATAAAAGCCTCCTAGGGTTAGGCAGGCAGCTCAGTCCCAAGCAGGGGACACCCTAACAGAAGAAGGAGAAAGAGCAGAAGGATGGGAGATGAGAAGAGGAAAAAAAGCAACCTAAGGAGGAACTCAATCCAGAGATGAACGGAGGGATGAGAAGGGGAAAGAGGATCAAATTCTCTCATTTAAAACACCCAAGAATTAAATAACATGATCGGAGTCTTTTTATACTTGAAACAAAATTATATTAAAATTTAAAAGTCATAAATATTAACTATAAGAAAATTGGAAAATTCCAAAAACTGAAAAAAGTAAGAAAAAAAACATCAACTATAATCATACCATTTAAGGTCAAGGACTCCTTAATTCTAGGCATATGCTTTTCCTAAGTTTTTTTTTTAATTTTTTTAATGTTTATTTACTTTTGAGAGAGAGTGAGAGACAAAGCATGAGTGGGGGAGGGGCAGAGAGAGAAGGAGACACAGAATTCAAAGCAGGCTCCAGGCTCTAAGCTGTCAGCACAGAGCCGGATGCGGGGCTCAAACTCATGAACCACGAGATCATGACCTGAGTTGAAGTCAGACGCTTAATCGACTGAGCCACCCAGGCACCCCTCTTTCTAACTTTTTTTTTGCACTTTTTATAGTTAATATTATATAAAACCTCATTTAATTTGAAAACAACAAAAATCATAAAGTAAAATAGTCAGAACTATCTTATTAAAGTTAAAACTAGATATGCCAGTTACACTCTTGTTTTACTTATTTATGTTTTTTTAATAGGCAGAACTTCCAGCAAAATGCAAAAAAAAATAAAAAAACTTGAGTAAAACCTTTCATTTTCCATTACCTTTTCAATTTACCAGTGTAGTTTAAGGGTTTTGACATCATTATTCTGACATATGGGCTTTATTATAAAAGGGTTTAAAATAAGGCCGATTTGCAGAGTCTTAATAAAGGAATAACTTTCTGCATTCTGACATTTAGGTCTGAAGAGCATTTTCCTACAATCTTTTTTCTTTTTTTTTAAGTGGGCTTTCCTTTGGCAGGGGTTGGGGCGTCATTTTAGAGGTCAAGCATTCCTTATGTCTATTATTTCATTTCAATCAAGGGCTATAAAGTGTTGGTGATAAAATCCTCTTAAAATTGATGATTCTCCCAGTATTTATGACATAGCCTAGAGACGGTTATAATTCAGTTTTAGATAACCTCTTTTTGATGCACAGAGGAAAGGTAAGAAGATGCGATTAAAAATGTTTATAAAAGTGAAAGAATAACCTCCTTGCTCAGAGAAGCTGGGAAAGAGCCTATCTGTAACTTTTCTTGCCATTAACGGTGCTTGGAGAATGAATGCCCCAGATACAAAGCCCAGGACAGGAGAGGCCGCCTCTGCCCAAGCAAGGGCAGCTGTTTGCAGGTCAGTTTACCTGATTCGCAGAAGATCTGCAATCTTATCAGAATGGAGCTCCCTGGCTTATTCTATTTCTGCCTTGTTGATATCCAAGCTGGCCTTTCTTTTTTTGCTAACTGAGAATGTCTGAAGCCTGGGGCAAGCCTCTGGGTGTCCTCAAGACTTCCATCCCACGCTTAAAGAGGGAAAGATCTCTGGGCTGCAGTAAAAGGATAAGGTGATCTCTCATCCTTGGGAGATGCTCCCCTCGTCTTTTGCCAAAAGAAGGCCTGAGAAACGTGGGCTGCGTTCAAAAGTTTAGGGAGATTCTATCGTACTGAGCCAACGATTAGTATTAGATTTTTAGGCTGGAGAAAGTTTTCGTTGTCATAATTTATCTTGGAGAACAAGAGTTTGTTATTCATTTATCAAGAGCTTAACATTTCCCTCTTAGGAAAAATGCTTTGCGGGATACACTATACCCAGGAAAACACTCACTAACGACATATTTTTGTTTATCAGTTCAAGCTAAAAACCCCTCTTAGAGATAAAAAACCATTTCCAGCACAGAGAGTGGGGGAGGAGTGTCCCATTGGAACTGGCTGTCCCCAGAGTAGAGGATTTAGCCTCCTTTGTATGCGCAGTAATCGCTTGAGCCCTTGCAAGGGGAAGGTTGCCCCTGAGAAGTGTTTTAAAATAAAAGTAAAAAAGATCTCTACCATAGACACTCTGCTTCCAGGAGGAGCCCCGGTCTCTACTTTAGAGGAAGCCACTTAAGGCTTAGTATTTGGAAACTCAGGGCAGAGAGCACTGGAGAAAAGGTGACTCAAGAGTTGCACTGAGGATCATTTAAAAATTCTGTTCAGTTACACTCATCAGGAAAAGAAGAAAAAGAGCAGGGGACGAGAAGTAGCAGAAGGAATACCCTTTTTAGTAAATGTGGTCAGAAAGTAAGACACACTTATAATATTTTCACCTAAATGAAATACCAGTTTAGCTTTTCAAGCCCTTAAATTTCACTCTATCTAAGTCTCAAATTACAGGCAGGTTGATTCGAGGTTCGGATGATGAAGTCCTGGCTCATCAGTTTCAACCAAAAGATGGCTAACTTTATCCCGAATTCTCTCTTTCAGAATTAGGCGTGCTGAATCCTTTTTGACTGTACTCTGTTTACTCAAATTTTAAATGAAAACCTTTTTGCTAGTGAACCTCACTATGGGTGATTGAAATGTTGGTGGGAGGCAAAAAGCTATGTGCAAAAACATTTGAAAATGAAACACTCCCAGCACATAATCCCCTTCCTCTGCAGTGCAAGGTTTTCAAATAAATGAAAAAAAAAAAAAAAAAAGAAAGAAAAATGCACCAGAGACCTTGCCTAAGAGAAGAAGGTATGTGCATAGGAATCTCCTCCCTGCGAAGTGCTGACATCTGACACCACTTTGAACCCTGCATGCAGCTGGTGTTGGACTCGAATTCTCTCCCACCTTGTTCTTGGCCTCTCACTCATCCCTGTGGACTAGCGCCCCAGGGCCTGAAGGGCCTCTCCCACCGCAGAGGCTGCAAGCAGGGCAGGGGCCGAGTTGGCATCCTTGCCAGGGTTCCATTAGTGTTCAATGAGGAGCCATCAGAAGGCAGTTTATCAATGACTTCCAAGGAGGCCGCTTACTGACTGGCTGGAGATTTTCTGTTGGTGTGTAACCGGCTTCTGAGAGTTTGCAAATAGTTGCAATTAATTACATCCCAGCCACGGTGCTCTGGGAGAGGTCCTTGCGTGAGGGAATGGCACTAAAGATGTTGTGGCTTCTGTGGTGCGGTAGCTATGGAAGCATAAGGGTGTGGTGAGAGATTAGGCTGCCGCAAGGCCATTGTACGTTGCCAGATAGAATTATCCTTTGATGTACACTGGGGTCTAAATTGTTTTCTTTCCTTTGATACATTTAAAATTAAGATTCGGTGTTAATCTCCAATTAATTCCAAGATCAAGCTTCTATTTTAGCTCCTTGAATGAGTGATATTGGAATGCTTCAAGGGAAGTGAAGCCAGAATAAAATATTTTCCAATTATATTAAATACCTTGTGGGCACGGTTATTAGGCATTGCTATATTAAGTGTGGGATTTTAAATCAGAATGTTATGATTTAAAATCGGAAATCATTTCAAGTCAGAAATGGGGCACTTAGGATAATAATGTTCCACATTTAAATGGCTACACACACACACACACACACACACACACAAAGAGAAGGCTAGACACTTCTATCAAAAGTGAAAGTCGAACTTAATAAGGAAACAGAAAATCATGAGTTGTGAAATTTAAGAGGATTAAACATTAAGTACGAAAACTCTGGATAGAACAGGTAAGATGCCCACCAGCTGGGAATGCAAATATGGGAGAAAAAAAAGAAGGAACAGTTAGCCAGAGCTGTTTCTAAGCTGCAATCTGCAGAGAAAATCAACCTCACCCCACATGGGGCTCCTTACAGGCCCTGACAGAGGGTTAAAGGACAGCTGACCTGCACTGGATCCAGGCCAAACTGGGAGGTTAGTTGGGACTTAATGAGTCACCTTGTTAGACCTCCCCACGAACTCATCCCAGGTGTCTGCAGCTGAGCCCTGAAAGAGGGCGATTCTTTACAGTAAGGAAATAAAGCTTCTCCTGGTGACTTTTTAGCTACCCTATGGGATAGTAAAGCATAGTCATGATTACCAAATGACGTCTGAGATTTGGCCAGCATTTCTCACAAATGTGTAAGACAGTCATGATTTCCAATACTGTGACCTTTTACCTTCATAAATACAGGAACACTTGTTAGGCCATGGGTCTGAGCTGTAGTTTGGAGGGGGAAACAACCTGTCCCCATGCCCATGGAAACCAACCTGCTAATTCAGTCCTTTGACTCTATTTCAAGAAAAGAGTGAACTTGTAATTTTTGGTCATCATTTTCTGTTTACTGTCATTTGTCCTGGAAGTTGGGCAAAAGCAGGTAATTTCCTGCTTCTCTCTTCCACCCCTAATTAGGGGCCCAAGTCCCAGGTGATAACATCTTGAAGGGTACTTTACCATCATCAGTGGGTGGGGCCCAGGGAGTGGGCTGGGGAGCCCTCATCCACACCAGCTCTGAGGGGACCTGCACCTGTTTTACTGGTTGCTAAATATTCTGAATATTACCTGGTACAAAGACTTCATTTTATGACGCTCCTGGTCAGCCAGTGAAGACAACTGTGGTTCAGTGACACATACTGGGTTTGGCATCATCAAAAGATTTGGGTTTGAGTGCCATCTTGGCCAAGATCAAAGAAGATACTAGGTGTGAACACCAGGAGGAAGAGAGTGGGCTCATTTTAGGTGTCACTGTGTATGATGACCCACTCTTAAATATAGTCCTCCTTATGACCTAAATATGGAAGGGAGGCACACTGGAACATCCCAGATAAGGTAACCAGGCTGCAACCAGAGTTTTATGCTTGAGTTTCCAAAGCCACTGAGGTCTCATTGGTCTCATTGATTCAGTGCTAAGATGTAGGCCCATCTGGCCTGAAAAAGTATTCACACGTCATCAGAAAATCATTACTCAAAGTGTAATTCATTTGGGGTGGCCTCTTATTGATTTGTCTGCCAAATGCAGATTCTTAGACTCTGCCCCAGGCCTGATGACTTGGAATTTTGAAAGGTGCAGGGCCCAGGAATTTTGTTTTTAAACACTCCACAAGAGATTTGGATAGACCAATGTAAAGGTAGGAACTACTAGTTCAGTAGCCAAACACTGAAAACCACTCAGCGCTGACATTATATACAACAGAAGCCAGTTTCTGGATCCCCACACGAATGGTTGTTTGCCCAGTGCTCTATCAATGTAGTTTCTGAAACGATTACTAGAAAAGTGTGCATGTGTGTGTGTTTGAGAGTGCGTGTGTGTGACTGTTTAGGAGCACACGTGATTGTTTGAGAGAGGCTGTGTGCGAGCAGTGTATGCTTACGCTGCAGAACACACGCTACTCTTGGGCCAATCCCTCTGGATTCATGGCGGTATCACTAATTGTATCTGGGTTCCATGACTTTTCTCAGGCCTCCAGAGAACAAAGCCAGACTGACTCTTGTCAAAGTTGACCCCTATGAACTTATTGAACTTCTGACCAGGGCGTCACAGTGGAGTGTGTTGAAAAGTTTCCTTTAGCTCACACTAATCTGCACAAGGAGAGCTGTGTTAGTTGTAGTTTTATAAAAAGCGTCCCAGGGATCTCTGAGCTGGATACAGACTGAAATTTGGGCGGCCCAAATCCCTAAAGTTAGCAGGCTTCCCAGTCCATATTTTGTAAAGGATTATTTGTGCCCCCCCTAGCCTCACTAGGCTACTTGTGCTCACAGGTGCTTGCGGTGTGGAACGCCTTTCATGCAAACACACGGGAGCAGAGCCACAGTCCTGCTTTTGAACAACCAATGGCAGCAAACCCTCATTTTGCTTCTAGCTCTCTGTCTCTTCTGTCCCGAGTGGCCCAGTCTTTGCATTTCAATTCAGTTCAGTTTGATTTAGCAAACATTTATTCAGAACCAGTTAAGTCCCAGTACTATCTTAGGTGCTAGTTGTGATTGCAGCTAAGGTGGGAAGGGTCTGGGAGACAGATGAGCAAGACCCTATTCCTGCCCTCAGAGAGTCCCAACCGAGGGCGGCCCATGAGACAGCTACACAAGTAACTCTCTACCACTCAAAATGTAAGGAATGCTAAACTACTCATTTACCCAAAGCTTAGAAAGAGGGAAAAATAATTCTCTTAGGACATTCAGGAAAGTGCGATTGATCAAGGTCTGGAAGGACGCTAAATGTTTTGAGCCTCATTTCTTTGGGTCTCGAACTATCCAGACATGCTTTTAATTCTGTGATACTGCTGGACATATAAGTATAACTAGAAATGTATTGGACATGGATTACTATATATATATATATATGTGTGTGTGTGTGTGTGTGTGTATTCATTTAGTCCTCACAACAGCCCTGTATTAATAATAAACACTGTTACTACCCCCATTTCTGAGATGAGGAAGTTGAGGCAAAGAGAGACAAAGCAACAGACCCCCAAGGCCACATAGCCAGTAGGCAGCAGAAGCAGGTTTTGATCTCAGGCCATCTAACTCCAGTGCTGGCCAGCTTAAACACCATGCGCCAATATACACACATTTATAATTTATGCCACCAACCACTTACCCTTTACCTTTTCTGCCTACATAAATATTTTTCTATCCAGTGTAGCATCCTTCTTATTTTCCCTCAATATTTTTATTGTTTGATGAGAAGAGCGACTACAGATTTTTAAATGATTCATTTTACTTTTAATCCCAATATTTTGTGGGTAGTCACAGAAGTCCCAACCTGAAGAATGCACGTCTAAACTGAGTTTCTCCTCCATGCTGCTGGTGTATTGTCCCAGGGGCCCACTGAGGAAGAGTCAAATGAGAAGGCCCACTGAAGAGGGCAAGGCTATGAATTTTTAAATCTAGACTTACATTAGTGATGATAGCATAAATGTGTGTCTAAATGGTTCTAAATATGACCGCTGCCCCAACAGCTGCTAAGTCCTCCTTGGGCCTTCTTAATGATTTAAATTTCTGCCCAAGGAAGGCAAAAGCTTCTTGTTCAGATCCTCTCAGACCTTTGTGTTCTTAGACACTCACACGTGCAAAGTTAACAGCCGGGAAGTGAGCACCCACAGTGGGAAGCAGCACATCACGGGTACTGACAGTCTTAGGAATCGGACAAGACAGGAGTCAAACAAACCCTGGCTTTGCCATTTGGCAGCTGTGTGCCTGTTCAATCTCTCTGCACCTCATTTTACACCTCTGTGAAATGGAGATGAGAATATCTCCCTGACAAGGATTTTTTTTGTGAGGATTAAAGAAAACAATGTTTACTAAATGCTTAGTATAGTGCCTGCCATGTAGTAAAGAAACCATAGTTGTAATTTTTGTGATTTGATTAGAATGGGGAGAGCAGAGTCTGAGATGCTCTGAGGGTCGAAGGGAAGGGATCAAAAGCAAAAAGCTCGGAACTGAGGGCTCCACTGTAACTGTGCCAGGCCCTTTGACGTTGTTTCCACATCTGGCCCAAGAAAATCATTGCATTTGTTAAAGTGGAGGACTTAGGGGAAGAAAAGCTGGGCAGTCATGCTGGGAACAACAGCACAGGGGCCTCAAATGTTCTCGATACACTGTTCTCCCACCCCAGTGTCCAACCTACACCCACAATGTCCCCTTGCTGAACTTCGTCCCCACTTCTCATAGTGTTCCTTCTCTGAGAGGCCTAAGGGTTTGGCCTCGGCTTCCGCATCACTGGTCGGCCATGCCAGCTTCCCTCACACCACCCGCAGTCCCAGCTACACACAGATGTGCTATCCATGTCCCTGGAGACCTCCTCCCTGACCCATGGGTTACTTAGAAGTGTGTGGTTTAATTTCCAAACATCTTTTTATTGTAGATTTCTAGTTTAATTCCACTGTGGTCTGAGAACATGTTCTGTGTGACTTCTACTCTCTTAGCTTTATGCAGGTTTGCTTTATGGCACAGAATATGATGTATGTTAGTGACTGTTCCACGTGCACTAGAGCAGTAGGCACTGTCGTCAGATGCAGCGATCTATAAAAGTCAACGAGGTCCAGTTGCTGGCTAGTGCTGTTCAGGTCACCTCAATCCTTCTTTATTTTCTGTCTGTTCTATCAACTACGTAGAGAGGGGTTGAAGTTGGCAGTTGTAAGTGCACATTTGTCTATTTCTTTATTTACTTCTGCCGGGTTTTGCCCCATGCATTTCAAACCTTTACAACTAGATGCATACGCATTTAGGACTGTTACGACTTCTTGGAAAATTGACTTCTTTATTTATTGATAATAAAACCCTGATAACGTTTGTGATTCTGCAGTCTATTTTGTCTGAAATTGGTATAGTTACTCCAGCTTTCCTTTAGTTACCCTTTTCATGTTATACTTTTCTATTGTTTTACTTTCAATCTTAGTCTTTACATTTAAAGTGGGTTTGTTATAGATGGCATGTAATTGGGTCTTGCTATTTTACTCAGTCTAAATCTCTGTCTTTTGGGGCGCCTGGGTGGTTCGGTCAGTTAAGCGACCGACTTCGGCTCAGGCCATGATCTCACGGTTTGTGGGTTCAAGCCTTGCATCAGGCTCTGTGCTGATAGCTCAGAGCCTGGAGCCTGCTTCAGATTCTGTCTTCTTCTCTTTCTGCCCCTCCCTGCTTACACTCTGTCTTACTCTCTCTCTCTCTCAAAAGTTAAATAAACATTAAAAAAAAATTACATCTCTGTCTTTTAACTGGTGTTTAGATATTCACTTTTAAGTGATTGTTGATATCACAAATTCTACCATCTTGCTCGCTGTTCTCTCTCTTGAGTTTGTATACCCTCCTTTTCTACCTTCTTTGGGTTTAATTGAGCATTTTTATTATTCCATTTTACCTCTTATATTGAGTTATTGTTTATACCTTTTTTTAAGACTTTTTAAGTGATTGACTAGAATTCTAAAGTACTTTTCAGTGATAAAAAGTTTGATCATTTTGTATTCCCGAAGTTGGGAGAAAGCTATCGTTTTGTTTCTTACTGAAATGGTCTTTGAAATATTTTAGTTAAAATAGCTAGAATTTAAATAGAATACTGCAGTATGGAATAGCATTTTCATTTGAATAGAATTTTTGAAAAATGTTTATTTTTTTCGGGGGGAGAGAGCATCTGAAGCAGGCTCTGTACCGACAGCAGCGAGCCCAATATGGGGCTCGAACTCATGAACCATGAGATCATGACCTGAGCCAAAGTCAGATGCTTAACTGACTGGGCCACCCAGGCACCCCTTAAATAGAAATTTAAACATGAATTTCATTTGTAACCAATGAACTAACACACACTAAAAAAAAAAAAAAGATTAAATCTGGATGAACAAAAATACTGTTCTGTAATTTTATGCAATAAAAATTATACAAAAAGGAAAATACAGTGAAGCTTTAACTTGTTCAACTCAACTCTTCTGAAAAAAGTAGCCAGAAATTATTGAATTGTGTTCATTTGGAAAATCCTGGGGAAATTTTCCCTTCTAGAGAAGCAGTTCTTATTTTTGTTTTGGGACCACTGCCCCTTTGAGAATTTGATGAACAATACCTAGAAAAACACTTACACTCATCTACACATCAAGTTTTGCATATAATTTCAGGGAATTTACTGAATCCCTTAAGAGTTTCTTGATCCCTGGTGAGGAACACCTGCCCTAGAGTAAGTAGTGAATGTTGTCAACAAGGATTTTGATGTAACCATATATCTTGGTATGTAGGTCAAATAGCAGAAGTATCAGGTTTGACTTGAGCTTCTTGAGCAGGGCAATAGAAACTCTTATTCTCTTAAACTTTTTGTTTAAGCAGCCCCAGATCCAGGTCAGACCCAAGTCTAGCTCTTAAATTTGTCACCTGCCCAGTCCTATACTTTAATGTGATAACACTGCAGCCTCTACAATAGCAAAGGAAGTTCAGATGGTTAGTCTAAATGCCCACCATACTCAGATTGTGTTTATCTCCTTTCATGCTGTAAGACAGAATTGTCCCAGGCACAATTGCTTAAATTGTGACTATAAACATGAAGACAAATTTGTCCATGAGCAAATTTTGACACCAATATCAAAACTATCTTCAGGAGACGGAGAGAGAGAGATGTTTCAAGCAATAGTTGCCTATATTTTTAAAAGAATAGTCTCCCAGGTCGCCTGGGTGGCTCAAGTCAGTTAAGCCTCCAGCTCCTGACTTCAGCTCAGGTCATGATCTCACAATTCATGGGATGAAGCCCCACGTTGGGCTCTATGCTGAGATTCTGCTTGGGCTTCTCCCTCTCACTCTCTGTCTGTCCCCCTCCCCCTCCTCAAAATAAATATATAAACATTTAAAAAAAGAATAGTCTCCCATTTATACTTAAAAAGTCAGAGTCACAAAGCATTTAATGGCCATGAGTCCCAAAGAATCCACCAACTACTCCTCTCTTATTCTGCCAGGTTCTGAAATCTCGCTCCAACTATGATACCCTCCTGGGTCAGTCAAAACAGAGTTATTTGACTCTTCTCAGTAAAATTTTTTAAAGCAAATAACACCATTAACTTTATCCATTCCTCCACGAATGCATCTCCATTGGCTTGTATTTCATTTCTTCCTTTCATGTATTTATCTCTTTTAGTGATTCAGTAAAATCCATATCTTCAAGATATTTATATCATTTGCAAAGGAATCCCACTTTTTTCCCAATTAACATAAGGCCATATAGAAGTATTGTTAATATGATTGATCATATTTTTCAATATTGATATGTTTACTTTCCAAATAGTAAAAATAATGGAGTATTTATATTAACCAGATTGAATGGAACCCTTTGGAAACAACCATTAATGAGCTGGTTGATGTGTGGCCTGGAAACTCCCTCTGGCAGCCAAGAAACTCCTTGTGTTTAGAACGGTTATCCCTGCAATTCTGCCTGAGACTCATCAGATGACTTGTCATGCTTATGTCTTCCTTTAGCAAACTGCAATTCTATTATTTAAAAAAAAAAATTTTTGCCCTGCAGGTCCTCACCACACCAGGGACTATCCAAAATGACCAAGCGGAAGAATTCCCCTCAGAAGAATCTCCAGGAAATAACAACAGCTAATGAGCTGATCAAAAAGGATTTCAATAATATAACAGAAAGTGAATTTAGAATAATAGTCATAAAATTAATCGCTGGGCTGGAAAACAGTATACAGGACAGCAGAGAATCTCTTGCTACAGAGATCAAGGGACTAAGGAACAGTCACGAGGAGCTGAAAAACGCTTTAAAGGAAATGCAAAACAAAATGCAAACCACCACAGCTCGGATGGAAGAGGCAGAGGAGAAAATAGGTGAACTAGAAGATAAAGTTATGGAAAAAGAGGAAGCTGAGAAAAAGAGAGATAAAAAAATCCAGGAGTATGAGGGGAAAATTAGAGAACTAAGTGATACACTAAAAAGAAATAATATATGCATAATTGGTATTCCAGAGGAGGAAGAGAGAGGGAAAGGTGCTGAAGGGGTACTTGAAGAAATAATAGCTGAGAACTTCCCTGAACTGGGGAAGGAAAAAGGCATTGAAATCCAAGAGGCACAGAGAACTCCCTTCAGACGTAACTTGAATCGATCTTCTGCACGACATATCATAGTGAAACTGGCAAAATACAAGGATAAAGAGAAAATTCTGAAAGCAGCAAGGGGTAAACGTGCCCTCACATATAAAGGGAGACCTATAAGACTCGTGACTGATCTCTCTTTTGAAACCTGGCAGGCCAGAAAGAATTGGCACGAGATTTTCAGGGTGCTAGACAGCAAAAATATGCAGCCGAGAATCCTTTATCCAGCAAGTCTGTCATTTAGAATAGAAGGAGAGATAAAGGTCTTCCCAAACAAACAAAAACTGAAGGAATTTGTCACCACTAAACCAGCCCTACAAGAGATCCTAAGGGGGACCCTGTGAGACAAAGTACCAGAGACATCACTACAAGCATAAAACATACAGACATCACAATGACTCTAAACCCGTATCTTTCTATAATAACACTGAATGTAAATGGATTAAATGCGCCAACCAAAAGACATAGGGTATCAGAATGGATAAAAAAACAAGACCCATCTATTTGCTGTCTACAAGAGACTCATTTTAGACCTGAGGACACCTTTAGATTCAGAGTGAGGGGATGGAGAACTATTTATCATGCTACTGGAAGCCAAAAGAAAGCTGGAGTAGCCATACTTATATAAAAAAAAAAATTTTAATGTTTATTTATTTTGAGAGAGAGAGGCAGAGAATGAGTGGGGGAGGGGCATGGAGAGAGGGAGACCCAGAATCCGAAGCAGACTCCAGGCCCTGAGCTGTCAGCGCAGAGCCAGATGCAGAGCTCAGCTGGAATGAGTGAACCACGAGATCATGACCTGAGCCTAAGTTGGATGTTTAACTGATTGAGCCACCCAGGCACCTCGGAATTCTATTATTTTTAAATCTTCCATATCCAGGGGCACCTGGGTGGCTCAGTCAGTTGAATGTCCCACTCTTGATTTTGGCTTAGGTCATGGTTTATGGGGTCAAGCCCCATGTCAGGCTCCACATGAACAGTGCAGAGCCTGCTTGGGATTCTTTCTCTCCCTCTCTCTCTGCCTCCCCAACTTGTGTGCAATCTCTCTCTAAAAATAAATTAACTTAAAAAAAAATCTTCCATACCCTTGGACGAAATGTTATGTATAAACATTGCCTTTCATCTTGCATAAAGGTGCATGGAAACAAAACAAGTGATATTTATAATGAAAAACCAAAAACACAACCCTCTTTTCCAAATTTCCTAGATAAAAATGAGAAAACTTCACTTCTAGAATATGTTAAAGAAATGCTAAAGGATCTGCAGCCAATTAAGCTAACTGTGCTCTTTCCTCGTGGGGCCCAGTGTGCAATGGCTGTGAACAGCAGCCTCCTCAGTAGTGTATGCAGCCTGTTGGTTGTATGGGTTGCCCTGAGGGACCTTGGAGACAGTTTTTTTTCTGGTGGACATTGAGGTTTGGCCTCATGCTTTCTCCAATCTAGGCTCCAGACAGGTATGTAAGGTGCCTTTGGAAAGCCCCAGGGCACAGTGGCCAGGGTCCACATTGGCCAAGTCATCTTGTCCATCCGTACCAAGTTGCAGAACAAGGAGCGTGTGATCGAGGCCCTACGTAGGGCCAAGTTCAGTTCCCTGGCCACCAGAAGATCCCCTTTTCCAAGAAGTGGGGCTTTACTAAGTTTAATGCGGATGAATTTGAAGACATGGTGGCTCAAAAGCAGCCCGTCCCAGACGGCTGTGGGGTAAAATACATCACTAATCATGGCCCCTTGGACAAATGGCAGGCTCTTTACTCATGAGAACTTCAGCACTGCCCTTCCCCATTCATGCCCACCAATAAATCCTGCTTCCTGTCAAAAAAAAAAATGCTAAAAGAATAAAAAGGCATCCTTTTTTGCATGTGTGTGTCTTTTCAGTGCTTTTTGAAATAATCAGAATGTCAAGACTTGGGCATTTGTAAAGGTACTCTAACAAGATAGTTTTAATTCCTCTTTATTCTTTGTAATAGTTTATACTCTACAAAAGATAAGCTTCTCTTTCACTATCGACTTTTCTTTTCCGCCTGATAAACAATGATACTTTTTAAGGTGTTCCCAAAGAAGCTAAAATGAACTTAGATCAATTTCAGTCACTTCCTTATTTATACATCATCCTCATTAATGATATCCTCAAAAATACCATCTAACACAGCTCATCTATTCACCTATGCCTCCTCCTCTGTCTTGAGCATCTTCTCTCTAAACAGTAGACCTTTTTCAATTGCTTGGCAACATTAATAAGACTGTTTTCTCTTTGCACTAAGGAGAAAAAAAATACATTCCTGGTTTGATTCTGTTGTTCTGAATAAAATCAGACCTAGAAAGCAAACAATTAAAAACTGATGCATAATTTTCTCCTTTAGTTCTTCACCCTAAAATGAGGTGTTGCATGAAATTTCTGATGTTACAAGTTTCCCAAGATTATAGTGTTATAGTAAAAGTCTCGATGGAACATCTAATACGCTGACTTCAGGGTAGAGCAGGCCGCTCGGGAAAGGTTAGCCACCCTGCCCCAGAGGCAGTAGCCTCTGACAACCATGCAATAATTGCTACTCTGACATCGTAAGTGGCTGGGGTACCCATTGAGAGTCACTTGTCTAATAGTTCTGCCAACAGCTGCAAGTTCAAAGAAAACTATTCTTTCCCTATAGCACCACCACAAAGCCCCTCACTTTTTGCATATTCAGGGATCAGAGTGTAAAGGAAAATAGAGAGAGGGGAAGAAAGGAGGAAGACATACCTACGAAGACAAGTTTGAAGTGGGAGCAAGATCAAGATTTTAGCTGAGGTGAAATAATCTTTTGTGGATGAGTGAAGAACAAAGGTCAGAAGGAGAAAATTTGGCCATTTTCTACCCTCTTACAATTTAGGGGTTGGATGGAAGGTTTTTCATCATCATTCTTGACCTGTACATATTCCTCATAAATTAAAAACATCTTTGCCATAGAGAAGCTTAAAAATGTTTTTATGTTATCAAATGTATCTATCTTTTCTTCCTTTCATGGCTTCTGGGCTTGTGTCCTATCTAGAAAGGCTGGACTCATTTCATTCATTCCATAATTATAAATAAATTCAACCATATTTTATTCTGGTAGTTTAGTTTTTAATATGTCAATATTTGACCCAGCTTTAATTTAGTTTGTGAAAGTTGGAAACCTTATTTTTCTTTTTTTTTAATATATATATTTTTAATGTTTATTTTTGAGAGAGACAGAGCAGGAATGGGGGCGGGGCAGAGAGAGAGGGAGACACAGAATCTGAGGCAGGATCTACGCTCTGAGCTGTCAGCACAGAGCCCGACACGGGGCTCAAACTCATGAACCATGAGATCATGACCTGAGTCAAAGTCGGATGCTCAACTGACTGAGCCACCCAGGTGCCCTGAAAACTTATCTTTCTTAATGTAATTTCACTTCAGTGCAAATTCTATGCAATTCATACCTGGATCAACCAATCATTGACTATTTACTAACAACCTACTATGAACCAAGCCAGTGAGAGATCCAAAAGAAATGTAAGACATGGCGGTTAATTTCAAACAAGTTACAACTGTGGTTGGGGGAATGAACTACTGCCCTGAGACAGTTCCAGGACCAGACAGACAAGCATATAACTAAGTTACTGAATCCCGAATGCCTAGAATTGGTGTGGGAGCTCAGAGGAAGGAGCGATCTACCTAGGCTGCAGTTGTCAGGGAAGACTTTGTAAGCAAGATGGGGCTAGAGTCGTTTGTGCATTTCACCAAATGCTAAAACAGAAAGCTATCATCTCTGTGCGTGTGTGTGTGTGTGTGTGTGCACGCGCGTGTGTGTGTGATGTGCGTGCATGTGTGTACAGTTTAGGTGGGCACCCAGTTTTCACAAAACAACTCAGCTGTTGGGAAAATATACTTGCCACAGACTAAATAAGATTTAGGTGCACCTGGCAGATCTGAGTCAGGGTTTTAGAGCTAGAATGAAGTAGCCGTGTGGCAAGGGCAGTGGTGGGAAATGTGTGCCCCAGGGAGGAATGTTTGCCTGGGAGTCCTACCTTCTACCCACTCCCCAAGCGTCTGCTAGATCCTCCAGCCCAGCCTGCAGAGTATCTCTGGGGTTTTGCCTACCATGATTCTGCCAGAGGGTTCTGCCAAGTGTGGGTGGGCATCCCCTTGGGGGCCCTCTCTCTGTCTGTGAGCGACTGTCTGCTGCTTCCCTTCTCCCACTATTTGAAAGAGTCAACCACCCGGCTAAGTCTTAACCAGCCCGACACACCCTCAGGAAAGTGAAGAGCAGTGAGCAACACCTTAGTACACTATTTCCACAAGTCTGTTATGGCCTGTGGGAATAAAAGTTGGTTCAGTCTTTGGAAGGGATGGAAGAGATAAGGATGGGTATATCAATATGTCTATAACAATAGGTATACCAGTATATTTTAAAAGTCTTATGTTTTTACATACCCTTTGATCCAACCACTCAGCTTCCAGGAATTTCCTGTTTGTTTGTTTGACTTTTTGTTAATGTTTATTTATTATTGAGAAAGAACACATGTGAGCATGCATGAGTGGGAAAGGGGTAGAGAGAGAGGGAGACAGAAGATCTGAAGTGGGCTCTGTGCTGACAGCAGAGAGCCCGATGCGGGGCTCAAACTCACGAAACACGAGATTGTGACCTGAGCCAAGGTTTGATGCTTAACTGACTGAGCCACCCAGACGCCTCTCCTATTTATTTACTTAATAAAAACATATTAGTTACTGTATGGCAGGTGCTGTTCTAAGTGCTAAAAATTAGCTCATTTAATCTTCATAACAATCTTTTGAAATAGGCATTATTATCTTACAGGTAAGGAAAATGAGACACAGAGAGGTTAAGCCACTTGTCCATGGCCACCAGCTAGTACGTGGCAGAGCCAGCCTTTAAACTCATGCTGTCTGAGTAGAGTCCTGGGAGTTAACTATATACACTATACTATCTGTGATGGTTAATTTCATGCATGTGTCAACCTGACTGACCACAAGGTGCCCAGATTATACTTTATTTCTGGGTGTGTCCATGAGGGTGTTTCAGGATAAGATTAGCATTCGAATTGGTAGAGACAGAAAACTAGATTGTTTCCACTATGTGGGCAAGTAGGTGGGCACGTACAGTTTGCTGAGGGCCTGACTGGAACAAAAGGCAGAAGAAGGAGGAATTCTCCCCTCCCCCTGCTTCTTCTTTTCTGCCTCACTCATCAAGTTGGGACATTCCATCTTTTTCTGCCTTCGGACTAAGAGGTTCTCCTGGCTCTCAGGCCTTCAGACTCTGATTGAATTGCACTACTGGCTCTCCTGGGTGTCCAGCTTGCAGATGGTCGCCTGTGGGACTTCTCAGCCTCCACAGTTGGGTTAGCCAATTCCTCATAATAAGTCTCCTTGTATACATTATAGATATAAAACCAATAGGAGATACACAGTGGACCCTTGAACAACATGGGTTTGAATTGTGCAGCCACCTACATGCGAACTTTTTTCTATAAATGTAATACAGGACTGTAAACACATATTCTCCTTTTTATGATTTTCTTCATAATATTTTCTTTTCTCTAGCTTACTTTATTGTAAGAATACAGTATATAATACATAACACATACAAAGTATATGTTAATCGACTGTTATGTGACTGGTAAGGCTTTGGGTGGATAGTAGACTATTGGTAGTTAGGTTTTGGGGGGAGTTAAAAGTTATGTACAGATTTTTTACTGTATGGGGGTCAGCACCCCAACCCCCATATTGTTCAAGTGTCAACCGTATATATGAGTCCTGTTGGTTCTGCTTCTCTGGAGAACCCTAATACACTGCCTGAGCTGTCAGCCTGAATGTACACAAGGATTTAGCCATGAGGCTGTTCATGCAACACAAATTAATGCCTACTGTGGGCCAATCACGGCCCCTCCTTCCTTTCCAAATGGAGGGTAAAAACTCATCCATGAGTCATGAAATACATTTAGTGGATTGGGACCAGAATTTCTTTAATAAAATGATACAGAAAAGAATAGAAACTAGCAGAAAGTGAGTTTTGTTTCACAACATTTTTTCACTTCTTTGTGTGAGCACAAGCATATATGTACTGGTGAATGTTGAATCAGAGTACTGTGTACTCACTGTGAGCTGCAGTAAGAAAGGTTTAAAAGGCAGCAGTCTACCAGGAAAGAAAAAATTCAGAGAACTAATTATATGTATGTCGAGTTAGTTTTTTAAAATAATTGCAAAAAGTTGTCTGATAATAAGAGATTATTAAATAGATTATAATATAGACATATAATAGAATTCTACCTAGAAACTAAAATTATATTGTAGGAAAGTATTTAGTGACATAGAAATATGTGCAAAATATAGAGATGGGGGGAAAGTCAGATTATAAAATAACATGTAATATACATTTTAAATAAATTATACACACACACACACACACACACACACACACATAGACAAATGACTAAAAAGGATAGTTACCAAGATGTTTCTTTTTTGAAGTTTTTTGTTTTTAATTTATTTTGAGAAAGAGAGCAAGCGGGGGAGGGGCAGAGAGGGGGAGACAGAATCTTAAGCAGGCTCTCTCTCTCTATATATATGATTATATAAGGATAGTATAAACAAAGAAAATTCTTATAGACAACAAATATAAAGAATTCTAGCAAACAATAAAAATAAAGAATCTTTGTAAACAGTAATAATTAAAAGGACAAACTATCCAATAAAAGAGTGGGCAAAGCATGGAAACAGATCATTCAAACATTTCAAGTGATGCTCAACCATACCAGTGATGAGAGAAATGCAAATTAAAACAACAATAAGATAAAAATACCTCTTTTATCAGTTTTGCAAACTGTTAACCCTGCCCTATGAAAACTACTCTAATAAAATTCAATATCTAACAACTTGAAGTTTCAGAATGGAAATAAATGAGTGTCCGCCTTACAAAGGAGTCGGTACACTGTAAATATCAAACTTGCTCAGGGTACTTAATATGTACTTTTATTTCTGCTTCAGATTCCAAGGGCCAGGGATCAGAGAGACTGAAACACTGGCATTGATTAGTAGCCCTACAAAGTCATGAAATAAATAACTAAGTGAGATACAAAGGTTTCCCCAAAAAAGTACAAAAACTTCTAATACAGATAAAAAGATAGTGTTTATCAACATAATCAATATTTTTTCAGTGCTCATTCTACACACACATACACACACACTCACACACACGTTAGTCTCTAATCTCTTAATGTGTATTATCTTATTTAATCCCTGCAGCAACTTTATGAGCTTTAGTTACTCCTTTAGCCCCATTTTTACTATTAAGACACCTGAGGCTAGAGCAGGTTAAGTAACCTGCCCCACAGACAGGTAAGTGGAGGAGATAGGATTTGAGCCCAGATCTCAACACCTCCACAGTGTACAATCTCAGCCACTTGGGTAGTTTCCCACATAGAAAACTAGTGGTTGGTTGTGCATGATGCTAATTTAGGATGCTGTTTTTGAGGTCAGAGGATTTCAAAGAAAGGCGTGGGGATTATTGGTGATGGATACAGGTTCTCTTAAGTTTCTAGTGATTGTTTCTTAGAGTATGCATTTATAAAACAGTCATGATTGTTTTTGTTTTTGTTTTTGCTGATGAAAATTTGAATGTCATCAAACACAATATGTCTTGTTCTGGCAAGAATCCTTTGTTAATGTGCATGATAACAAGGAAGACTCTATTGTGGTCTTTTTCTATGCTGACATAATTCAAATAAAAAGACACTGAAATCATTGTCCTGGGTTTTTTCTGCCACTTTATAAAATATGGTTATCATTCTATATTTGGCCCACGAACTTCTTAGTATTATAAATGTAACAAGATAGTCATCAGAATTATGACAATAAGAATAATGACAAAAACAGGGGCACCTGGCTGGTTCAGTTGATGGGCAGGTGACTCTTGATCTTGGAGTTGTAGGTTTGAGCCCCAGATTAGGTATAGAGATTACTTAAAAAAATCTTAAAAAAGAATGATAAAAACAAGAATTATATTAATAATAGTAATGTACTGAGGGAAACAACGATAACTGAGTGTGAGACTGTCTATTGGAGAGATATATTTCAGAATGGAATATGAACTTCAGGTTTTTTCTCGTATCATTTTTGGGAGATAAGACCCATCTGGGCAGGATGCAGTAACTAGAAAATATGAATCACTTCTTTTTGAGAGAGAGAGAGAGAGAGAGAGAGCACAAATGAGTGATGGGCAGAGAGAGAGAATCCCAGGAGGGACAAAGAGTGAGAGAGAGAGAGAGAGAGAGAGAGAGAGAGAGAAGCAAGGCTCACCCAAGGCAGGGCTCGTGCTCTCCCAATGTGAGGCTTGAGCTTACCTGATGTGGGACTCAAACTCACAAACTGTGAGATCATGACCTGCCAAAGTCAAATGCTAAACGGCTGAGCCACCTGGGTGCCCCTGAATCCCTTTTAATTAGACATAAGACACATGTGGCCATTCTCAATGGTTTCTGACAGGAATGTGATTTAGCCCTTGTGTTCTTTAAATATTCCATTTTTGCAGTAGCAGTGGTAATGGATGAGTGTACTCTACCGTTGACTAGTGTCTTTCACGGACACTCATTTCTTGGGCTGTCTTGCTTGTCCTACCATCCTTCCCCCTTTGTCCTGATTTCTTCATTGTTTTACCTTATCTACTTTATAAGCCAGCATAAAGAACTTGGGGAATAAGACTGAGATAAATACATGTACAAAGAGTCAAACAAACTTTCTCATCCTATAAGGCAGCCTGAATTTTTTCCCCATAGACAAAGAGTTCCAGGTCAAATGGCTTAGCTAATGGCTTATAAGTGGCCTCAAAGTGGGAGTCAGGGATTAAGGCCTCAGGTGCTGACATGATGACAGCAGGCCACATCTTCATATCCCAGAGAATTGAGCCTCATTGTCCCTGTGGTTGTCACTGCCTCCTTCCTTCTCTTCCGACTGTCATTGTCGTCATTTCAATCAAGCCCAGTAGAATGTCGTCACTGAAGAAAAGTGGGGGGAGTGTGAAGCTCGGGGCAGAGCAGAGGACGAATTTAGTTTGTGCTCTGCACAGACAACCCTTTTCAACATAAAATCTCTTTTGTCCTATCTTTTTTATCGGGGCTTCTGAAAGTAATAATGATACTTCAGTTACCTGTCAGGTGATAGCACAGGATATATTTACTTCTAGATTTTAAACACACACATGCACAGAGACATAAGGGAATATGCCATCACATCTAGCTGGATTTAAAGATTTTCCCAATAATCAGTTCACAACAGGTGATTAAGCAGTTGTTAAATATACTTTAAGTGAATCTGCAAGGGTAAATGAAGCGTTTTAACCAACAATAACATCATAGCAGCTAAGTATGTAAATAAATGAAAACAAAGGAAAATGAAATTAGATAATTACTAAGACAGATTTCTTCCGCAATTTCCGTTACTCATTGGGTCCTGCAGGGCGGAGGGAGGACCACAGTTTAAGGCCATCGTTGGTGTCCCCGGGGCTGCAGCAGTGGTGGCAATATGACACGGAAAGCCAGCTCAGCCAGGATGTGTTTCCGGTTCACTGTCCTCACCACTGTGCTGGGACAGAAGTGAACAGTACAAATCACCATAAAAAAGGGATGTTTTTATATTCTGGGCTGGAGACCGGCCACACACAGGGGGAGAGCGGCTAAGAAGCTCCTTCAACATCACTGCTGCTTTGACTCTTCTTTTTTTATCTTTGTATCCCTCACCCCGGGCCCCCCCACGCCAGAGTCCTAAGAGCTGGAGATCAAATTCAGTGTTGAGCTAATAGAGAGAGGGAAGGCAAGAGGTTAAACCAAACAGTTAACTGTGTCTCTTCAAAACTGACATTTAATACAGGGTGTAAATCACTAGGGGAGCCTGTTATTCCTTCAGGAATGCAATTACATAGGGTCAAATAAAACATGAAAGAAACCAACAAGTTTTAAAATGTAGTATGTTCTCAAAAGTAGGCAAGAAGGAATGTGAAGCAGTTCAAATATGCTAACACTCCCTGCTGTCCTATAGGAGAGGATTACAAGGAGAGGTTTCTGCTCTTTAATGATTATGTGGTTAAGCACGGGTATGGGAGCACATTGCCCAATCTGGCTGTTCCCCACTGGACCCTGAGCTCCCCAGAGCTCCCTGCATTCATTCAAAGCAGGTGGAGGCTCTGCTGTTCAGCCCATCACCATTACAGTCCCATTACCAGCCCTGCCCTCCACTTAACACTTTTCTAAAGTGTTTATATGGCTGGACAGAATACACTGTGGGTATTTTTTTCTGTTTCACTCATTCATATGAAAACAAAACAAAACAAAACAAAAACAAAAAACAAAAAAAACACCAGGAGAATCCTTATTTCTGTGATTCAAGATAGGCAAAAAATAATGTTGGACTTCTGCTAAAGGCTTTCTAATATTTGTGGCTACTTGCAAATTGTGTTAGTGCTAATTTACTCCATGGGGAGGTGGAAGGTGGACTTACGTTTCTATTCTGGGAAATGTCTGTTAACAGTTTAGTGCATTTCAAACAATTTGATGCCTGAAAAATTGGGGTTGGCTCACCCTCAGTTTAACATCCTCATGAACTAGGGGTGAGCAACTCGCCCAAGTCTACCCATTGCCCTCTTGGCTCTAGCACTGAAAGTCCCATAGCCCAAGAAGCTTCTGGTTCCCCAGCAAATCAGGCTGACTGGCCATCCTATTCCACACACATAGCACATGTTCTCTCTTTGCCTCTGTGCTTCTAGCCCTGTGTGCATCTCAGGTGTGAGTACTGGGCATGTGTGCAAACAGGCACACACGTGAGAGGCAAGTGGAGTCTGCATTAAACAGAATTTGTAATTAGTAATTTCTTTAAAGTCTTGCTTTTAAGCCTATGCAACAGCATGGTGGAAACTGGGTATAGATTGTGTGAGGAGAGGGGATAGCTGGGAAGGGACACTGCAATCACTACTAAACTAATTATAAAAGAATTCAAACAAAACAGACAGGTCAGCTGGGTTCAGATTCCCGTATAATCACTAACTTTTATAAGCTAGTTCTTACTTCTCCAAGAAAAATACAGTTTCAAATGAGTTGTGACTCAAACTTGGTTTTCCTTATCTTGCTTACAAAGTGCATCATACTACAAAGCTGACTTCTCAGAGTCTAAATCCAAAGGCTGCAGATTCTATCTGGTTGGTTGAATCTTGGGAGCTTCCTCTCCTCCACCTCTGCCTTCCCAACCATCCCTCACCCCCAACCAAGCAATGGTGGCCACAGGCTGGTCCTTTTGAATCCTGCCCAGGGACAGGCAGCTATCAAGGTCAAGCTCACTGACTAGCAGGCACCATGGGCTATGTGTCTGAGGTACACAATTTCCTGAGCTCCTTGCCACATTGGCAGTTCTACATGCTCCCAGGTCTTTCCAGAAAGTCCTTGGCAACTCCACAGACTGCATGGCTGCCTCGGCACATAAGATATACCATTTTGACTGTAAGTTGAGTTAGGAAGTCTTGGGGTTCAGCTGGGCTCCTGAGAGCAGCCAAACTGAGAACACCCAAGACGAGAGTAAAATTTAGTTCATCTTACACATGTAGGTCTTTGGCCCTTTCATTGATTCTTCTCCTGACAGTACAGTTGGAAATCTATGTGTCCCAAGAGAATTCATATTTATTCTCTCTCTCTCTCTCGCTATTTTCTTGTTCTGTCAAAAGATGCCAAACTGATACATTCACCAGAAATAACACAAAATAAAGCAAGAAGTGATTATAATTAAAGTTTTCTCTTGTGACTTATCACGTAAACCTCTTACCTCAGAGGCTCTCCTTTCCTGTGCTTAGAAAACTTGTCTGTCCAGATCAGACACACTATAAGCATCAGTCTCAAAACTTAGTCAAATGCAAAGAAACTGGTAGTAGACAGGACAAATAATGGCTCACAGACTAATGGACCAGACCTGGAAGAGTAGAATGTGCCTCCCTGCAATTTTCAAATGAGCATGAGGTATGCACTGGGGGACAGGACCTGGGCTTGGAGGCAAACAGATCCAGGTTTGAATTCCAGCCCAGGCACTTATTAGCTATGCGATCTTGGACAAGATACTTCACCACTGTAAATTTCAGTTCCTCATCTGTGCCACGAGGATCATTCTAGTTTTAGTGTGAAGACAGGAAATAACATATGCAAAGCACTCAATACATAGGTGATGCTTAATAAGCAGCTTTCACTACCATGGCGATGGATTTCACAGGAAAAAGTGACCCCCTCCACCAGCCCACAGTGCCCTCCAGGTTTTGACCCCAGGGCTTCACCCCTAATGGACATCTCTAGGAACTCTGAGCTCTTAATCTCAGCCCTCCACCCACGCTCCCTACCTGGCCTGAGGCAAATCACTTATCTGCCTCAATTACTCTTCATCTGTAAAGAGAAGGATAATAATATTTACCTCCCTCAGAGGAGTGTTGAGAGAATTAATGAATGTTTGCAAGGTACTCTGAGATCTACAGATGAAAGGCAGTGTAGAATCACAAAGTATTATTATAAATATTAGTGTTATTTTGACACATCTGCATGCATGCATGTGTGAACAAATTTGCACCTAGGGCACTGGATGAGAGTATGTGACTTTTAAGTATCCTCCTGTGAGTACCCCTGGCAGCCCATGGATGTTTATGCCTGTGTAATTTATCCATAATAAATTGATTGGTCCCAGAATAAGGATTTGCTCAGAAGGGGAAGCACTGCTTTGGGCAGCTGGTATAAAATCAACCACAGTTTATGGTTAAGTATTTTCTAGAAGCCTTTTTGGCCAGTGCCACTGACTCTGGCCAGTGACTATGGGATCAGCTCCCTAAAAAGCAGCGAAATGTAATTCTCAGACTTCTGTATCCACCAGTTCGGAAAAACCACCTTAAGCCTACAAGTGTTTGTTCCTGAGCTGTGTCCGCTTGCAAAACATGCAGTCATAAAATCAGATTGCAAAGAAACACCTCCTCCAACCCACCTCGCAGCCGCATCCTCTCCCTTCTGCATCAGCAGTGCCAAGCTCCAGCTCTTGCTGCTCCTCTTCTCTTCCCATTAAGGTCCCTGCTTCCTCCTGCTGGTCCCTGCTCCCCACCGGCTGCATTCCCTCCCATTAAGCGGCCTGCGGTAACGTTACAGCATCATCTGCCATAACATCACATCACGTAGCTCCCCAGAGACCACGTCTGTGACCTGTGCTTTTAGAAAGAAAAGTACAGCAAAAGTAAGGACAAGGGGAAGTTGCACGAGGAAGTGAGGAAGTTAAAATTCCCTCGTGCCCTGGGACTGAGCCCTCCGCTGCCATTGCTGCCTGTGTGAGGATGTGGTCTCCTCCTCTGATTCCAGATACAGAGTGAGCCCATACATATGGGCATGAGCAAGACGTACGTCTGGTCTCCACCATAAACCTTTGTAGCCTGGCAAGAAACAGCAAGGCTTATTCCAGACCCAAATTCTCATTCCTGCTACAGCCATCATAAACGCCTGCTGACACCAAAGAAGAACAAGGCTGTAATCCTCATAAAAGAACATTTTTGAGCCCTGGAAACCAAAGAGGGATATGAATGCCAGTTTTTAAACTGACATTCCCTCTGTTCTTGGGCTAGATTGGACGTTAAGGAAGCAGGTGACGGCCTTCGAGTCACGCGTTAGAGGCTGCACCCTGGCCTCCCTGTTATGAACACCTCCCCCCACTGCCTGGGCAGGTGGCCTGAAGTTCCCACAACTTGTGGTTATGATACTGTATCCAGAAGACTGTGTGTAGAATGGAAATATGTGACACGAAAATCAACAGGTTAAATCATTCCAGCAGTGTGCTGGACCCAGCTCACAGTGGCTTGAGAGAGCCAACTCTGTGCATCTATTCCTAATTCTATCCTCACATCATTCCGAGAGCCTGAAATCAGCCAGTGGTGCCTTGAAATCATGCTAATCGGGGCTTTTCTCCCCGCCTTGAGAAAGGTGATGGTGAAAGCTTTACTGCACACCACCAATTAGCACCCACTTTTATCCGTTATCATTTGGTCATAGACAGGTTTATGCCATTGCCAAGGAATGAAGTCCAGTTTGGTTCTGAGTATGGAAAGCACAGGGAGTTGACCGGGGAAGCAGGTGAACTTGCTGTTGCAATTGTCTGGGAGCAGCCAGAGGGTAGTGAGTGCCTTGGGGAGGAGTGAGCGGAATGCCTCCTTGAACGTTTTGCCAAGGTTGGCCTGCCTTGTAGATTTTAGCAGCAAGTAGAGGATGCAGCAAGCATTGCATTCCCTAGGATGCTAGCAGACGAAATCTGGGTTTTAGACCCTTTGTGGCCCTAACAAACTACATAATCTCGGAGCCTCACTTCCTTTAACTATAAAAATCAACTAACTATACTCCTTTGATGGGATTTGTGAAGGATACAGTGAGATGATATTTGTAAAGTACTTGCCCTTGACAGTAGTTCTACTATTGATAAATTGATGGGCATTTCACTGCACTCTTCTTATTCTGTTTCTCACAGGGTTTGTCATGTTCAGGCAATCTGGACCTGAAACCTTCAACCCCTCTGGCCTCTGAAACTCCATGCTCTCTTGGTTTTCCTTCTTCTTCTCTGATCCTGCCTTTACTCTGATCTTTCTTCTCTAATCCTCCTCAAAACTTAATCCAGGGCCTCCTTCTCTTATTTCTCTGCACAGCCTCATTAGGCAATCTCATCTAGTCCCATGGATTTAAATGTTATCTTCATGCTGATGACTTCCAGACTCCCAGAATTATCCTCTGTCTAGACCAGTGATTCTTCAAGTGGGAACCCTGGACCAGTGGCATCAGCGTCACCTGGGAACTTGTTAGAAATGCAAATTCACAGGCCCCACCCAAACCTTCTTAACCAGAAACTCTGGGGGTGGGTCCAACAATCTGGTTCATCAAGCCCTGCAGGTGTCTCTGATGCTCCCTGAAGTTTGAGAACCATTGGCTCAGGCTAACAGATTTAATAGCCTTATTTACATCTCTACAGAAATATCAAACTTAATACACCCAACACAGACTCCTATTCCCTCGCTAATTCCTCCTCAACTCTGTGCCCCCCTACCATGTCCTCAGAATTGCTCCCCTGAGACAATGGCATTATCATCCACTCATTTGCTAACCTGGAAGTCAAGAAGATCCTTCCTTTCTCCCAGCTTCTTCATCCCACATCTAATCCATTAGCAAATACTATTAATTCTATCTCTGAGTTATACCATAAATTTGCTACTTTTTCCACAGTTCCATCACCACACCACCACCATAACTGGGACCACCATCAACTCTTGCTTGTTGAAGTAAGACCAACGCAACCTTTTCTACCTGCTTCCAACTCTGGCCCCCTTTAACCCATTCTCTCTGTTGCAGCAAGAAAGCCAGATCTTCTTAAAATGGAACTTGGCTCATGTTACTCTCCATCCTAAGATCCGTTTAATGGTTTCCCTTTACACCTAGAAAAAAAATCCAAACTCTGTACTATGGTTTCTAAGGCCCTGCACAACTTGACTCCTATCCATCTCTCTATTACCTCATTGGTGGCCCTCTCTCCCTCCCCTGCTGTGTCCCTCACGGGTTTTCTCTCACTGTCTCTGAATGGGCCAATTCCTTTCTGCCTGGGGGACTGTGTTCTTCTGTCTGGAATTTTTTCTTCTTTACCCTGTGGGCAGATGGCTCCTTCCCATCCTCACAGTTTCAGGTTAAATGTTACCTCCCCTTTGTGTCCTTCCTTACTGCCTATTAAAGTCCCCTCCATGCCCCATCATTCTCTCTCATCACCTTTTTATTTCTTTCCCAGCACATCTGCAGTTTGTTAGTTTTCCATTCAGATATTTACTCTCTTGATGTTGGCTGCGTTTTGTTTTTCTCTGTGCCCCTCACCCCACCACCCTGAATGGGTCACAAGGGAAGGGGGCTTGTCAATGTTCATCACCCTCAGTGTCTGGCATAGTGACTGAGGCAGGGTGGGTAGCGGTTAATGTTGCTGTTATTAACGTGGAAAAGACGGACATCTGCTTTACCGGGTCTATGGACTCAAATGTTAATCTCATGCAGGAACATCCTCACAGACACACCCAGAGTAATATCTGACCAAATGTTGGGCACCCTGTGGCCTAGTCGAATTGATACATAAAATTAACCATCACACCACACTAGTGATAAAACTCAGAAAGATAAAGACACTTGCACAATAGTGAAACCAGGATTCAAATCCATGTATTTCTCACTCCAAAACTCCATTCCATAGATGTTGCTGCTCAGTTACTATCGTTTTTACCCATGATTCCCAAGCTCACTGTATGCTACAAAGAAGATGCTCTTTCTTCATTTCTTTCTTTGTCCAGAAGTAAATGTTATGATCACAGTTAAACCAAATATATTTTGTGGTACAAGAGCTACTGCTCCAAGAAAACAAGACAAAACAACAGTGGGGGGAAGGAGAACCAATGACATTTCTGAAATTGGGTCCCTAAACACAGATTGAAGATAAACTATGGTTTCAAGTTAAAGCTCTCAAATGATTCATCACTGCAGCTATGGTTGACATTATCAAAGGTGCTCGATAATTGTTTGCAACAACAGACAAACAAATAAATGGAAATAGTACATTACTTTGAAATTTTCTACTGAGGCAACAACATGCAACAGAAAGGAAATCCTAGCAGAAAGTGCACACCAAGATGTAAACACTTAAAGAGAGCTAACAACTAATATCTCAACACTGGATACGTTCACCGATAATGGGGATTTAAAAGGGCAGAGACAAGGCCTCCATGAGGGTCTGACTCACTGGGGTTCAGGATCCATCACTTGAAAGTGCCTAAAGTGAGGCTTTGGAGGGGAACCTGGGTGATTGTTGGTTAAGCATCTGTCCCTCGATCTCGACTCAGGTCATGATCTTACAATTTGTGGGTTTGAGCCCTGCATCAGGATCTATGCTGATGATATGGACCTGTTTGGGATTCTGTCTCATTCTCTCTCTCTGCTCCTCCCCCGCTCATGTGTGCTCTCTCTCTCTTAAACTAAATAAACTTAAAAAAATAAAATAAAATAAATAAAGAGGGTCTTTGGAGAAGAGGATTTCCTGGAGCCACTTCTGACTGCAGCTCCCACTGCTTAGCTCTCCTGCCACCAGGGGAGAGATAGAGGACTACCTGCCCCTGATCCCAGTTCTGGTGAGAGGGCTCCAAAGGGAGCATCTGGAGAGCCTATGTGTGTTTTTCCAGGTCGTGAGATAGAAAAAGCAAGAGGCTGGCTAACAGTCAGTGCAACGAAGTACTAACGGCAAGCTAGTGCTGTGAGAGCCCCACAAATGTGTGAAACCCACAGAAGAATGTTGTCCTGGTGTCATTAAAAATGGGGCCCCACCCTGCCTAAATAAGCTCCTGCCAGAGGTCAGAAGAAAGTGGAAAGTTGCAGAAGCCAAGTGACCAGTGAGGCTACAGAGTGACCAGCCAAAGAAGGGACACTGCCCACATCAAAGGAATTGAACTTGAAGAAGCCCTGCAGGGGAGCCTCTGAGGAGCCCACAGAAGAACTTATCAGGTCCAGAGACAGCCAAGTCAGCTGATGACAGCAGCAGCCAAGTAAGAACTCACCAAGTCCCCTAACGTCCTGCTTCCGGCTGGGGCCCCTGCATAGGAAGTGGGGAGAGAAGAAGTGCTAGGAAGGTAACAAAGAAAGGAACAGCATCTCTCTTCACTCTGAAGGGTCAACCTGAAGCCGGATTCAACCTGGAGAAGAGAGGTGATTTAACATTACACAAATGCAGAATTTGATACTTCATAGGACTAGACTAATGGCTGAATTGCAGCCATGATTATGACACAAGTAACTGCAGGATATTTTTTGCCTGGAGTGATCAGTGAGGTAATAGGACCAGCCCAGCTCTGCTAAATAAGTGTTTACCGTCCAGGAGTCAAGCTTGATTAACATACTATTTACAGAACGACGAATATCTGAATAAATAAGCCCAAACCCAACAATTCCCAAAGCTAACCTGCCCATGTGGGGACACAATTCTGAACGTCATGCCCTTTCAGACCCCTCTTGTTTGTAGCATCTGCTAATGGAGCTGAGATAAATCCACGAGAAAATCCTAGAGACACGAGGAGGTTATTTTGTTGAGGATTTAGCCAAAAGCTATGATAGCTGAAAAGCTTTTGAATTACAGGAACCAGATAGCTATAAACACAACCCTCTTCTCCAATATTCTAACTCCCTTACCAAAAGATGACCCAAAGTCAGCAATTTGGTCTGTAAATTTCTAGTCCTTTTTCCATGCATTGGCAAAAATATAGGGACATGTAACCATATATATTTTGGTGGGTTTTTTTTTTTTTGCTTTTATAACAGATTCACAATATATGTGTTATTCAATACTATTTGTTTTGACTGAACAACATGTTTTACTTTTTAATGGGTGCACATAATACTCATAATACCTCATAATTTGTCCAACCACATTTCTACTGATGGGCATTTAAGGTGTGTTTAAATTGTTATCAAAGTGATACAGAGGAATTTTTTCTAACATCTCTGTTGCAGGCACAAATATTTTTTTTCAACACAGAATCCTAGAAATGAATTTGTTGGGTCAAAGATCCATTTAAATGTAGACAGATATTGCCAGAAAGATATTAATTTACATTTCTCCATGACTGATGACATTTACTTCCCCCCATATACTTGCTGATGCTGGATATTATCAAGTTACAAGTTTTTTCCAATCCACTGAGTAAAAAAATGACATCACAGTGCTGTTTTTATTTGCATTTCCTTCATAAGGACCAAGGCTCAACATCTTTTTATGTTTGTGTACCATTTGTACTTTTCTGCTGTTAATGACCTATTCATATTCTTTCCCCATTTTTAATTGGGTTGTTCGTATTTTTTTGTATTTGTGAGGTAGTATGTTTTTATTTTGTGGACATTGTTAATTATGTTTGACAAATATTTTTTACCTCAGTCTATTATTTGTGTTTTAACTTTTTAAATGGTGTCTTTGAGGAAAACTATATTTTTATGGGGGGAAAAAAGGTAGTATTTTTTCCTTCATGGATTCTAGATTTTGTGTTTTGCTTAGGGAGACCTTAGCCCAGTTGAAATATATCTCCATCTTTCCTTCTAATACTCTTGCAATTTTATTTTTGCAACTTGAAGTTTTGAATCCATTTGGAATTATTGTAGTATGAAGTAGGTATCTATATTTATTTTTCCAAACTGTGCCAACACCATTTATTGACAGTTCATTCTTTCTTCTTTGATCAAAAATACCATTTTTATTATAAACTAAATTCTAATTCATTTCTTCATCTGTTTGGAGATTTTCTATTCTGTTCAAAAATTCTCTTTATATAGGAGCTAACAATACTTTAATTACTATAGCTTTATAGAATAATTCGATATTGCATAAGTCAAGTTCCACCTCATTTTTCCTCATTCGTTTTTTAAAATCTGATATGTTTGAAAATTACTTTTCAAATTTCATAAAAATTTGAATTTATTAATTTGTGACCGATATGACAGTTTTACAGTGTTAAACTTTCTCTCATCCAGAAACATAATTTCCATCTTCATTTTCTAAGGTCTTCTTTCATGTCTGTGAATAAAGTTTTAAAGTATTATTTATGTAGGTTTTACATATTTCTTGACAGATTTATTCCTGGTGTTTTTTAGTTTTTGTTCCTTTTGCTATTATATTTCCTAATTGCTGATGTAGAGATACTACAAATGTCTCATATATCCAGACATTTTATTAAAAATTCCTTTAGCTAATTCTCTTTGCTCCTCTCTGGAAACTCTTGTTAGTATGACTGACATTTTGACCTCGGAGCCAAAGGTGTGAAATATATTCATGTGTCCTTTAAATATCTGTAAGATTTTACATCCAACCAGAGAGAAAGAGCATGTAAAGAATATAGAATTCAATCAGGCAGTAAAGAGTTTAGGTGAACAGAGTTATCAGCAACCTCAATAGGAGGTTGTGGACTTAAATCAGATGGAAGAATTCAGTATTTTGTAACTTGAACCCAAGAGAAATGAATCGTATTTGAAGGGTTTATGCTTAGAGTCCGTGTTGTCATAGCAACAATTAAAGGAGCTAAAGGTGTCTATTGGTAATGAGGGGAGAATCATGCTAAATCTACAGATCCCAGGTTCCCTTCTCTTAACCTATGCTTACGTGAGATGATAAAACCCAGTTCGTTAGCAGTGGTAAAACTGACTCCTTGGGGTAGTGTGTTTCCAATCTCATGGAAGTTTAGAATTTAATATATTCTGAAGATAATCAAACTCAAATTACTGACACTTTTGTGTTATATTTAGGATAATTTGGGTAAATTTGGGTTTTGAACTGGCATTAGGTTTCTGACAGATTAGCCTTGTGATTTCAATTTGAAATGTGTGCCTGAATAATGGAATTTAAATTTAGAGATTTATTTTGAAATATGAAAGAGAATTTGACAAAATCTACCAACAGTATTGAATGCTATATAACATTAGCTATAATGCAAGCTACACTTGCAGGTTTAATTTATTAGATTCATAAAAGTTGTATACATATTTAGGAAGGTTTTGCTTATTAAGATAGGCATGTTTCAGGCTTTGGAGAAAATTAAATTTATCAAAGTTATAAGTGCATTTTATTTCCTTAAGAGAGTGTAAGGTGTAAACAGAACTGTGTTTTAAAGAATTTAATCTATAAAACTTAAGTTACTCGTTATTTTTTTTAAAAAGTGAAGGTTCTTACAAAAAGAAAAACATGATTTGTAAATTGAACTCAAAAGTTAGAACTAAATTTTAAAGCTACTTACCCTAATAAATTGAATACTCATTTTTAAACACACCAGTTGGTTTTTCTGTGCAAAAAAGTTAGTAATGCATGGACATCACAAAATTCATGCTGACTATTTTCTTAAACTTTTAAGTTAGATGATTGTTTCACTGGAAATAATGTTAGTTTTGTTGCTTCTTTCCCTGTATTTATACTTTTTATTCTGTTTTCTTGTTTAAATATCAGCAAACATTAGTGCAGATGGTAACTATGTTTTGTTCTGTCATGGTAATATTTCACCATTAAGTATGAAGCTTTGTTGTCAGTTATACTCATACTTTATCAAAGATATTTCTTCCTATCCTTAGCTTAAAGATTTTTTTTTATCATAGATGGGTATTGAATTTTGTCTAACATTTTTTTCAGCTTCTTTTGAAAAGATCATGAGGTTTCTTTTTACTTACATTTAATGTGATAACAGGGAATTACATTAATACATTTCCTAATAGCAAAACTTTCTGGCTTTACTATGATAAATCCCAATTGTCATGATATATTATTGGATTTTATTTGGTAGAATTTTTAGAAAGATTTTTATACTTGTATTTGTAAGTGAAATTGGTCTATAATTTTATCATATATTATTTTTGTTTCTTTTACCACGTCTAAAAAACTTTAGTTTTTAGAGCAGTTTTATTTTGACTGGAAGGTATAGAGGTTGAGTGGAAGGTATAGAGATGTCCCATATACCTCCTGTCCTAACACATGCATAACCTTCCCCACTATCAACATACCATACCACATTGGTACATTTGTTGTAATTCATGAACTTCCATTGACATGTTATCACCACTCAAAATCCATAGTTTACATTAGGGTTCACTCTTGACGTTGTATATTCTATGGGTTTGAACAAATGTATAATGACATGTATCTATCATTATGGGATGATACAGAATATGTTCACTGCCCTCAAAATCCTCTGTGCTCCATCTATTCATCCTTTCCCACTTCCCCCACCAGCCCCTAGCAACCAATGGATCTTTTCGTTGTCTCTTTAATTTTGTCTTTTCCAGAATATCATATACTTGGAATCATACAGTATATAGCCTTTTTCAGATTGGCTTCTTTCTTTTTTAGTGTTGAGTAATATTCTAGTGTCCGGGAATGCCACAGTTTGTCCATTCACCCACTGAAGGACATCCTGGCTGCTTCCAAGTTTTGGCAATTATGAAAAAAGCTGCTATAAACATCCATGTACAGGTTTTTATGTGGACATAAGTTTTCAATTCACTTGGTTAAATACCAAGGAGCACAACTGCTGGCTCATATGCTAAGAGTATGTTTAGTTTTATAAGAAATTGACAAACTGTCTTCCAAAGTAGCTATATGATTTTGCAACCCCATCAGCAATAAATGAGAGTTCCCATTGCTCCACATTCTCATCAGCATTCGGTGTTGACTGTGCTTTGGATTTTGGACATTCTAACTATGTATGTGGTATCTCATTATTGTCTCAATTTGCAATTCCCTAATGACACATGATGTGAAACATCTTTTCATGATGCCGATTTGCCATCTGTATGTCTTCTTTAGTGTGCTCTGTTTAGGTCTTTGACTCATTTTTTAAATCGAGTTGCTTATTTTCTCATTGCTGAGTTTTATGAGTTCTTTATATATTTTGGATAATGATCCTTTTTCAGATGTGTCTTTAGCAAATATTTTCTCCTAGCCTGTGTGGCTTGTCTTCTCATTCTGTTGACACTGTATTTCTCAGAGCATAGGTTTTTAATTTCAGCAAAGTCAACTTTTTAATTATTTCTTCACAGATGATTTCCTTGGTCTTTTATCTAAAAGGTCTTTGCCATACCCGAAGTTATCTAGATTTTCTCCAAGATTACCTTCTAGGAGTTTTACAGTTTTGTGTTTTACATTTAGGTCCATAATCCATTTTGAGTTGACTCTCATGAAGGGTATGAGGTCTGTGTCTACATTCCTTTTTTATTGCTTGTGGACATCCAGCACTATCTGTGGAAAAAACTCTCTGCTCCACTGTATTGCCTTCACTCCTTTGTCAAAGATCAGCTGACTACATTTATGTAGACCTATTCTGGTCTCTTTCTTCAGTTCCATTGGTCTATTTTTCAGTTCTTTCACCAATACCACACTGTCTTGATTACTATAGATTTATATTAAGTTTTGAAGTCAGGTAATATTAGTCCTCTTGGTTCTTCTTTAATATTTGGTTGGCTATTCTGAGTTTTTTGCCTCTCTCTCCACATAAACTTTCGGATCAGTTTGTTGATATCCACAAAATAACGTGCCGAGATTTCAGTTGGGATTGCATTAATCTACATAGATCAAATAAGGAAAAACTGACATCTGACAATATTGAGTCTTCTTATTCATGAATATGAAATTTCTCCCCATTTATTTAGTTTTTTGATCTCTTTATTCAGAGTTATGTAGTTTTCTTCAAAAAAGTTTTGTACAAGTACATCTTGTAAGATGTGGTAAGATTTATATCTGAGTATTTTGTTTTGGGGGGGCTAATATGATAATACATTTTTAATTCCAAATTCCACTTATTCATTGTTAGTAGATAGGAAAGTGATTGACTTTTATATATTAACCTGTATCCTACAAGTCTTCTATAATCCCTTATTAGTTCTAGGAGTTTTTAGGTAGGTTCTTTTGAATTTTCTATATAGAAGATCATGTCATCTGCAAACAAAAACAGTTTACAGTTTCCTTCCCTATCTGTATACCTTTTATTTCCTTTCCTTATGTTATTGCATCAGCTAGGAATCCCAGTACAATGTTGAAAAGTAGTGAAAGGAGGGCACATCCTTGCTTTCTTCCTGATCTTAATGGGAAAGCTTTGAATTTTGTACCATTAAGTATGATGTTAGCTGTAGTTTTTCATTGTCGTTTTGTTTTGTTTGTTTTTTTGGTAGACATTCCTCATTAAGTTGAACAAGTTCCCCTCTATTCCTACTTTGCTGAGAGTTTTTATCATGGGTGGGTGTTGGATTTTGTGAAATGCTTCTGCATCTCTTGATATGATCATACGATTTTTCTTTTAGTCTGTTGATGTGATAGATTACATTAATTGATTTTTGATTGTTGAACCAACCTTGCATACCTGAAATCCCACTTCACTGAGATGTATATTTAATTTTACACATTCTTGGACTTGATATGCTAATATTTTGTTGAGGATTTTTGTATTTGTGTTCAGAAGAGACACTGCTCTGCAATTTTCTTGTAACGTCTTCATCTGGTTTTGGTATTAGGACAATGCCAGCCTCATAGAATGAGTTAGGAAATATTCCCTCTTGCTACTATTTTTTGGAAGAAATTGCAGAGAATTGTTATAATTTCATCCATAAATGGTAGAATTCACCAGTGAACTCATCTAGGCTGGGCTGGGTACTTTCTCTTTCAGAAGGTTATTAATTACCGATTCAATTTCTTTAATATATACAGAATTATCCAGATTATATATTTCTTCTTGAGTGAGTTTAGCAGATTGTGTCTTTCAAGGAATGAGTCCATTTCATCTAGGTTATTAAATTTATGGGCATAGAGTTGTTCATCATATTCCTTTATTATCCTTTTAATGTCCATGGTATCTATAATGATGTCCTGTCTTTCATTTCTGATATTAGTAACTTATGTTTTCTCCCTTTTCTTCTTAGTTAACTGGCTAGAGGTTTATTTATTTTATTGGTCTTTCCAAAGAACCAGCTTTTGATTTTGTTGATTTTCTCTGACTTCTTTTTAATTTCATTGATTTCTGCTCAAATTTTTATGATTTTTTCCCTTTTGCTTACTTCAGATTTAATTTGCTCTTCTTTTTTTCTAGTTGCCTAAGGTGGAAACTTAAATTTTTAATTGTAGATCTTTCTGGTTTCTAATATATGCATCCAATGCTATAAATTTCCCTGTAAGCACTGTTTTTACTATCTTCCACAAATTTTGATAAGTTGTATTTTCATTTTAATTCTGTTAAAAATATTATTTTTAATTTTTTTTAATGTTTATTTTTTGAGACAGAGAGAGAGAGAGAGAGAGAGAGAGTATGAGCAGGGAAGGGGCAGAGAGAGAGAGAGGGAGACACAGAATCCGAAGCAGGCTCCAGTCTCCGAGCTGTCAGCACAGAGCCCGATGCGGGGCTTGAACTCACAAGCTGTGAGATCATGACCTGAGCCACAGTCAGACGCTTAACTGACTGAGCCACCCAGGCACCCCTGTTAAAAATATTTTTATATTTTCCTTGGGATTTACTCTTTGACTCATGTGTTACTTGGAAGTGTGCTGTTTAATCTCCAAATATTTTACATTTTTCAGCTATATTTCTATTATTGATTTCTAGTTTAATTTCATAGAGTCTAAAAGTAGACATTGTATGATTTCTATTCTTCATACTTGTTAAGTTGTTATTTTTGGCCCCAAACTGTGGTCTCTATGGTGAATGTTCCATATGAGCTCGAAAAGAATGTTTAATCTGATGTCATTGGATGAAGTAGTCTATAGGTGTCAATTATATCCAGTTGATTGATGGTGCTGTTGAGTTCAACTCTGTCCTTACTGATTTTCTGCTCTCTAGATCTGTCCACTTCTGATAGAAAAGTGTTAAAGTTTCCAACTATAAGAGCGGATTCATCTACTTCTCCTTGCATTTCTGTCAATTTTTGCCTCATGTATTTTGATGCTGTACTTTTAGGCACATACACATTAAAGATGGTTGTGTCTTATTGGAGTATTAACCTCTTTATTATTATATAATGCTTCTCTTTATCTCTGATAATTTTCCTGGCTCTGAAGTCTGCTCTGTCCAAAATTAATATAGTTACTCCTATTTTCTGATTATATCTTTCTCCATTACTTTATTTTTAATAGACACATGTCTTTATATTTAAAGTGGGTGTAGGGGTGCCTGGGTGGTTCAGTTGGTTCAGTGTCTGACCCTTGATTTAGGCTCAGGTCATGATCTCATGGTTTGTGAGATAGAGTCCCACGTCAGGCTCTGTGCTGGTAGTGGGGAGCCTGCTTGGGATTCTCTCTCTCCTCTCTCTCTGCCTCTTCCTCCTTCCCCAAATAAATAAACATTAAAAAAAATAAAGTGGGTTTATTATAGACAACATATACTTGGGTCGTGTTTTTTTTTTTTAATCTACTTTGACAATCTGTCTTTTTTTACAAGAGGTTATTTTTAGGTAATCTCTACACCCAACATAGAGCTTGAACTCTGAGATCAAGAGTCTCACACTCCACTGACTGAGCCAGCCAGGAGCCCCAGTCTCTGTCTTAATTGATGTATTTAGACCATTGACATTTAAAGTGATTATCGATATAGTCGGGTTAATATATACCATATTTGTTGCTATTTTCAATGTGTTACCCTTGTTTTTTTATTCTTATCTTTGTCTTCCACACTTTTTCTACCTTTTGTGATTTTCACTAAAAACCATTTTATTCTTTTATTAGCCCATTTCAGATACTCCACCTCCTTCAGTCAATTTTATAATTACCTAGAAAATGATACATCCCATCAAAATTTCAAGTTCGTTTATATATTTTTTGTGTAGATAGAATTTCCAAATAATTCTCTCCTTTCTGCCATTTTGTTGCCTTTCTCACTCCAAATATATTTGGTGTTCTCTCTCTGTTAAACTTATAAATGGAATAGCAAAAGTTTTTGTCTATTTCATAAGTCTTTTCATTTTGTGTCCTCCTGATTTTATTACTGAAATCTTTTTGTGGTTTTTATAGTTTAAAAGTATTTCTACTTTCATCTCTATTATGCTGTTCTTAAATTTCATTCATTCATTCACTCACTCACTCATTCATTTATATCTTTCTCACTTTTGTAAGTTGACTGCTTTAAGCAAGACTATTTCATTTAAGACTATCTATTCCAATGATGATACATTCCTGTCCCCACCAATAATAGGAGTCCAATATCATTATTCTGCCACCAGGTGGCTGGCTAGTGATACTGATATGGTGACATAGCAGGGCTCAGGGTTGACATCTGCTATTGGTGCACTGGGTACTCTTCAGTGGTAGGGGCCAGATCCCATACATAACTTCCATCCCTACCACCATACTTTCCATGAACTCATTGAGTAATCACTGGAGCGACCAAGGAAAGTGGCTGCTGATTGACATCCATGGAGCAGGTCATCTGGTCCATCCTTTGGCCATCTGATTATTGAGAAAGTCCTCAGTCCTTGGTTAGCATTCATAACTATTCACAAATATTGTCATACTCTGGGTCAAAGTCAGGGCAATGGGAGTGGCTCACCAGGTGCAGGTGATAAAAGGGTGCATTGTTTGCAGAGAATTTAAAAATAATAATAAAGCCAACTATAAATTAGTCTTCTTTTTATTAGCAGCATGTGCTGGCAATCCTAAACAATGTCAGTGATACAATACTCCTCCCTCAAAAAATCTTTTGTTGATTTATGTTCTAAAAATTGCTTGCACCTGGGGTAGACCACTCCAAACACCTGCCCTTGGTATGTCAAAAGTTTCCATCCACTTACCCTGCCCCTAGACCTTCATATTGTCAATCCTCCAATATTATTTTTTTCTAGTCTCTGCCTACACAATCATTAGCCCCTGACTATCAGTTTAGACTCAGAACACAGGACATCTCTGTTTCCAGGAAATGTGAACAAAAAGATGTACCATTTACAATTCTGCCCATAGGGAGAATTTCTCTTCATCCTTGTCAGTTGTCATCATTGTCAATTCATCATTATCTTCATACACAATTGAGATTAATAAGTACAGAAGTCTGCATATAGTGCAGAATCATCATCCATAAATCAGGTTTCATGTTTTGTTTCCTTATTTAAATGGCCTTAGGGTGCTCTTCCTACCCATAAGGCTACATCAATGGGTTGAAGGAGATATGGTTATGCATCAAGGGTTGGAACACTCAGAATGGGCACCATATGCTCACACAGCTTACTGTTACCTTTAGACCTGCTAGAGCTCAGTCTCACAGGTCCCACTTACCCTATTGAAGAAATGCTGCTAGGCACACTTAATCTTATGGCTTGATACATAACACCCAATTCATGATAGGCAGTTGATAGCAAACTAGATAGAGCCCACATCTAGGACAGCAACTGATTGGATTTCCTAATTAATTTTTCAAGAATCCAGTAACATTCTCCAAAAAGATTTGTTGTCTTCACAGGTCATGGGATAGAAGAAGTCACCACTCCTGCATCTTTCAAGTTTGTAATGAAGTCAAATAATCTTTGCAATATCTCCAAGAGTGAGTATTACTTTTGATTTACTGTTCATTCATGTTCTTGAAGTTATTTCCAAAAAACTGTTCATAATAGTCCTTTACTATCCTTTTATCTCTCTCTCTCTCTCTCTTTTTGGGGGGGCAGGGAGAGAGAAGAGAACATGAGCAGGGGAGGGGCAGAGGGAGAGGAAAATAGAGAATCTGAAGCAGCCTCCACGCCCAGCACAGAGCCGACTCTGGGCTCCCTCTCACGACCATGAGATCATGACCTGTGCCAAAATCAAGAGTTGGAAGCTTAGCCAACTGAGCCACTCAGGTGCCCCTACTATTCTTTTAATACTTCTAGGATCTGTAATGATGAACTCTCTTTCACTCACACAACAGGGGCTTGTATTTTCTTTCTTTTTCCCCATTGCCCTAACCATATTTTATCAATCTTACTAATCTTTTCAAAGAACAATTTTTTTACTTTGTTACTTCTTCTATTGTCTGTCCATTTTCTGTATCACTGATTTCATTTTTCTACTTAATTTTGGTTAAGATTCCTCTTATTTTTTCTGTTATCTTAGGGTGGAAGTGTGGATTCTTGACTTTAAACCTTTTCTAATATAAACACTTAAAAGTATAAATTTCCCTCTGTGTACTGCTTTAACTGTTTCCTTTTAATTTGAAATATCTTCATTACCATTCAGTTTAAAACATCTTCTAATTTCCACTGTGATTTATTTGTTTTGATTCATAAATTATTTAGAAGTATATTGTCTAATCCAAGAACTTGAGAATTTTTGAGACAGTTTTTTGCTATTGATTTATAATTTAATTCTGTTGTTTTTAGAAAATATATTCTGAATGATTTTCTAAGCTCTATAACTTATGACACTTGTTTTAGGTCCTGAGAGTACAAGCTTAATCTTACTATTTGTAGTACAATAGGGTGTGGTACAAAGTAGGCACTCCATAAATATTTGATGAATAAACAAATGAATGAAGAGTAGCCACATTCAAACAGAATAAAGTGATGCACAAATTACAGAGGTCAAAAGAGAGTAGTGAAGGGGCGCCTGGGTGGCGCAGTCGGTTAAGCGTCCGACTTCAGCCAGGTCACGATCTCGTGGTCCGTGAGTTCGAGCCCCGTCTCGGGCTCTGGGCTGATGGCTCAGAGCCTGGAGCCTGTTTCTGACTCTGTGTCTCCCTCTCTCTCTGCCCCTCCCCCGTTCATGCTCTGTCTCTCTCTGTCCCAAAAATAAATAAAAAAACGTTGAAAAAAAAAAAAGAGAGTAGTGAAATCTCTACTCTAGTAGTGAAATGATGGGGCAGCAGCATTTAACTTTTCTACAGATGAGAGTGCAAAGTCCTTTTTCTGTTACAGTTGGATCTTGAGAAAGCACAGAAAGAATGTGAGAAATCCTGTAGCCAAAAGATGAGAACCAAGGATAAAGTCTTAAGAAACAAATAGCAAATGCTGGGAATAGAAAGAAAATAAGCCAAAGGGATCAGAATCTAAAGTGAGACTTCACCTCTCCAGGTAGTCAAGATTTGACTAGTTTATTAATTGTTATTTGTGGACTACCAATGATTTTAGAAAGCCTCATCGGGATTATGTGTATTTTAACAACTGACATATGGCCTAAGATACCTCTAAGTAAACCTATGTATTGGTTCTTTTGTTTCTAAACCAATGACTGTTGCTTTCAATGTCTTGAATGAAGTATCCCATAAAATACAATCACCAGCTAGGTGTCCTAGTAGATGCTCCAGACATTTCAGTCCACCAGAGCCCCATCCACACAGAATGATTATGTAGAGCTGGGACACTCCCTGATTTAATGATTTAGATTGGTCAGTCTTACAAATAGTAGAGAAACAATCTCTCATATGGGAGCACCAGCTGGTCTTGTTACAGCATAGAATTTCTTTACCCAGAAGGAGTTTAAACAAGAAAGAAATAAAGCATTTCATGATTAACTCCTTCCCCCAGGAAAACTGCTTTCTGAAAGCACATGTTTTGGAGTTTCTTACCTATACCATTTCATCCAATTGAAAATTAGAAGAAAATTGGACAAATTTTCATAGAATGCTTTTTTTTAGTGTAACTTTTTCTGTGTGGATACAACAGAACTATATCATTGGTTTCCATTCTTATCTTTAGTAGTTTAATTTTTCTACTTAATTTTGGTTAAGATTCCTTTTAATCCCATAGTGATGGTTGTTCAGATTGTTGCCAGTGTTTTGCTATTGTAATAAATACTACAGTGACTACTTTTCTTATTACGCTGTTATGATATTTACCCTTTAAAATAAATGTTAAAAAGTGGAATTTCATTTCTGTAGCCTGACTAGTTAGCAAAATTCCACGCAGAGTAAATATTATGATGAGTTCTTTGACACCATTCAAAGAAAAAATTTTCTGGTTTTGTAAATTTTCTAACTTCTTATTTAAATTTCTTTAAAAATAGGGGCACCTGGGTGGCTCAGTCGGTTAAGCGTCCGACTTCAGCTCAGGTCATGATCTCTCAGTCAGTGAGTTCGGGTCCTGCATCGGGCTCTGTGCTGACAGCTCAGAGCCTGGAGCCTGTTTCAGATTCTGTGTCTCCCTCTCTCTCTGCTCCTCCCTCACTCATGCTCTGTCTCTGTCTCTCAAAGATGAATAAATGTTAAAAAAAATTTTTTTTAAATAAATAAATTTCTTTAAAAATAAAAAAGCAACTTCTTAAAAGAAAAAAAAAAAAGAACTCTAGGCCGAGGTTTGCAGCAGCTAGAAGCTTCTGGGGCAACTCTATTGACCACTGTGTCTAAAACTCACCTCTGCAGTTTGGAAGACAATAACTTAGGACACAAAAGGCTTCCAAGTCCCCACAAGGCTTTCTTTTTCACCTGGAAGAATGGAAAATACAGAATTCGGTAAGAGACATCTGTTTCCTCTATTTGGCTTTCCTTGGATTAAGATACTGCATTTTCTAATTGTTTTTCTCCCATTCAAGAGCTGCCTTTCCTTGAGAGGCAGAGCAGGGAGAGGTCTTTTTTCAGTCTTTGCTTCTGAGGCTTGGCGAGCCAGTGTCCTTGCTGCATCTGGAGGTCACCTTTGCTGCAAGCTGTTCATGTATTTGACATGCTTAATCTCATCAATCAGACCTGAAGAGGCCTTCAGGCCTTCAACGATCCTGAAGAGGTGTTCAGACTCTTCTGGAATTAGGCATATATCAATATGGGGGACTATTACACCACAGACCAAGTGATTTAGTATACATACACAACCTTTTAAGGTTAACTGCATGTTACACAAAATATTTTGTGAGAATATATGTTGACTGTATTCCCCTAACATCAGACTGTAAAATGTTAAATAAGGGGAAAAAAAGTGCTATTTTGGAATAATTATTGTTACTTTTTGGAGTGTGGTTGGGAAGTGAAGTAGAAAAATAAGAAAATATGTTAGCTTACCAAGCACTCAAATAAATAGTATTTTCATGTTCTTTAGGTATTTAAGTTAATATTAATATATAAAAATTATATTTTGATACATTTTCTTACTTGTCATCAAGTTTCAAAATTTTCATGAAAATTCAGATTTATAAGAAAAAGTTAATTTCAGACGACATTATGGAAGGATTCATAATAGCTCCTTGCCCATGACTGCATACAGTCAATTAATCTCCCTGGGTCTTGGGTTCCTCATCAATAAATGTTGAACTAAACAATTTCTAAATAACCCTCTCACTCTAAATTCCATGATTCTATGTATTTGGAATGGAAAGATTCATTGCTCTATAAGTCACATATCTCTCTGAGGAATGCAAGGAGTTAACAAAAAAATCTCAAGATATAAATACGGACTTTTTGTGAACTGCCAATAATCTATTATTTACTTGAAAATACCATACAAATAGTTTATTGATGTAGTCCTTTCTACAAGAGTTTCAATTTAAGAGGAAAACACACACACACACACACACACACACACACACGCAAAGAGGAAATCACTATTCTAGCTCTATGTATGTAGTATGGCAGGGTTGGGAGAAAACTTTCAAAAATCTTCCTCAACATTGAAAAGAGTAAGGACAAGCTTGGAAGACTGGAAAAATCTGGACTTTGAATCACACATGAAAAAAACTTCAGTTTAATCAAGTATGAGGTCACGTTTCATGTGGTCTATTTATTTTCTTCTGCTGCTTTGTAATGCAGTTGTAGATGCTGAATTTTAATGAAACTCTTCACGGATTGATTGGTGATAATGCTAATCAATTTTGAACATTACATCTAATTGTTTTATGACCCAGTTTGACTATTTCAGACCCAGAATAAAGGCAGAAGAATGGTGAAAGAACACCAGATAAAGCCAGGGAGACCTGGATTACAGGCTATACTCTATGACCTTGGACAAATGGATTAACCTTCTGGGTCTCAGTTTCCTCTTTTATAAAATGAGAATATTGAATTGCTTAGGTCTCTTCCTCCTTTAAGACTCCATGGTTCTATGAAAGAGCTGGCCAACAGTTCTTCTCATTGCCTATCAAGATTCTAATTCATCCCTGATTCTAATTCTAATAGAATTGATTTACAATCAGAATTTCTTGCTTTCACAATAATAATGACAATAATGACAACAAACCATCACTCTTTTACCCCTTCTGGCTCGTGAGTGTCTCATTCTCAAATATAGGATCCAACTCCAGAAATGGGAAGAGAGGCTCACAGATAGAAAGAAAGGATAGAGAATTTGAAAAAGCTCAAGCACAGATTTTCACCCCAAGGGATAAGGAAATGGAATAGGCATATTAATGTAGATTCTTTACTGAAGATGGCATTAGCCTAACTCAAACAAATGCAGGCAAATTAAGGGAATTTATTAACTCTCGTAAATAGAAGGTTTGGAAGATTCATCTGACATCAGGTACACCTGGATTAAGGCTCATAAATGGCAATATCAGGACTCTGTCTCACCCCCTTCTTTGACAGGGTGTTCTACAACAGGTTCTTTCCAGATCACCAACAAGATGGCAGCTGAAAGCTGAAGACTCTAAATCTATATAAGCTTAATAACCAAGAAAGAGAAACATGTTTTGTTTTGTTTCCCAAATAACCCCAGGAGAAAGTGCCAGAAATGAATAATCTGTTGATCTGACTTGATCACATACTCATCTCTGTACCAATCAGCGTGGCCTATGGGATGGGTTCCCTGATTTATGGGTACAGTGTAGGTGATGTTTCCACTTCTGTAGCTGAAGAAGGGAGTGTACCCAGGCCTATGAAACACACATGGAATGGGCTGCTCATAGGAAAGATGGGTTTTGTATTCTAAACAAGTGGGGAAATCATGCTAGAAAGATCACAGATGGAAGGTCACTAACATAGATTTCATTGGACATTGCGAACCAAGGGTAGAAGGTAGTTACCTTGGATGATGAGTTCTGATAAAAATGATTCTGAGCTATGTGAAGTCTCACTATCGACGAGTGTGAAGACTGATCAGCAATGTCTGCGGTGGACACTGTGCCACTGAGCCAACAGAGGTACACAAACCTCACACTTGCTATCCCTTCCTAGTGTGAACTCATGATTCATTTCCTACCAAGTATGGTCAATTCAACCACCAGCTCTTTAGAATATCACAAGGATAGGCCCTTCTTTTGAAAATTCCCATTTGTTCATGCTTATAAAGCTACTGGGATCCTTAGAGATGGGAACCCCTCCTCTGTTGGAAATTTTGACATTTTATTTGAAGTTATGCAAACCTTTAGGACACAAAGAATGATCCTAGCTAGCAATGGTTCTTAACAAAGAATGTACATCAGAATCACCTAGGTAGTTATTTTTAAATTTTTTTATGTTTATTTTTATTTTTGAGAAAGAGAGACAGAGCATGAGGAAGGGACGGGCAGAGAGAGAGAGAAGGAGACACAGGATCTGAAGCAGGCTCCAGGTTCTGAGCTGCCAGCACAGAGCCCAAAGCGGGGCTCAAACTCACGAACCATGAGATCATGACCTGAGCCAAAGTCGGTCACTCAACGGACTGAGCCACCCAGGCACCTCTAGGTAGTTATTTTTAAATATATATGACTGGCCTCTAACCCCAAACTTTCTGATCCAATACAGCTTGGTAAGATCCTAGAATAGTGAAACAGAACTATTATCTATGAAAGTTATACATGCTCATAGTAAAAACAAACAAAACAGGACAGAGAGGTACAACATGAAAAGTAGAAAGTCCCTTCCCAAGGAAGGATTTAGGTGGGGAAGGGGGGAAAAGGAAATTTTCCTTTGTCTTACATAAATGTCTATATTGTTTGAAATGCTTTTTTATAACACGTCTGAATCACTTTTGTATTTTACAATGAGCGTGATAATCTAAAACACTTATTTCTATCAGAAACTACAATGTCCCTGCCAGCCAAATTGTCATCACTGAGACTATTCTATTTGCAGGTAACAAAAATGGCATAAAATACTTTTAAAAGTTCTCTTGGAGGGGCACCTGGGTGGCTCAGTCAGTTGAGTATCTGATTTCGGCTCAGGTCACAATCTCATGGTTCATAGATTCAAACCTGCGTCAGGCTCTGTGCTGACAGCTGAGAACCTGGAGCCTGCTTCAAATTCTGTGTCTCCTTCTCTCTCTCTGCCCCTCTCCCACCCGTGCTCTGTCTCTCAAAAATAAATAAATGTAAAAAAAAAAAAAAAGTTCTTTTTGAGACAACATGCTCTTCTTACTCCCCTGAAGTTAACCCTGTGGACAGTTTATATATTCTTTCAGAAGCTTCCTATACATATAAGTGTATATATATATATATATATATATATATATATCACAAAGGAGGCACAAACCCAAAGTGTGTGTGTGTGTGTGTGTGCACGTGCGCGTGTGTGTGTGTATACTTCCTTTTATTATGGTAAATGATGGAATTATATTATACCTCCTTTTATTATGGTAATTGATGGAATTATACTATTATGCATATCCTGTTCTACAATTTGCTTTATTTCCTTAATTATTTGGGCCTCTTTCCCATAGGATCTACCTATATTTTCATAAAATCTACCTCCTTTTAGTGACTTCATAATATTCCAAGATTTTTCCCATTTACTAATAATGCTCAGCCCACATTCTTTTAAATATTTATCTAGTCGCTGTGCAAGTACAGCTATGGAATATATTCTTACTTAAGTCACATTAGTATATATATATATATATATATATATATATATACATTTAAAATTTTTGATGAACACTATTGAATTGCCCTCCAAAAAATTACACCAACTTACAGACCCACCTACAGTGTACAGCAATATCTGTCTTCCCTATTCTCAGATGTCAAGTATATTTCAAAGAAAGCTTCCCAGGTCACCTTGAAACATAATCCTGATCAAGAACCACTGTGCTTGAAGGCTGTCACCTAAAAAAAACCTGTTATTTGTTTTTAGAATTGTTTTATATCTTAAGATACCTCTTAGAATAAGAAGTCATATATAGAAAGACTAACTTCTAGGACTCATATCCATTTGGATTTCTTTATATCCTATAACTGGTATTGAATGCTAGGGGCCTGTGAGACTTTGGATGAAGTCTCCTGCATTAGCATTTCTGGCCATGGAAGCCACCCAGAGATGCAATTTAGTGGCTGCAAGATGAAGCTTTTCTGTCTGGACTTTTCTCTGGCCTGGGAGCCATAGTGTGATTCTGACTGCTCAGAGATGGCTTAGGCAAGGCTGAGCACATCCAGAGGAACAAAGCATTTAGAACTTTCTTTAAAAAAAAAAAAAAAAAAAAAGCTTTTTTTGTGGGGGAGGAGGGGCACCTGGGTGGCTCAGTTGGTTGAACAACCGACTTCGGCTCAAGTCATGATCTCGCGGTCCATGAGCTCGAGCTCCACGTCGGGCTCTGTGCTGACAGCTTGGAGCCTGGAGCCTGCTTCAGATTCCATGTCTCCCTCTCTGTCTGCCCCTCCCTCACTCATGCTCTGTCTTGCTCTGTTTCACTCTCTCAAAAATAAATAAATGTTAAAAAAAATTTTTAAGTAGCTTTTTTTTTTAACATTTATTTATTTTTGAGAGATGGAGCAAGACAGAATGTGAGTGGGGGAGGGGCAGAAAGAGAGAGGGAGACACAGAATCCAGAGCAAGGCTCTGGGCTCCGAGCTGTAAGCCCGAAGCCCAATGCAGGGCTTGAACCCATGAATTGCGAGATCATGACCTGAGCCAAAGTCGGATGCTTTATTGACTGAGCCCCCCAGGCACCCCGAGAACTTTCTTGAATAGAGATTTCCACAAGAATAAAGTATAACCGCAGGTATTTTAGACCCACACTCATATACACACAACATTTTGTGGTGAGAATGTTGTGTATTCTGAACTTTGAGGAGATTTAGCAATTGGCCAGGAAAAGTGGGAACTTTCTCAACTTTGTGTTAGGGTACCTGAATTACATTTATGGCATTGAATAGGTGAATTCCTAACCTATGCGACTAAAGTACCCAGATAATCTAAAATGATTATTTCAGTCAATAACTACAATGTCCATCCCAATCAAACTGTCTTCACTGAGGTTGTTTTAGTCCCTAGTGACAAAAGAACAATTTAAGCTAGCTTAATACACAAACAAAACAAGATGTGGGCACATTAGTATTAGGATACAGGGTTGCTCACAAACACGGAAGGCAGGGATTGTGAAAGGGACTAGACACATGACTGAAGAAGCCCCATGTTTCCCAGTCAGTACTTGCCTCTACCTCATACTTCTCCCTCCACTTAGCCTTTTTTATCTCCTCTGTTCTCTCTGCAGGGCAACACTCCATGCCTTTCCCAACCCTTGTGGGCAGATGGATATTTCACTGCTCTTGAACTTCCATCAGCTCCATTTGAATAACATGCTGGCTCTCCCCGGGCTATCTCAGAATCTGATTTTCAAATTTTTGAGAGAATCCAACTGGCCCATTCAACCTTGGCCAGAGAAGGTGGGTTCATGTAACAGTACACTAGCAGCTAAAGTTTATCGGGTGCTAACTACACTTTATAAGCATTACCTTTATAGAGCCTTTGGGGCCCTCCTTTATCAGGACACTGGTACAGTTTTCAGAAAAAGAGGGTTAATTGTGAGTTGTGCAGATGTCCTAAAAGATGTCCATGACTCAAATCTTTCTCTCAGAGCATGAGAAAATTATATGCAGAGAGAAAGACACACACATAAAAAGCTAACTTGAGCCTTGTACTCAGTTCAATAATGCCGCAATGGGAATAAGGACAGGACTTAAAGAGTCCCAAATACCTGAGTTCTAATTCTAACTCCAACAAGTTTATGAACTGTGTGGCTTGGACAAGTTCCTTTACCTCTCTGCTCAATTCCCTTTTCTTTCTGTGAAAGTGTGATAATAGTACATATCGCATGACACAGTGTGCACAGAATGATTGAGTTCCGCTTCCTCTGAAGCCCCTAAACATCAGCAAGTAGTTATGAATGCTTCCTCTGTAACAAGGAAATGTTCAAAAGAGATGGGCCCCAACAGGAAGGGAAAGATGGAGAAGTAAGGAGTCTGCTTGCCCTGGTGAGCATTATCATTATATATAATATCACTATATAATAATAAGAGCCCTCAGAAAATTAAAAATAGACCTACCCTATGACCCAGCAATAGCACTGCTAGGAATCTACCCAAGGGATACAGGAGTACTGATGCATAGGGGCACTTGTACCCCAATGTTCATAGCAGCACTCTCAACAATAGCCAAATTATGGAAAGAGCCTAAATGTCCATCAACTGATGAATGGATAAAGAAATTGTGGTTTATATACACAATGGAATACTATGTGGCAATGAGAAAAAATGAAATATGGCCTTTTGTAGCAACGTGGATGGAACTGGAGAGTGTGATGCTAAGTGAAATAAGCCATACAGAGAAAGACAGATACCATATGGTTTCACTCTTATGTGGATCCTGAGAAACTTAACAGGAACCCATGGGGGAGGGGAAGGAAAAAAAAAAAAAAAAAAAAAAAAAAGGACGTTAGAGTGGGAGAGAGCCAAAGCATAAGAGACTGTTAAAAACTGAGAACAAACTGAGGGTTGATGGGGGGTGGGAGGGAGGGGCGGGTGGGTGATGGGTATTGAGGAGGGCACCTTTTGGGATGAGCACTGGGTGTTGTATGGAAACCAATTTGTCAATAAACTTCATATAAAAATAAATAAATAAATAAATAAATAAATAAATAAATAAACATTAAAAAAATGTTTAAAAAAAAGAAATATGTAATTTTGGAGAACAGCAGGAAGGCAGGAATAAAGGGTAGTGAATATTATCATATGACCTCAGATTGCTGTAGTTGGTGATTTTATTTTATTTTATTTTATTATTATTTTTTTTTAGTTGGTGATTTTAATAGGAAATAAAAACAGAAAAATAAAAAAAAAAAATAATAAGAGCTAATAGTTCTCAATTATTGTGTATGCTGTGGGGGAGGTGCTTTACATATATTTATGTATATTAGCTGAGTTACTATTATTGCCCCATTTGGAGGCACAGAGAGCCTAAGTAACTTGTCCTAGGTCACACAGCTAGTAAGCTGCAGAAGTAGGACGTGAGGATAGACAGTCTGGCTCCAGAGCTCACATCTTAGTCACTACTCTGCACTGCCTCCAGGCCAACTGTATCATAGTCTATCCTGCCATGTGTCCCTGAACTAGAGAGGTGTTTGTGGATATACCGGCACAGAGAGAAGACAGTGTGCCTTCCAGTTTTCAAACTTGCTAGAATCCCCCCCTTGTTTATTCCACATGCCCCCTTTAATGAGGTTACCTCATCAGAATTAATGGATTGTTATTCTTCTTGATCCATGGTGTAAATTGTAAACTTTGAGATAGTTTGCCTACCACACTTAGTTTAAGATTTGGAAGGTTTACTTGCAAAAGCTCTTAGAAGCACCCATGAATAAACAAGAGTGAAAAGTTAAACCAAGGATAGACATTTTTGTTTGCACTTTTTTTCAAATCTATCCAAACAACTGGATTCAAGAGCTTTCTCTGACACCATAGGCAAATACTTCTTCCCCAGGCACAGACAGCCTGTCAGAGACAACACAGGCCCACTGCTGTGATACTTGGAGAAATTTATAAATGATGCAAAACTTCATATTTTTGCCAGGTTCTGCCTTAAAAGAGTCCCAAAGAGCACAACATCAATGAGTGGTAGTGAAAGCTGATGACTTCTAAGAGAATCAGAGGACATACATGTGGCAGACGCCATTGGTCAGCTAGCCTAACTCCCATTCTCAAAACCCACCTCCTTTGGCATCCTCCATTATAAAGGCTAGAAAAGTCTAATATTTGCCTTCCTGCTCTGCTGCAGCTAGGGCTGACTATGTGAAACAGTTTGAGTTCCAATGAGGGATAAGCAGAATTCTCCAGGGGTTTCTGACAAATCTTTGCTTTCCTGATATAAAGGACAGATGTCACTGGCCCCACTTCTTCTGCCCACTGCCTTCTGTTTCTTCTTCTTCTTCTTCTTCTTCTTCTTCTTCTTCTTCTTCTTCTTCAATGTTTATTTATTTATTTTGAGAGAGAGAGAGAGAGAGAGAGAGCACATGCACGTGAATGAAGGAAGGGCAGAGAGAGAAGGAGACAGAAAATTCCACATAGGCTCCACCCTGTCAGTGCAGAGCCCAACAATGGGGCTCAATCCCATGAACCATGAGATCATGACCTGAACTGAAATCAGGAGTCAGGTGCCTAACCGATTGAGCTACCAAGGTGCCCCCATTTTTTGCCTTTTAATTCTACACCTATCCATATATCTTTTAGAAATCTCCCAGAAGTTGGGTTAAAGACCATTGCTTAATCAAATCACTAAAATGACTCATAGGGCACTGATAATCAAAATGAGTTCTCTTTATAGTTTATCTCCTAATGATAATACTTATTTTTTTTATTTTTTTTATTTTTTTTTAACGTTTATTTATTTTTGAGACAGAGAGAGACAGAGCATGAACGGGGGAGGGTCAGAGAGAGAGAGGGAGACACAGAATCCGAAACAGGCTCCAGGCTCTGAGCAGTCAGCACAGAGCCCGACGCGGGGCTTGAACTCACGGACCGCGAGATCGCAACCTGAGCCGAAGTCGGACGCTCAACCAACTGAGCCACCCAGGCGCCCCGATAATACTTATTTTAATGTAACACGAGTATCCCATTGTTAATGGTAGGGTGGTATCATGCATTATAACCAAACTTACTGTTAGTCTAATACACACATGAAGTCCAAAAGAGCGTACAAAACCATTTTTTACTCTAGGCCTTAGTTGTGTATTTCAATTTTACAGAGTTCGTGGTTGAGAGAAATGGCTGTGGTCGTTTGTTCTACTTCACCCTTCTCCAGCTCTCAAAAAGATCCTCCTAAACAGGCCCTAAAGGTCACCCATGTGAGCACCCCCTCCTGGACACTAGGAAACCAACCTTTCACTCCCTAAACACCCTCTTCTCTTCCCCTACACCTAGAGATGGGTGGAGAGATTCATGGGAGCCAAATGAACCCCATTAATTAATATCATTGAGTACATAACAGGCAGTCAAATGTTCATTAAAAGAATAAATTAAAAAGGAGTATCTACCATAGAGTATGGGTTTCTAGAGAGGTTTTCCAGAGAATGTGGTCTGTCTTAGTCACTTTGGGCTGCTACAACAAAATACCACAAACCGGGGGCTTATAAACAACAGAAATTTATTTCTCTCAGTCCGGAGACTGAGAAGTCCAAGATCGTGGTGTTAGCAGATTTGGTGTTTGGTAAGAGTCGATTTGGTGTCTGGTAAGAGTCCACTTCTTCACGGATGGCTGTCTTCTCACTGTGCCCCACATGGCAAAAGGGACAAGGGATCTCTCTGGGGCCTCTTTTATAAGGGCACTAATCCCATTCATGAAGGCTCCTCCTTCATGACCTGATCACCTCCCAAAAGGGATCCCTCCCAAAGGGGATCCCTCCCTAATTTAGGTACTTCCTAATACCATCCCCTTGGGGGTTAGGATTTTAACATTTGAATTTTGAGAGGACACAAACATTCATTCCAAGCATGGTCTAAACAGTCTTGGACATCATTTGTGACTTAGCCAAGTGGAGAGGTGATAGGGAGAGCAAGCCAGAAAGAATCCACAGCATGAAGCGAGGTGTTTTACAGGAATACAAGAGTGGTGCACTGGGAGAAGTAGAAGTAATTTCGTGCTGCAAAAGTATGGAGTGCGAAGCAGAGAAGTTGGCAGAGATTGAATCAGCATGGCTGTTGGCGATGCAGAAATGTTTGAAGGGTTTTTAAGAAAGAAATTGTGGTTGCTTTGGATTTCACAAAAATCACTTTGGGGACAGTTAGGGGGTGGATTCAAGACAAGAGACTGGATTCAAGGGAGGGAGGCTCATTTTGAGTTCCTGGAAAATAAGAGGCCATAAGGTTCAAACTAGTTAATCCATTCCCAAATATACTAAAGCACAAATTTCAACATTTCAAAGCACTCCACTGTGTTGAATTCAAGTCAACCATGTGCGGAGTTGTGTACCAGCCAGGCAGTGAAAAGCAAGGCTGACCCGAAGGGCCCCCAGTCTCTCTGAAAGGGAGGTGGCAACAAAGACTAGGGAGCAGGGTGGGGAAGAACCTAACTGTGAGTAAGCAAGTGCCTGGTGTTGGGGGGACCTGGCACTTTCACCACTTCTCATCCCTTACAACTCTGACGATTCTGAAGACCAGAAGGTGAGAGCCACAACCAAGAACATACAGTGACCAGCCGGGAATAGTCTCTGGCTCCTAGACCCAATTTGGGGCCCTAAATTCCAGATGACAAAACCTGCTGCATAAAAATAGTTCAATTAAACTCTAAAATAAAATGATCCCTTGTTCTTAAAAACAAAACAAGCACAGTTTTTCAGCAAAATGTCACGAACCTGAATGAAACTGTAATTTGGGAAGTTGTAAAAATATGGCTGTGCCACCCGCCAGCCAACGCCTGTCACGTGACCATAGAAATCGGGCTCCGCCCTGGGGCTCCACCTTGCCTGGTCCGTGCGAGGCTGTGTGAGGGTGAAACCGGGGTGGGAGGTCAGCTACACAAGATGGTCCATTTAACAGCTGATCTGCTGGGACCAGTGCCTAAGAAGTTAATTTCTAGCTTTGAGATGGTTTCTGGTAATTGTAGGTAATTTAAAATATAATTTCAATTTAGTTGGGGAAAAAAAAAACTCTGTTTGCAGTGTTTGTGCTCATCACTCTAATTTAAGGTCTAGAATGTGGGATGAACTGCGCTTCAGTACACGCCCATTTTGCATCTTCCTGATTTTACCACCAGTGATTATAAAAACAGCCTCAGCAAACCTCAGTCTGCATTGCAAGACAGATGCGGCAAAGCTCAGATATAAAGTTTCACATTGCTGGAAGGTTAACTGTTGTGCATGTTAATGATTATCAGACAGATGAAGAAAACCACAAGGCTCCAAAATGCAAAAGCCCCTCAAAAAAATCCAACTTGCCCATGTTTATAATAAGGCCACTTTATTATTACTTTTTTTCAAAGAAGGATGACTATGGCTGAGCTCAGTGTGGTCTGCATATGCAAGCTTAATGGAGGAATAATGACACAAGGCTGCTTGTGAGCAGGCCAAGAGAGCTTCTCTCTGGGCCATGTGTTAACAAAGTGCTCCACGCTGAGCCCCAGCATCTACAATTTTGCAGGGTTCAGAGACTTCCTACCAGAGTGAGATCGAGTATTTTAAACGTACAGGTTTATTTTAAGTGAAGGAGAAACTTAAGGATGTACTGTGTGCAGTTTTATAGAGATTTTTGAAAACTTGTCCAAAATGTGAATGGGAGGGCGACTCAATGGCAGGCACCCTGGTAATTATTTAGAACCCAAAGCACTATCATGAGCCAAATCAGCCACTGTTGCTCACCTAGCACACATGCAGCCAAATGATTAAGAAAATAGCTGAAATGAGCTCTTGATCCGACAACCTCACACACAGTCTTCCATTTACCAGCTTGCAAAACTCTCTGGAATAAAGTTTAGGGCAGAAAGAGTACTGCTTTGTGATGACAATGACACTGTGTTAATATTGGCACTGGAAACCACACTCTGAGTCTGAAAACTGAGGGTCAGGGGTCAGAATTTGTTAGTTGCTGGTATCTAAAACCTGCCTTCAAAAACAAACTCAAGCTAATGCCACCAAGCAATCGCCAAGCAATGCCACTTAGATCATGAAGATGCCTGGAAAGCTTTCAAATGGAGCTTAGAAGTTTAACGATTAGGCAAACAAAATGTGTTCCACAGTAGCAGAACCAAATTAATCTGGCTTTGCCAATAATGATTCAGACAAACAAACAAAAATAAGCTTTTAAAAAAAAACTGACAATTAAAAATTATTACATGTACCCAATTAAAAAAAAACCCTCAAATATTACCAAATATTTGAGGTCTCCAACCTCAAACTTCTGTAGCCCTCAGTCTCCTTCCCTTGAGGTAGCCTCTGCTATCAGTTTTTGTGCGTGTGTGCTATGATCTATGCATATCTAAGTATGTGGATGTATGTCACATACACACAGTGGTGGCTCAAAATTTCTACATAGTAGGGGCTGAGGGGCTGTAATCTGACTGGATGTGGGTAAACTGCATAAAATTACGTTTGCCTAGCATTTGACATAAGTAAGGACATACAAATGTGAGCACCAACAGAAATGAGTACAGCAATGAATTATAAACCATTGAAAAACTGAGAATTCATCAGTCCACACTAATAACAAATACATAGCAAATAATAAATAAGTGGGAGAGGGGTCTTGGGCTACAGTGAATGAAGAAGTACTGGAGATGTAAGAACATTTTGCAACCATGATAATAAAGATTGGATCAGACAGGAGTCATCCATGGATGCTCATCTGGGAGGGAATTCTGATGAGGACCAGGATATTTGTATCATCTTAAAGTGCCTCCCTGGGGACTGCTCATTAACTATAAAGGGGGGGGGAGCAGTTATTTTATAATGGAGAATTTGGACAACACCTTGACCAAGTCATCGAAATTAACATTACTGGTGAGAACAGACACTGTATCCTGAAGGACATAATACCAACTATGCAGTACTCTGGCCTGGAGTGCACGACATCAATCTAATCATAAGGAAACATCGGGGAAACCCAAAATGAGGAATATTCTATTTTTAAGTTTTCTTTTTATCTATCTATCTATCTATCTATTTCTATTTATTTTGAGAGAGAGAGAGCACACGAACATAAGTTGGAAGGGCAGAGAGGGAGACACAGAGAATCTCAAGCAGGCTCCACACTGTCAGTGTAGAGCCCACCGTAGAGCGCGAACTCACAAACTGTGAGATCATGACCTGAGTCGAAATCAAGAGTCAGAGGCTTAACTGACTGAGCCACCCAGGTGCCCCAGGAATATCCTATTTTTAAAATGTGGGGGCAGGAGTAAAAGAGGAGAGAGGTGGTGGTGAGGATTATATTCTTCAAAAATGCCAATGCTGTAAAAGACAAAGACTATGAAAATGTTCCAGATTAAAGGAGGCCAAAGAGATATGACAGCCAAAGGCAATGCCAGAGCCTACATTTGATTCTGTGCCAGAAGGGGAAAAAAGGTATTGTGAAAAAGATTATTAAACCAACCAACAGAATTAAAATTCAAATAGTAGGGGAGATAAAAAGCCAGTTGTATGGTCGGTACCAGTGCTTCTGTCAAACAACAGCCCCATCAGCATGACCCTCAGTCTGGGAGTTCTGAGTCCTTAAAGAGCACTTGAAGCTTCTGCCCACAAAGCTTCTGCTTTGTCCAGGCAACCAGGAGGTGACAAAGCTTCAAGGAATGAGAGGCTGTTTCTGTGGCAGGAACGAGGGGCCACTTTAAGTTTTGCTTCAGGAATTGGAATTTTATACTATATCAGTGATGCAGGCTCAAGATTGAGAATCTCATAGAAACTGCATCACGAATTCCTTTCTGGTCCCCTCAGGTCAGCTTGTGCTAAGCTCACTGAAAACTTCATCTTCACTTAAGTTCATTTAAAATTCATACAAACTCCATTTAAGTAAAGAATAGTGTGTGGCAAGTGTAGGTGGCTACTAATTGCTTGGGAAATTAATAAAAATGAATGAATGAAGGGTGCTTGGGTGGCTCAGTCGGTTGAGCGTCAGACTTGGGCTCAGGTCATGATCTTGCTCTGCGTGAGTTCGAGCCCCACGTTGGGCTCCGTGTTGACAGCTCAGAGCCTGGAGCCTACTTAGGATTCTATGTCTCCTTCTCTCTCTGTCCTTCCCCCACTCGTGCTCTGTTTCTCTCTGTCTCTTAAAAATAAACATTAAAAATTTTTTTAAAAATGAATGAATGAGTGAGTGAATGAATGCGCAAATAAACAATGAAGACATTTGAGTAATGCTCTGATAATGAAGACTACTAGTATGACTTATGTTGGAAAAAACAAAAAGAAAGTATGTTTTTTTTTCCTTAGCTCTCTTTGAGCTGTGCTTAGGTAATGTCATTTCCCTGTATTTGCTCCCAAATGTAAATGCTTCTGTATTTGAACCAATATTAAGTGTGGCAATATAAAACAGAGTAAAAAGGAGAAAAACTCCTTTAAGGGACACATGGAAACACAATGTGCTCATTGCCAGCCTTCTCATAAGGGAGATGAGAATGGAAAATTAAACATATAACGTAAGAAAACTATAATGATTTTACATTCAAATGAAACCTTGAGATAAATATGCGTGTGAGGAGTGAAGGTAATGATTAGGTAAGAAAATAAAGGTTTGAGCAAAGCAGAATCTGTAATTCATCTTGACAGAGAAAAGGAAGCTGAATCAAAGTGCATCAGGCCCTTGAATGCAGAAGGAAGCCAAGACGTGCACACAGGGCTGCTGGTGCCAGGTAAGCACCCATGGCCAGGTTCTGCTTGGCTCTAGAGCGGTGGGAGTCGATATTCTCTAGCCGAGTGATATTAGAAAATTTGGAAATTTGTTCCAAAAGCAAGAAAATGTCAAGGAGAGGAGGTAATGTTTCTCAACAAAACAAAACAACAACAAAACACAGGCATAGAAGAGTCCATGAGCCTAAAGAAAATCATCCTACAGTGTTTATTGACCATACTGGACACCTAGGAACCTTTCCCATGTTTCTACGTCTACTTTGACTTCTAATACAGCACTTTGATTTTGCACTGGAGAAATGATCCTTCCCCCCACTGAATGCATTACATTGGGGCTGTCAGCCAAGTTGTGTATTTCAGACACCTGGCCTTATAGTAGTAGAGATAAATAGATTTATCCATTGAATGAATGAATGAGCGAGCCCAACCATCCTTTAGCCAGGTAATAAGATACCTTTCTCCCTGAGATTGGGTCTTAAGTCTATGACATTTGTCATAGACTAAAACAATTCCAGAGGTCAGTTCATCCTTACAGAGATGTTCTAATAAGACTATCCGTTTTTGTTTCCTAGATCCTGGGAGTTCTATCCCATGATTCCTGTCCTTTAGAAGCCAGGTGCTTAAGCTTTCTGTTTTATTCTAAGAACTTCCACATATCCTTCCAATAAACGCTCCCTCTGCTTAAGTTATTCGAAGCTCATTTCTGCTGCTTATGAACAAAGAACCATGACAGACACACATTTCCCAGCTTGTCCCCTATGGAGTACACCAATTATTATCCCCAAATATGGTCTTGGTAATAAGAAGGTTAGAGGAAGTTTATGAATTTTTCTTCCTGCTTTTGTTTCCATGTGTCTAGTTGATTTCACCAAATACACTTAACACACAGGAACTTGAGGAGCTGAAATAAAAAATTTCAGTTCTTGGCATTCCCCACAGGAACTCTTTATTATTGTATCTAAAAGTATCTATTGTTCAATAGATTTTAGTCAGAGTTATGTGTATTTATGTTAAGAAACCACTTGTTTCTAGATTAATTTCAAAGGGTATATTTGCAATTTACCAATTTGTAAAGTCCCACCTACTACAAATTTCCTCCTGATTTTCACATCCGCTCAGGAATAGCTTGAAGCAAGAACAGGGTATCACTTTTGCTGCTAAAGTTTCAACTTTCCAAGTTTGTCTAGCTATGTAAAGAACAAATTTAAACAAATCCTAGCATTGTCCATTTTCAAAAATACAATTTAAATATCCGGTTTTATTTAGCAGCCTAGTTACTTTTTATTGAATTGAAAAGACTAGAGAAAATGGTTATTGCTATCTTGTTTTCAAGTAATTATTTTTTAAGTAATTAAAAAACCCACTGATAAGTTTTTATTGTCTTGGCCCTGATTTTACTGCCTACTACAGTACTGAGCACTTAACAGATGTTTAAGAAATAGTGGTTAAATCCATGAACAAATGCTTTGTTTTTAATTGTGGGGCAATTTTGGTTTGATTCATCACCAAGATTTGGTTAAAGAGAATCTATTACATAGCCATTTTTAAGTTAGTGGACACAAATGGTCACAGCAACTGGCGATTTTTGATGGTTCCACCAACTTTGCAAAAGTTTGAGGGTCCATAAAATGGTCTGATTATAGAATTAAAGCCTATAGTGCTGCCTGGGATGATCCTGTGGTAAGATTAATACTCCAGAGGTCCCCCTCTCCAGGCACCTCACCTGTGCTCTCGATATCAAGCTGTAGGGCTAGGCTTTATCTGAAACCACATCCTTTACTGGACCCTTCCCTTCCCCTATCCTGTTTCCCTTATTACCTTACAGATTCTTCCTAAAGAGAAACCAAATCCATATCTCAGGCTCTGCTTCTAGTGAATCCAACCAAAGACAACATGCTACTATCCAAATAGAAGTATTATATGACAATACCTATTTGAAATTTTACCAAATGTGTGGATGACTGCAAAGGATATATCATCATCGTATAGAATCAGCATAGATAAATGACAACTGTAATTTATTGAGGGCCTTCTTTGAAGACATGATCTCCTTCAATTCTTCTTATAATTTTCTTAGATAGGTATTACCACTCATACTTCCAAAATAGAAAGGTTAAGAATCAACAACATCAAACAGCCCATCCAAAGTCAGATAACCAGTACGTGACAGTTTATTTTTAATATTTCCCCAGAGGTCTCATAGATTGATCAAAATACTCTGAAAGAAAATGTCCATGGCCCTGTAACTTTCCATTCTTCAGAAGTTGTGGGGTAAAGCCCAAGTGGTCACTTCAGAAATGACTGCTATGTTTTAAGCCTTACTCATGAGATCCAAAGCAGATTTTTTTTCTTAAAAAAAAAAAAAAAAAATCTAGTCTTATCACATTGACTCCTTTGTTAACTATAAAAAATAAACCAAACAACTTCTCCATAGCCAAACGGAGAGGGTGATGGTTGTTAAAACAGCATTTTAGTTTTAGAATTTGAAAATGAGAGCAGGTAAAGAGCATGTGACCCACTCTCAACCAGAAATACCAAAAAGCCTTTGTTAGGGAACCAGATGAAGCAATTATAAGCATCTTCACAGACTTCCCTTGAAAAGTTTATGTGCTCTGTCATCAGTGGGGTTATCTCAACCTTTTCTGGGTCTACTTTTATGTTCAGCCTGGCTTACCTCTTAGGATAATAATCTCCTGAGTTCCATTCCCATCAAGAAAAGTAACACTACATGAATGCAACCCTAAAAATGCAAAGACACATACGGTTCAGTCCTCAAATAGGTCATACTTTAAAAAAGTCAGTCTGAAAGTTCAAAAATAATTATAAAAGAAATTTAGATGCTAAGTGAAGTAAGCCAGACACAGAAGGACAAATGCTATACGGTTCCGTTTGCATGAAGTACCTAGAAGAATCAAATTCATGGAGACAGAAAGTAGAATAGAGGTTACTAGGAGGTGGATGGGGAGGAGGGGGAAAAGAAAGTTATTTAATGAGTCAAGTTTCAGTTTGGGAGGATTAAAAAGTTCTGGAAGCAATCGTGGAGAAGGCCGCACAATGCAAATATGCTTAATGCCACTGAAGAGTAAACTTTAAAAAAGTTAATATGGTAAATTTTATCTTATGTATATTTCACCACAATTATTTTTTAAAAAAGAAATTCTCACTCTTCCCATATTTTCTTTAATTCTTTCCCCAGCTTTCTCAAAATCCACACTCACCAACATCACTCTCTTCCAAATCTACCTCCAAGCTTCTTAAAACTGTACCCTGGCCTTTATCTTTTATCTCCCTTCTCCCCTCCTTTTTCTCATGAGTCCACATCATTTAAGCACACGAGAGACAGAACCTCATCTTGGGGTGGGGGAGGGAAAAATCATGAGCCAGCAATGTCCTCTGCAGTGAGCAGAATGGAAAAGGCTAGATGTAATCATCCATGGTAATTTTAATTCCATCACACACACTTTATTTTATGCTTAATCTTTTCTCCAACTTCAAGTGCTTCTAATCACCTGAGATTTGATGAACAAATCTGTACTTTCCACTGACATCATTATTTCACAGTCTTCAGATCATTCCTCAGCCCCATGTTTACTGTGGGTTTATACACTGGGTAGAGATTTTAGAGCAAGGACTTCTCAACTTTGGCTACAAGCTAGAATCACTTGGGGAGCTGAGGGTCTTGAGGCCTAGGCCACAGCCCCCAAAAGCTAAATCAGCGACAGCCAGGGGTGGGGACCCAGGCAACTGTATTCTTTTTTAAATTCCCAATGATCAGCTAAGTGTAGCAACCAATGGTTCGGAGGGGTTTCTCAAACGTTAAAGAATATAACAATTACATAGAGATCTTGTTAAAAGATCTGGTTGTGATTCAGGAGGTCTGCAGGAAGCCCCAGCATGCTGCATTTCTAACAAATATAGCAAGGCAATGCTGAATCAGCTGTTTTGGACCCCACCTTGAGTAGCAAGGCTTTAGGCAACAAGAGCCTTTCAGGTTTCCATTCTTTTTTGTTTGTTTAATGTTTATTTCAGAGAGAGCATGCAAACAGGGGAGGGGAAGAGAAAAAGAAGACAGAGGATCCAAAGTGGGCTCTACACTGACAACAGAGAGACCGATATGGGGCTCAAACCCACAAACCGTGAGCCAAAGGCGAACACTCAACCGACTGAGCCACCCAGGTGCCCCTCAGGTTTCCATTCTCAGCAGGACATTCATTATATACACAGCTAGCAAAGGAGAAGTCACAGCTGGGCCTCCCAGCAGCTCTGGCCTGGAAGAGGGGCTGGGGACAGCTGTGGGGGCACAAGACCTACAGTTGCACCTCCACCGCGGGTGCCCAGTGCCCTGCCCTTGGGCGGCCTCTGCTCCCCAGCTTCTGCTTCTAGGCTGGTCTAGGTACCAGCCCACTCAGCCCCCGAAGTTAGAACCTCAGGATCTTTAACAAGTCACTCAATTCCCTAAGCCTCAGTGTCCTTATGTGTTAAAATGGGAGTAAGAGTGTCAACTATTTGACTATATGAGGCTATACGAGGATTAAGTGAGATAATCATGTGCAGCAACCAGTATGCTTGCCATCACACAGGCCTGTCTTTTTTTCTGCCCCTGCTGCCAACAAAGAGCCAAGTTACTACTTCTCTCTCTCCCTTTTGTGTCTGTACATCTGATGTGTACAAAGCATCAATTGTAGCCCCTGTCCCTGGAGGCCTGGGACCAACTGTGGATCTTGGTTCTGAATAGGAGGGGCAAAGCACCCAGAGACACACATTTTCATGAAGGCGGCATAGCCCAAATACAGTAAGATTTCTGCTCTTCGAGTACTGTTTTGGTCTTTGTTGTTGTTGTTGTTTTATTATTAATTTTGTGTTCAGAAATGCTACCCCCAAAGGGACAAAGATAATCTCGCCAAACCTCAGAACCTGGTAAGGAGATACTAGCTGACACTGAGTGCTCCTAACATACTAAGCACGGTTCCAAGTACTTTCTGTGGCTTAACTCATTTATCTTCACCACAACACATGACCTGGGTGTTATTATCCCCATTTGGCCAACAAGGAAACTAAGGCCTCAAGAGGTTAAACCATGGCCTCATCCCATAGCTAGTAAGTAGCAGAGCCAGGGTTCAAGCTCCAGAGGCCTTCTCTAGAGTCTGACCAGACCAATGGTGGTGCAACGTCTATATCAACATATATCTACCTTGTTTTTGGCATAGATGCCTGACAAATGGCATTTTCAGATGTGACATTCTCATGCATACGCCATGGAGATATATACAATATGTCCAGCCTTCTGGCAGGAAACTAAAAGGATACTAAAAAATAAACTTGAAATGCTCCCAGTCTATGCCAAAATGCAAGCCATTCACAAACTTCAGTATTATTATTTGCAATGTATCATATTTTAAAATGGCTGCTCTCTTGTATATATGTGTCACAGTGACTTATTTTGATTGCCTAGCTTCTGAAGCTCCTTCCTATCTTTGGAAAGGGCCTACCATGCTGCTTCCTGACTTCCCAGATTCTTGCTATCAGCCTGGGTATGGACATGTGCCCCAGACTTTACCCAGCCAGACAGTCCTGTCTGGAACTTGAATACAAAGAAGTAAGGAGAGCAGAGGATTCATCTGGAGCCAGAGGAGAGGGCAGCACAGCCAGTGGCACCAGTATCAGTAACAGGCAGCAGCTATGGATTACATCTCAGACTGTTGCTGGGCATGATATTGGCCAAGGCTCCCACGGCAATGCTGCCCGATTAGTTTCCCAGGCCTGCCATAACAAAGTACCACATGCTTGGGTGCTTGAAATGACAGAAATATATTCTTTCACAGTTCTAGAGGCCAGAAGTCTGAAATCAAAGCACTGGCAAGGCCATGTTCTCTCTGCAAGCTCTAGGGAAGGATCCTTCCTGGCCTCTTCGAGCTTTCAGTGGTTGTGGGCAATCCGTGGTGTTCCTTGGCTGGTAGCAGGATTGCTCCAATCCCCATCTCCATCTTCACATAGCCTTACCTGTGTCTCCTCCTATGTCTCTGCGTGTAAAGCTCTCATTCCTTTCTCTTACAAAAATGCCAGGCACTGGTTAGGGGCCACCTTCAACCAATATGATCATATTTTAATATGACTATATCTAAAACCCTACTTCCAAACAAGCTCACCTTCAGTTACTGGTGGTGAGGACTTCAACATACCTTTCTGGGGGACACAATTCAACTCACAACATCTACATTCTTGCTAATTTCCTGGGCCTGATCTCTGGCCATCCCAGTGATTTTGCAGTCCATCTAATGTTTTTCAGCTTAAATCGGCAGAATTAATTTTGCTGCTTGCAACTTTAAACCCTGACCTGTCTTATCTCTGCCTCTATTTCCTTGATTTTCCATAGGAGAATCTCCAGTCAGAGGTCACTAGGGATGAGCAGAATAGTGACTTAATTATGGAAAAAGCCAATCTGCTTCAAGATTCCTAGTCCACTCTCTGGATCAAGCACACCAAGGAGAAGATTGACCATGGCCATGTTAAAGGAAGGGCTCAGACTGAGTAGTCCCAACCTCATGACTGAAATGCATGTAGAACCTACTGATTTCCTAAACTATGAGTTTGTTCTCAGGCTGGATCTCACTTTGGAGCAGAATTTGACTAATCTTTGCCTCTGTCCAACGGATGGTGTGAGGCCTGTTTTGGTGGCAAAGGACCACACTGCTTGCAACAGATCCCATAGATGTTGCCCCAGTCTGTATAATTTTCATCAAGTCATGACAGCAGCACCAAAGGGGCTAAGTGGCATTTCAATTGTGTTTGGTCTAAAGTTTCTAAAACCTCATCAATGCTATTAAAAACAATAACATTATGCCAGAAAGAGTCGCAGAGGAAACAAAACATTATGGGGTTCTAAGAAACATGGTAATCAAAGACAGCTGAGCCTAAAAAGACAAATCCATGTCAATGACTTCAAGGAAATAAAAATACATTTAAAATGTTTGAGTAAATCAACTTCACAAATGGCCATTAGGAGAAGAGTAGCAATACTAGTTTTTGCCCTGCTTTGCTTCCTTTTTTGACCTGTCCCTTGCCAACTTCATGGAATTATGGTAGGACTAGGGACCACATAAGTTTGGAACTGCCTGAAACTATCTTTGCCATTATTTGCAGAGAGTCTGTTTGAGAATGAAGCCAATCCAAGAAAGAAGAATCCAAGAGATACATACAAAGTTATTATTTCATTTGAGTCCCACAATCCAGCTGTATCTAAAAATACCCATTAAACTTCCAAGTTATTTGAACCAATAAATCCCTTTTTTGTTTGTTCAAGCTAGTTTTAATTGGAGATCTAACCTTACAAACAAATGGCAATGTGCTATCAAGTGCACATATCTGCTTTGACCTAATTTCCCTGGATTGCTGTTGGCCAGGGAATGTTGTATTGGACAGACCACATATTTCATCTGGGATGGTGGTTTCTGAATTTCTGTCATCTGGCATGCTACTGAGAACATGTGCACACACAAACACACACATAAGCTAATAGAGAAGTGCCTTTATAAAGCAATCTTCTGACAAATGCATATCACTGAATTATGATTATACCTAGGGCATGGCCAACTAGACCAACTAACCTGAGTAAAGGAGTCTATTCTATCTGACACAAGCCCTGTCCATCACTATCTTACCACATCAAATGAACAAAATGAGAATGTGCTTCCCTGAGTTTCAGCATTGCCTTGTTTCCTAACAAAGCTGTGCCATTTCACACTTAACATATTCACAGATGATATATGGGTAGTTTGGTTCCCAAACAGGCTAAGCCCCTATACTTCCTTTGCTATATCTCCCAATTCAATTTCTCCAAAACCCATGGAACTGGCCTGAACAGTCTCATCATTCACACATTTACTCAACAAATCAGTATGGGGCACTATGTGCTAACCCCAGGTGTAAGCGCCTGGAATAAGGAATAAACTTCTGCTCTTGTTGAAGCTTCCATTCTAGTGAGGGAAGACAGACAACAGAAACATTTTAAAGTAGACATATGTCAGGTGGTGATAAATGTTATGGTGAAAGATTAAAGGTAAAAAGGATAGGAGTGCAGGGCAGGTGTAGTGAAACAGTGAGCCTTGTGGTCATCTGTGGAAAGAGCATACCAAGCCAAAGGAACACACGTGGAAAGGTACTGATGTGGGAACAGGTAGGAAGCCAGTGTGGCTGAAGTGAACAGAATGAGGGTCAGTGTGAGGAGATAAGGTAAGTGAAGTATTAGTGGGGAAGGTGTTGATGGAGAAAATTTAGAGGCTTCACAGGCCATCATAAGAACTTTGGATTTTATTACATGCCAGATAAGAAACCCGTAGGTGGTTGTGAGCAAAAGAGTCACATAATCTGACTTAAAAGTTTTAAAGACAATTCTGTCTCCTGTGTTGAGACTATAACTGGTGGTAAGAATAGAAGCAAGGAGACCAACCAGGAAGACCATGAAAATAGGAGCAGAAATCTGAGAAGTGATTGATTTCTGGATATATTTTGAAGATAGAACCACCAATATAACGGGCTGTAAGCAGAAGTTTTCATAAAAGTCTGCATAGGTTTTGGTCTGAGCACCTAGAGAGACACAGATGCCAGTTACTTGAGTGGCTCCATGAGAGGCACAGAGTTAGATATGGGGGAAGAATCAGAAGTGTGGTTTTAGACATCTTAAGTTTGAGATGCCTTTCAGATACACATATAGAATAGTTAGCTGTATAAATCTGAGGGTAAGAGTAAGGGGAAATTTCTGAGCCAGAGACAAATATTTGTAAGTCATCAGAGTCTAGATGAATTTAGTCACGAGGCTTTAAATCACCCAGGAAGTGGGTCCATATGGAAGGGAATAAATCTGAGGACTGAAGTCTTGAGCCGCCCAATGCTTAGAGGCTGAGGATATGAGGAGAAAGCAACCAGCAAAGGAAAATGAGATGAGCAGCTAGTAAGGTAGGATGAAAGCAGAAAGGTATCCTGGAATCTAAATGGGAAAAAAAATTTTCAAGAAAGAAAGAGTGATTCATTGGATCAAATGCTGAGATAGGTCATGTAGAATTAGGACTAATAATTGATGATTGAATGTAGCTACAGAGAAGTCACTAGAGTGGGTTCCAAAAAAGATCAAGAGAGAATAAATTGTAAACAGTGAGTAGAGACAGAAGTGTTTTGAGGATTTCACTGCATACAGCAATAGAGAAATTGGAAATAAAATCCAAATAATGGGAGAAAGGGGGGAATAAAAGAGAATTTTCATGTAAACCAGACAGCATCTCAGTATGTTTTAATGCTATGGAGGCGATCCACTACAGGGGCAGGAATTGAGGATGCTGGTGGGGGAGAGGGGACAATTGCTGGAGCAGTGTTCTTGAGCAGGCAAGAGGACAGGAGGTCCACTGCACAAACACAGGAATCAGCCGCAGATTAACATACAGACCATTCATGCACTGTAACACGAGTGGAAGCAGAGGATAAAGGCAAAGATGCAGCAGGTGGGTAGATGAGGAAGTAGGATTTTGTATAAAGCCTCTCTGCTTCTATTTTCTCCAGAAAATAGAAGGCATGTTCATCAGCTGTGAGTGAGGATGGGGAGAAAGGTTTGGATGGCCTGAAGGAAAATGAAAAGATGTGAAACAGTTGCCCAGGAAAGTAGGGGAAAGACTGGACTAGGGCAATGCAACTGGACACCTGGGCAGCACTAAGGGCCTGTGTGAGGTCATCCTCCTGCTGTGCGTTTCTCACATCGTCGTCATGAGGAAGGTGATGTCCATAGGTGTTCCGAGTAAAGAGGAGAGAGGGGAGAAAAGCAAAGTGCAGTGTTTTTAAAGTGAGCTAAGTCGTTAAGATTTAAGCTATAGAAGCAAATACAGCTCAAAGGTGACGTGACTGAAAGCTCAAAGACAATTAGGTATAATTTGAACATTCTTAGAAATAAAATTAGAGACCTTTAGAACTTAAAATGAAAATAACCCTAGTGATGTTCTTTTCTGAATCCTTCATTTCACACTTGAAAATCAAGGCCCTGGAACATTAAATGACTTGCCCAAGACCACACAGCTGGTTAGTGGCAGAGACCAGTTTAGATGCCAATCCTCTCCATCTTTATCTACTAGTCTTTCCTCTTCATTTACTGGCAGGGCACGGTGAAATTACAGGCTGGTCCCTCTTCTCATTGCACATCCAGGCCTTACTTTATCTTAATATTTCCAAGCCCTGTTTCATCACCCCTATCTTATATAATAAAGCCCCCTTGGTTATCTCTCAGAGTCACCCAGCCCCCATGCTGCCTCAGCCAAGTGTGCACTTCACTGAAGTTTTCAAACCAGTGCATTTAGCTGGTCAAGAGCACAGTCTCAGAAAACCATGCATTGGCATTCACCTGGGAGGAAAAAAAGGGGAATCATAGGATGAGCCTCACTGAAATCCTGCAGCTGATCTCCTCATACTCACCAGATCCACCATGGTTTTCAGGTGCCAGTGATAAGGTTATGGCATTCTCCTAGTCCTGCTTCTCTTCTGTCCAGGTAGGTGCTCGAGAGACCTCTGAAGCTACGAACTGTATGCGTTCATTGGACCAACAAACATCAAGCTACTGCGTTAAGAAGAAAGTGGATCTGAACCAACAAGCTTGGGGATAGCCTGCAGATTGCGTCCCATCTGAATACCATTTGAACACAACTGGTTAAAGTTCTTCCAATGATGGCTTTTGTTATCTATAAAATTAAGACTAAACCGGAGATCAAGGAATTTCAACTGGAAGCTATATCCTGTCTCCAGTCTCCCATCTTGGTGTAATTTAAGTGAGTTACAGGCCCCTTTAAATTCACTTATTTAAAACAGATACTCATCCAAAGAGGCACTCTATAAACATTTGGCACGTCTTGATGAGCACTTCAATTGCCCTTCAAAGGCAGTGGAAACAACCTCAAAACCAATTACTTATGCTCTCCTCCAAGAAGTTCATTAATTGGAACGAGGGCTCTGCCTCTGGCTGAGTGTGTCCTCTCCAGTCTTTAATGTCTCACAATTGTCCCTTCTGGGGAACAGTAGTATGGTTCTAGGCACTTCTTTTTAAATTCAGAAATTACTTAAATATAGAGGTAAAGGGTATTGATTGGTACCAGGAGTTAACATGTTACAAAGGGATAGGTTATTAAATCTGTCCTCCCTTCTCCTGATTAAAACACACAATTAAAAAATGGAAAGAAACCCACACACTTTGGTATCTCTACATGTTGGATGAAAGATTAAGAATAAAGTCCCCTAAATAAATCAAACCTTACAGTGCTCACTTGCATATGCCCATCCACATCACTCCTCCCCATATCTGCTTATCCTCAGTATTCCAATTGTTCTCATTCAGACCCCTGACCAATCAGCCAAGCGGTTTGCAACTGCTCACAAATCGGTGTATGTTCTTCCTGTGGCCACTTCTCCTACTACACAAAGTGGACGATGTGCTGCACTGCCCAAAGGTGTGTTAACTGGGAGAATTTCCCCTCGTAGAGCCATGTAGCAAACCAACACATCCACAACCAAGCTTGGTCTTTTGCCTCTTTTGTCAGCTGGTCATAAAAGACTATGTATGTGACCACACAGGTAAGATGAGGGAGGAAACTACGCAATAGCAGTAGATGACATGGGAGTGTGGGCCCCTTGCTCATGCAGTCTAGTTGTGTCCTATGGTCCTGCTCATGCCCATTCCCAGATATACCACCTTTTACCTTATAACGGATTGCTGCTGGGATGTCTTAACTTATGACTTGGTGGGTCTGTTAGAACCCAGGTAATGGTGGATACTTCTGGCCACTCAAAGTTCCATGAGTAGGTGCTCTCTCTCTACCAGAATCCAAAAGCATAACAGGACCTAATTTTCAATTAATATATCATTTTCCATGGTAGGTGGCATGACATTGCTTCAGAAACTCTAGGTGTTTACATTGTGATTCTCCTACTAGGACTTGCCATACACTCCACACAACATCACTCCTTACTGCAGATAATAGCACAGGGTCTGCCCAATCATGTGGCCAAATAGGCAGGACCGTTTACACCACAGCTTGGATGTGCTACATATCCATTTATTGCATTAAGCCCCATTCTAAGCTGGAAACCTTTCATATCACCTTGTTCCCCCGTCATAGAATATGCTACTTCTAGAATGTGAAGAGCCCGCTAAGCATTCTGCTTCCTTATTAGTGGTAGGATGTGAAAAACACAATAATTTGTCAAGATCAATGGATTCCTGAAAACTCTACTGACATACCAGGTCCCTGAATATTCATGAAGTTTATCTCTTACCCTTTACAGTATATGTGCCACACCAAGTGCTTCAATGTATTTGCCACTTCATAATCATCCAGTCTTATTAACACAATGTCAATGATACCATGGAATAACCTATGGAATATCTAGAGAGTCCAGGGCTCTTCAGACTATATTATGACAGATGACACAGCCATGGGACAAGACAGTAAGTGTATATACTATCGTTAGCCCTATGTGAATGCAAACTACTTCTGGTCCTCCTTCCTGATGAAGATGAAACAAACATATCTGCCAGATCAGTGGCTGAATGCCAGGTACTTGAGGCCGTGTTAATCTGTTCTAGCAAAGATACCACATCTGGCACAGCAGCTGTAATAGAGACTACCACTTGGTTGAGCTGGTGATAGTTTACCTTTATCTTCCAGGATCGGTCTGGCTTTGTAGGGGCCAGACTGGGAAACTAAAGAAAGAAGACATGTAAAGACCATGACCCCTGCATCCTTTAGATCTTTAAGACTGGCACTAATCTCTACAATTCCCTCTGGTATGCAATATTGTTTCTACTTACTGCCTTGGCTGGGAGCAGGGGTTTCAGAGGCTTCCACCTGGTCTTTCCCCACTGCGATAGTTCTTATCAGAGGTCAAGGGACCAATATGCGGTTTGGCCAACTACCATGTATGTCCATTCCAATTATGCATTGAAGGTTTGGGGAAGTGGCTACCTGGTGAGTCCATGGTCCCAGGGGATCCCCTGTGAGTCAAAGGTGGGCCAGGGTCCCATTGATCACCTGGTCTCCATATGTCATCTCTCTAAAAGAGGGATAATGATGACTTTCAGGTCCCAGCTATTAATTTCAGTTTGAATCCTATGCTCAACAGTCCTCCAATGTCCATAAACTGCCCTTTCCTCATTGTATGGTTACTCAATGAAATAGCCATAGGTCTCTTTGGAGAAGGACTGTAGGAATCATTACCATATACCCTTCTGCCTGTGAATTTCAGGTCTGCACACTGACTCAGATATGGAAACTGGGAGAAGGAGCATGACTTTATAAATTTTACATTTTTTTTAACGTAGCATTTTTAATTAGCTTTCTGATAAAATTTACAGATAAAGTTCACCCATTCTCTGTACAATTCACTGAGTTATAATAAATGTAGATAGTTATATAACTATCACTGAGATGAAAATATGGAACATTTCCATCATCCCAAAAAGTTCCCTTGTGCTCTTTGTAGTCAATTCTCCCTTCCTCATTCCCAGCTCCTGGCAGCCTCTCCTCTGCTTTTGGTTACTTGTAGCTTTGCCTTTTCTAGAATGCCATAGAAGTGGAATCATATAGTAATGTTTTGTGTCTTTTTCTTAACATAATGATTCCATGTTGTTGCATGTATCAGTACCTCATTCTTTTTCATTGCAGAGTAGTGGTCTGTTATATGGATATACCACAACATGTTTACCAATTCATCAGTTGGTAGGCATTTGGTTGTTTCCAATCTGGGGTTATTATGAATATACTTTCTATGATTGTTTGCATGCAGGTCTTTGTATAGACAGATGTCTTTATTTCTGTTTGGTAAAAATACTCACCAATGGGATTATTGAGTTTATAGTTAGTATATGTTTAACTGTATAAGAAACTGCCAACTGTTTTCAAAGTGGTTGTACCATTTTACTTTTCCCACTAGCAGCTACATGACAGTTACTGTTGCACCATATCCCTGACTTCCTATGGTTAATCTTTGCTAAATTTCAAATACTTTAACCATGTATAGTGGCTATGCATTAATGCTCCTAACATGTTTCCCTAATGACTAATGATGTTGAGCACATTTTTATTGCTAATTTGCCATTTAAATATGTTCTTTGTTCAAGTGTCTTTTCAAATCTCTTGTCCATTTAATAGATTGCATTTTTTCAATTCTTACCGAGTTGTAAGAGTACTTTATACATTTTGGTTACAAGTCATTTATCAGATATGTGTTTTGCAAATATTTTCTCCCAGTCTGGCTTTCTTTACACTTTCTCAACAGTATTTTTTTTTATTTTTTTAACGTTTATTTATTACTGAGAAACAGAGAAACACAGAGCGTGAGCAGGGGAGGGGTAGGGAGAGGGGAAGACACAGAATCCGAAGCAGGCTCCAGGATCTGAGCTGTCAGCACAGAGCCTGATGCGGGGCTTGAACTCACAAACTGCGAGATCATGACCTGAGTCAAAGTCGGTCGCCTAACCAACTGAGCCACACCCAGGCGCCCCTCAACAGTATTTTTTTGAAGAGCAAGAGCTTTTAATTGAGAAAGTCAATAATAGTGTTTTTCTTTTATGGGTTCAAGCTTTTTGTGTTTTATCTAAAAAATCTCTGCCTAATTCAAGATCAGACAGATATTCTTCTATGGTTTTTTTTTCTCTAGAAGCTTGATAGTTTTTGCTTCTATGTTTAGACCTATAATCCATTTCAAGTAAATTTTCATATATGATATAAGGGTCAAGTTTCATTTTCATTTTCTTATGACTATTCAATTGTTTGAGCACCATTTCTTAAAAGGATTGTGACTTTTTATTGAGGGGGCTACCCTCAACTTTCTGATTCTCTACCTCTTATTTATTTTAATTGTATAAATTAAGCAACACACTTTTAAACTGCCCAATTATCTTTAAGGGATGCTGTGTCTTCTCATCAATTCCATAGTTCTCTATGGGTCAGTTTCCTTTGGCAGACACTTGTTATGATAATTATACTCACCTGCTTCTGACACTCTCTGCATCACAGAGAGTGCTCCCATACTGATAAACTCTCCTATGTCCAACTTTTGGTTCCACTCCCCCTGCCCCCGACGACCACCACTTTGATCCAACATCCTCAGGATCCACTGCCAGGAACTCTCCTGACTCCTGGACTGATCAATGCATGTCAATTGGTTCCTATAGTTGTTCCCTTCCTTAGCAAGCCCAGCACTTTCCTGGCTGGACTGGACTGTGACCTAATCATAGTTATAGTCTAGTAGCCAGGAGTAGAGGTAGTTATATCCTGAGAAGGATATATGTCTTTTAAGGCAAAGACCTCTGCCTCAGTTTCAAGCAATGGGATGGTTCTAGGCTTAACAGGAGAGAGTGGGCCACTTTTGCAGGCCCAAAGGGTTCAAGGCAACCTCAGTTTTTAAGATTCTCAAGTGTGTCAACCCAGAATCCCATTCGTTCCCAGGCAGAGCACTGCCCTTGGTATAAAAGACTTGCCGAGGTTGAAAATTCAACCTTCTGTGGAACTCTGTTGTCGTGAAAATTAAGTTTTGAGCTCAACACTCAGATTTTTCTATCCTCTGGCTGCAAGAGATGAACCTCTTCACATTCTACTGAAAAGGTCCTCTGACTTTTGCACTTCCATTGATGCCGCCTCAGCCTTTCATTGTTTTTTTTCCAGGCATTGATAGCCCACAGCAAGAGACATACAATTCCACTGCTATTATAATTACTATATTCTCCAAACCTCTTACACAATTAAGACATCACACTGCCATTGCTGTCCTTTTTATCAGTGTTTCATCCCTGTTTACCACCGATAATTTTATTGCAACAGGATGCCAGGAGCTACGTATACTGCACCTACCACCAACAAATGGGTCTCCTCATTATGAGCCAGCCAGTGGTCATCTCATGCCCAAAAATCCATTTTAGAGTTTTCTTCCTAAAGCCATTCCTGATACTAAATGTCATACATCAGATTCCCTTGAAAATGGATTCTGAGATACAGATTTTTGTGCAGGAGGTCTACTGTAGAATACTCTCAATGATAATATCTCGAGGAGAGTGAGGACTAGACAGAGAAAGAACTTGTACCTCAAGGGCCTCAGCAAACACTGCAGGAGTGCTCTGAGCTGGGACAGCCCTTCAGAGATACCCCAGACTGAGGCCAGGATTCTGGACACTGTACCCCCCCTTACCAACCAGTTGTTGGATGCAGGCTGCCCCTACTTGGGGTGTAACTTCCAGTGAAGCAACTGTGCATTAATTTGCTGGGTCTGTCAAAACAAAATACCAGACTAGGTGGCTTGAACAACATAAATTCATTTTCTCATATTCTGTAAACCAGAAGTCCCAGATCAAAGCATGGCATGGTTGCTTTCTCCTGAGGTCTCTCTCCTTGGCTTCCAGATGGCTGTCTTCTTGCTGCCTCTTCACAGCACCCTCAGGATCCAGGCCCAGGCAATTCTTCTGTCCCTCTGTGTATGCACGCCTGTGGTGTCTCTCTATATGTCTTAATCTCTTTTGATAAAGAAGTCAGATCGGGTTAGAGCCCACCCTAAGGGTCTCATTTTAACTTCGTTGCCTCTTATAACAGTCCCATCTCAAAATACAGTCACATTCTGAGGTTGGGGTCGGGGGGAGGTTAAGGTTTCAACATCTGCATTTTGGGGAGACAGAATTCAGTCTATGACAAGCTCCTTTCAGTCAAGGACAACTTCTGGAGACAGATTCAGCTCTGAGCCATCATTGGTCAACACTGCTGGCACCTGGGGGAATTAGTGTCTTCATCTTTAAGGGAAGGTCTGGGGGGAGCACCGCAGTGTCCACTATAGTGATGGTAATAATAGCTCTAATAAGAAATATAAACACAACTAGCTAACACTCTTTGGGCATTATATTGTGCCAGGCCCAGGAATATTTCTTCATATGTCTTATCCTATTTAATCCTAACCTAAGAAAATGCTCTCTCTTCCCTGAAATCTCTGTAGTAACAAACAACAGCTTCAAAATCCCTAACACATAGTACTCTCTATATAGCGAGTCTCACTTTTTAATATCCTAGTGTATATCTCTTGCCCCTTCCTGATTTATAGTTATTAAAGAAATAGCTGTTGAATTTAATTCATCATTTTACTAGAGAGAAGGTACCTTTATGTTAGGCTTTGTATTCCTCTACAATATATAGACATAACTGGTTTCATTACTCCATTTCAGCCATTTTGGTAGGCAGAGAATTATTTACTTGAGTGAACTGTCAAGATAATAGAGTTGAAAAATAATGACAGATAAGGCTGGGTCAAGGTGCTTTGCATAGTTCTGGAGGTATCAAGTCATGCTAGGAGGAATATTGTTCAGTTAATTAACATAGCAGAGTCATATCAGAACCATCTGGACTTGAACATGTATTATAGTGGTCCTAAGAACTCCCTGTGGCAGCCTTTGGTCCAGCTCTGTATTCTCTAGTGGTATCTATTCATTCTTCAGATTTTCACTGAACATCTATTATGTGCCAGACACTGTAGTTAGCTTTGGAGATATTGTAGTAGACAAAATATGCACGACCTCTGTCCTCATGCAGTTTGCAGTCATTTTACCAGCAAGTAGGATCCACACAGGTGTCTTGTTGGTCTCAAAGTTTCAACTAAAATATCAAATTGGAGAAGATGAAGACAAATCTAAAACATCTAATTAGAAATTCAGCTGATTCTCATGTTTTTATCTATTCTAATATACTAAGTTCTAAGAACCCTGGAAGGTCTTAGTGGTCAATTTCTTCCACCATTCATTTCAGAACATGGCTAGGCATCTACACCATACAGATGACCTTTTGTTCTTGAGGGTGGAAAGACTTGGGGATGGTGGCTAAGTTAACAAGCTACTTCCAGATGGTTTAAACTCAATCAACACCTAGTGGAAGTGATTATGTCTGACAATCTAGATGTTACAAACATCAAGCCAGAAGAGAAGCTGGTAGTGAAACAGAAGTATTCTGAGGTATTTTCAGAAAGTATACACCACAGTCAATAACAATGAGAACAACGATAGCAAAAAAAAAAAAAAAAGTCATAATCATTAATTGAGCTATGTACTAACACAAAAAACATTATTTTATCTAATCCTCACAATAACTCTATGTGTGAAGTAGGTGTCATTTTCTCATCTTTATAAGTAAGGAAAGGTAAGGTGTAGAAATATTAAATAATCTTCCCAATTCATAAAGTAAAAGTGCTATGCTGGGCACTTAAACACAAATTCATCTGACTCTAAAGCTGGGTTCTTTCCCATGGTATCATTATCACTCCCCAAATTATGGTGTTCTCCCCATGACATAATCCTTCAATATTACTACCAATTCTTGGTTATCTCCAAGAGAAAACAAATGAACTACCAAATGATTCCCAAATCCCAATGGCTTATACAGTAAAAGTTTATTTCTTACTCATGAAAATTTTCATAACGATATTTCTTGATGGGCATCTCTCCTGAGCAGCTAACCCCCAGGTGATGCCTCAAGTGTCCAATCTACTTTAACCTTGTGAAGTCACCATGAAAAGCAAAAAAAAAAAAAAAAAAATGTGAGCAAGGCACATAGAATGCTTAACCACCCTAGTCTGGTGGCCAGAACTTGTCACCTAAGCACATTAAAATTCAGAGGAGCTAAAAAAACAGAGTTCTTAGGTAGATAGCTGCAACTTAGCCAAAACTCTACATTGTTCTACATTGCAGAAGGACATCCCATGCCTTTGGGTGGGCAGGTAGCTCTTTCTGTCACAGCTGGCGTCAGCTAGATTGGGCTTCTGAAAATCTTATAAAAAGCAAGATTTCTCAAATAGTTTTTTGTACCGGAAACTTTTGCTATACTTAATTATGATACAAATCAATATGTTGTCCCATGCATTTGATTGGATGAACTAACCAACCTATATTGGGTTGAATGGGTCCCCCTCCCCCAATAACAAGGTATGTCTACCTGGAAATTGTGAATGTGACCTTATTTGAAAAAGGGTCTTCACAAATGTAATTGAGTTAAGAATCTTGAGATGAGATCATCCTGGATTAACTGGGTAGACCCTAAATCCAACGACACCTGTTATTATAAGATACATATAAGAAAAGAAGGCCATATGAAAATGGGAGCAGAAATTGGAATGATGGCACAATAAGCCAAGGAGTGCCTGGAGCCACTATAAGCTGGAAGAGGCAAAAAAAAAAAAAAAAAAAAAAAAAAAAAAATATCTCCTAAAGCCTTCAAGAAAAAAACACGGCCTTGCTGACATCTTGATTTTGGACTTCTGGCCTCCAGAGAATAAATTTCTGTTGTTTTAAGCTATCAAGTCTGTGGTCATTTGTTATGGCAACTCTAGGAAATTAATACACAGCCTAAAGACATGTAATTAACTGAACTGTGTCCCCCCTAATTCATATGTTGAAGCCCTAATTGAATAGGACTAACATCCCTTTAAGAAGAGGAAGAGACACCAGGGATACATGTGCTCAAAGAAAATGTCATATGGTGAAACAGCAAGAAGACAGCCATCTTCAAGCCAAGGAGAGAGACCTCAGGAGAAAGCAAATCCACTGACACCTTGATCTTAGACTCTCAACCTCCAGAACTGTAAGAAATAAATTTCTGTTGTTTAAGCTACCCAATCTGTGATATTTTATTATGGTAGCTTTAGTGGATCAACAGAAGGTGTGACAGAGAGACTTTCTACAGGTAGGACTACTAATGAAAGAGCCAGGAGGCCCAGGGCGTTAGCATTTGATTGAGTACTTCTAATTGGATAAGCAAACAAACATAGTCATAAGCCAAAAGCATGTGTGGTATAGGTTTCTTACCTATGACAAATGTCTCACATGGTGCCTAGTGCAAGGTAAACACCATTTCCTCAATTCTAAGACCAACTTTTAATTGTTTCACTTCTGCTACAGGACAGATACAACCAGTAAACATATGTGTCATTAAAATCTATCCTTAAATGGTGGTTCTTCTTACAACTGATGGTATCTTGGAATCAAGGAAATCAAGTGTATACAATCAGGAGTACCGATTGTGCTGACCTCTCCCGACTCCAGCTGGCAGCCTGAAACCAACCCCGGTAGGAATATTTACACCATGGAAATTCGCTATTACCAACATGCCAGTGGCCTGGGCACTATTATTATTCCTACCATAGCAGTGAGGAAAGAGGGAGGCTCGGTAACCTACTCTCGCTAATGCCACGTAGCAGATCTCAGATTGCAGCCGGGGTTTATCCAGTTCCCACAGCACAGGCTCTCCATGCCTGTCCAAGGCTGTCACCCACTTGACTGGTATTTAACATAAAGCCACATCTGCAGTGGTGATTCTGGAACTTCTTAAGCCCTATAATAGGTAGGTTTCCTTTGTCCAATTACTTCAGTTTTGCAGACTGTATTGGTGTTCTACCACCTGGCACACGTGACAAAAAGTAAAGCCATTACTATATAAAATGGAAATGAATTTGCCAAAATATATGGGCAATGATCGTCATATCATTAAAACTAATACATGTCATAAAATGTTATTGAGATATTTTATGATAGTGCCATAGGTTTATCACTATTAAAACTTGATAACTTAACCCAAGAAACTTGTTTAAAATTATACAATACATACACTACACAATCATCTGTAATGCGCCCTTGAAGTGAGATACTTCTCATCGCGGTCCTACAAACTTCAGATTATGGTTGTTATTCAGGAATGTGTAAACTAAGAGCTGGGGAGGGAGTTCTCGATCCTTTTTCTGGTGGTGGGGACAGGATGTAGTCTAACTTTATTTCTACTTCCAAAGAACAGCAAGTTTACAAGTGCAAGCAGGGCAGGAATTTGGCCCCACTTAAAATGCCTACAACTACCGATTTTGACTAAGAGCTAAGAAAAAAAACTGCTTTGAGGAGATTTAAAAAACAAACAAACAAACAAACAAACAAACAAAAAACCATAAGACCCGAAAATAGACTGCATGTATTTTTCTTACAGCTCACAAATATTCATAGTTTCCTGAGTACTAGACAAAGAAAAGAACAACGAAAAAAGATTCCTTTTCCCTATTCCTTAAAGCCAGTGGGATAAACAGTTCCCAGCCACTCATTCACTTTCATGAATGTAAGAAAAGGCAGTTGGGTCTTTAAAAACAAAAGAGCAAGAAAGAAAAAGCAAAATTTGAGATCCTGTGAGTGTCCCCTCATGAAAGGTCTGCAGATTCTAGATTGTTTTCAAATCTCTGATGATGGAGCAGAAGCAAAGCACTATATCCCTTTTCCTTTTTTTTTTTTTTTAAATAATTTACTCAGACTAGTAAGTGGGATAAATGGGGTAAAATACTGCTTGTCACCATACAATGGACTAAAAGTAATGCCAGAAACAGGACAGAGAGCTTAGGGTCATCAGCACTTCTGGCTAATTACCCATCTTTTTCCCCACTCTACATTCTTAAAGGTTTCTTGAAATGAAAACAAAGGAATCCAACCAAAACCAACATTTTGATGAGTAAAGTGTAAATGAATGAGAAACAGATGGGCTTGGTTTTCCCAGGGGTCTATAAATGAAGGGCAAGGTGCTTGGGGGCAAAATGCATGTGGGGTTTCTCTGGCAAATCTTTTGCACTGTTAACAAACCCAAAATGCAGCCAAAGTTCTCGAACCGGCATATCCACACATTGGCAGGATTCAATATGAAAGGATCTTGGTGCCAAAGGAGCAGGCTTTGGAGACCCCCAGGACATTGTTCAGCACCTCACAAATCATATTTTATAGGTGCCAAAGGCAGCTGCAAATCTCACATGTGAGGCCAGAAGTTTTCATTCAAGAACCCAGCAATTTTGGCTTTGATCAGAAACCACAGATTGGTGTAAACATTTCCCTTGCCACGTTTTATGATATTTACACTTTACATGGATCCTCTTGGTTCTGATGATAACAAAGTGCTCTTGTAGGCGTCTTTGTGGAGCAATCCCCACCTCAGCCTTCAGGTGGAGAAACAGCCTAAGGGCAGGGAGAATGACGCAGCAAAGGTCAGTCCTAAGTCAGAAGGGGTGAGCTCTCTGTGCATCCAGGCCAAGCCTCTTTCTCTCTCTTTGGGATTAGAATGTCTCCCCACTGTCTTCCAATCATGTATATATCAAGTTACAGCTCAGAAAGAATGCATTTTCAGTTTTTCATGGGGAGGGGGGAGTGCAGGCCCCAAACCACAGATTATTTGAAAACCATCCAAGCTGACTTTGAGATTTTTGAAAATAATTTATTTGGCAATTCCAAGAGCCAGATTGGCCATTTGGCCAAGGTAACATGCCCTTCAGTGCAAAGACTACAATTAATGGGCCACATCATTCTCTGCTCTCAAGCAACAGAAGCGGCCAGCTGCTGGAGAACGCTGTGCGGTCTTCCAGTGTAAACGCCACTGATATCATCACCATCAGAAGGTCATAAAACTGATTGATTATAAACACAGCTCTCATTTGTTTACAGCTTACATTTTTGGGTATGGAGTAATTAGCACATTAGCCATCTCTCGGGGTGAGGGCTCACAGGTGCTGGGAGAGAGGCTTCCAAGCCAGGAGGGGGTCACAAAGCCTGTCCTTTACGAGAAACCGAGTGGGGAATGCTGATTCTGCTGCGTGAGGGGTAGTTGATAACACCCACGTGGAGTCACGTGTGTAGGAGGACATTCGACCCCCGCGGTAATTTCCTCCAACATAAGGTAAGGTTGGAAAAATCCAAGACGCGTCAGCAATGTGCGGGAGATGTCCTCTGTGAGGAGCCTGCAGCTGCCGAAGCCTTTTAAGATTCCTTTTCTTTCAGGCCAACAAAGGCAGATAAAGATCACCCTTGCTAGTGGTGACTGGTACTTAGTTTCTTTTAGTTATAGTTAAAATAACTCTTTTGGTCTTATAAAGATGTTGCTTCTCACTTGCTTAAGGAAAGCAGCTGGCTCGGCTGCCTTCCCTGGACATAATTCCTGTCCCCGATCCTGCCCTTTCCAACCTTTCTCTGAGCCTTCCACCATTAGGGCAGGTTTTATTTGAACAGCTGGAGCTATCAAATCAGTGCAGGGTTGTCTAATTAGTCACTCAGGCCACTTAGGTAAGTGAGTTTTCCATATCAGCTTCAGTGGGAACTTCAGAGAGTCTAAGAAGCTTCCTAAATGATTAAAGGGGTATATTTCTTAAAGGATATATGCAGATGTTCACAATTTGGGTTGTTAGATTGATCAGAGGACAAGCCTTTCCAAAAAAAAAAAGTACTGTTTTACCCTGTGTGAAATCTTTCACCCAGCATGAGATTCTTTTCTATATCTTATATGGTGAACGGTTAACAGGTCAGGGCTCTGCAACTGGTAATGGAATATTAAATTTAGATGGCTCATCATGGGCCACACTCATAGTCAGCAATTTGAATTCCATTTTCCATTCATAATATTATTTTAATAATTAACAATCATATTGCTTTTTACAGTTTTCAAAGTTCCTTCACTTATATGATCTCTTTTGATCTTTATAGAAATGACATGAGGTTAGGCAACATCATGATATCTGCATTTCATAGATTAGGAACCAGGCTCAGAAAGATTAACTGACCTATCCCAGATCACAAAGCTACTAAGTGGTAAATCTTCTCATTTGAAATTCATTTTCCTTTCCTCGTATCACACTATTTCTGGGAGTTTTAAAATGAGAATATTCCTTTGAAGCCCTTAGTTTTGTCTGTTTTCCAAACTTTAGTCACTAGAATAAAAGGGTTGGCAGCTAGTTTCTTTGTGGTGCACAGAAGTAGCTGCAAATAATGATCAAGTGATTCTTAGGTATTTCAACTATCTGTAAATATCCAGTTAAAACACTGCAGACATATTCTGAAAGCTCAAATAGGAACTTGTACTTGCTTCACTGAGTTAAGGCCCAAATTATTTTGCACTGCAATGTTTCCATTACATGTTGCTTTTCCCCTGATTTTTTAAAAGATCTATTCAATACTTTATTGACATTTCGTTGACTTTAGTTGTAGTAACTGCTTGGGAGTTTGTACTGAAATTTTCATATTCATGAAACCTTAAGGACAAATAAATGTCAGATTGATTAATCAGTGTTCCCAGATATGTTTGTTCTCTTCTCATAAGAAAACACTAAGAATTAAAGAACAGGATTTTGGGGGCGCCTGGGTGGCTCAGTCGGTTAAGCGTCCGACTTCAGCTCAGGTCATGATCTCGCGGTCCGTGAGTTCAAGCCCTGCATCGGGCTCTGTGCTGCCCGCGCAGAGCCTGGAGCCTGTTTCGGATTCTGTGTCTCTCTCTATCTCTGACCCTCCCCCGTTCATGCTCTGTCTCTCTCTGTCTCAAAAATAAATAAATGTTAAAAAAAATTTTTTTTAAATAAAATAAAGAACAGGATTTTCGATGGTTTCTCCATTGGGACTATTTCCATAGCAAGCAAATGAAGTAAAGATGGGTTTTGATTAATTCAATCATTCATCTTATTGAGTGTCTATCACATGCTGGGCACTGTGCTAAATTCTAGGGATGTTAGAGTGAACAAGAGAAATAAGGTCCTATTGTCTTAGAGATTCCAGCCTCATTGGGAACCTTCCTTGGGGGACCCTTGTTTACCTGCCAAGTCTGTGGGTTAGATGCCCCTTTGCTTCTATAATACCATAAGCACTTCTTCATGTTATCACACTGAGTAATAACTAACCATTAACTTGATGCCAGCTACCTCTCTTATTCTTGCTTGTGTCCCTAGTCTCTAACACTCTGACTGACATCTACTAGGTTCAACAAACATTTGAATAAATAAATGAATCTTATTTCATGCTGGGTTAAAAACCCAAGTCAAATCAGAAAAAAAGTACTTTAGCTATATTGCCTAGTAGAATGCCTTTAGTAGAAATGTCTCCTTGTCAAAATTAACTTTCAGTATTTGACAGGACACATAAAACAGACTTTGTAGCTGGGAAAAAGTAGGTACCATTGCAACTTATTGATCTGCCTTTTCCTTTAATTTCTCTTCATCTCCATTTATCTTTCTCTTCTTCTTAGGATCTCTCTACTTCTTCAATCATTATTGTCTTTAGCTACCCTTCACCCACTGCCTACTTTCCAAGACAGTAACTTTACCTTTTGGCCTTCACATGTCTAATTATTCCCATCTTTCATTATCTTTTTAACTTATCACATTTCATTCTAACTTTAGGAGAGTTCATTCTCAACAACTACTGCTAGAGAAGTTCCATTCTTCTTTTATCTAAAAATGTCTGCCAAAGAGATCACAGATAATCCCATGATATAATATTAGGCAGAACTCAAATGAAACCAAGTCTTTGCTGTTAACTTATTTGATAAAAACACAATGTGCATACTTTAGTTAGCAAGTGCTATGAATTCAGAACATGAAGTGTGGCTTAGGTTTGGGACAGGCAGGCTACACGAACAGGTGCAAGGAGAATCCCTGCTCCAGGTCTGAGCTTCACTCTGTAGACCAGATCAGTTTTGTTGTGATGTCTAGAGGTGAACAGAACAAGGGAGGTCAGATTTGTGACCTAATATGTGATCTATTCTGGAGAATGTTCCATGTATACTCGAGAAGAATGTATATTCTGTTGCTTTAGAATGAAATGTTCTGAATATATCTGTTAAGTCTATCCAATCCACTATGTCATCCAAAGCCATTGTTTCTTTGTTAATTTCCTACTTAGAGAATCTGTCCATTGCTATAAGTGGGGTGTTGAAGTCCCCTACTATTATGGTATTATTATCAATGAATTCCTTTATGTTTGTGATTAATTTATTTATATATTTTGGTGCTATCAAGTTGGGGGCATAAATATTTACAATTGTTCACGCTTCTTGGTGGATAGACCCCTTAATTATGATATAATGCCCTTCTTTATCTCTTGTTACTGTCTTTGTTTTAAAATCTAGTTTGCCTGATAAAAGTATGGCTACTTTGGCTTTCTTTTGATGTCCATTAGCATATTTCAGACTACAATGCTATGAAACTTGAAATCAACCACAAGAAAAAATTTGGAAAGACCATGAACACTTGGAGATTAAAGAACAACCTACCAAATAATTTATGGATTAACCAAGAAACAAAAGAGGGAATTAAAAAGTACATGGAAGCCAATGAAAATGAAAACATAACAGTCCAAAACCTCTGGGATGCAGCAAAGGTGGTCATAAGAAGGAAGTATATAGCAATCCAGGCCTTCCTTAAGAAGGAAGAAATGTCTCAAATACACCTAAAGGGCCTGGAAAAAGAACACCAAATAAAGCCAAAACCAGCAGAAGAAGGGAAATAATAAAGATTAGAGCAGAAATCAATGATATAATAATAATAATAATAATAATAATAATAATAATAATAAAACAATAAAACAGATCAATAAAATCAGGAGCTGGTTCTTTGCAAGAATTAACAAAATTGATAAGTCCCTAGCCAGACTGATGAAGTGAAAAAGGAAAGGGCCCAAATAAATAAAATCATAAATGAAGGAGGAGAGATCACAACCAACACTGCAGAAATACAAACAATAATAAGAGAATATTATGAGTGATTATATGCCAACGAATTGGGCAATCTGGAAGAAACAAATTCCTAGAAACATATAAACTACCAAAACTTAAAACAGATCCATAACCAGTAAAGAAATCAAATCAGTAATCAAAAATCTCCCAACAAACAAGTGCAGGGCTGCATGGCTTCCCAGGAGAATTCTACCAAACATTTAATTTTTTTTTTTCAACGTTTATTTATTTTTGGGACAGAGAGAGACAGAGCATGAACGGGGGAGGGGCAGAGAGAGAGAGAGACACAGAATCGGAAACAGGCTCCAGGCTCTGAGCGGGCAGCCCAGAGCCTGACGCGGGGCTCGAACTCACGGACCGCGAGATCGTGACCTGGCTGAAGTCGGACGCTTAACCGACTGCGCCACCCAGGCGCCCCACTACCAAACATTTAAAGAAGAGTTAATACCTATTCTTTTGAAGCTGTTCTAAAAAGTAGAAATGGAAGGAAAACTTTTAAACTCATTCTATGAGGCTAGCATTATCCTGATTCCAAAATCAAAGACTCCACTAAAAAAGAGAATTATAGACCAATCTCCCTGATGAACATGGATGCAAAAATTCTCAGTAAGATACTAGCAAACCAAATCCAACAATACATTAAAAGAATTTTTCACCACGATCAAATGAGACTTATTCCTGGGCTGTAGGCCTGGTTCAGTATCTGCAAATCAATCAATGTGATACATCACATTAATAAAAGAAAGGATAAGAACCACATAATGCTTTCAATAGATGCAGAAAAAGCATTTGACAAAATATAGCATCTTTTCTTGATAAAAATCCTCAAGAAAGTAGGGGATAGAAGGAACATACCTCAACCTCATAAAGGCCATATATGAAAGACCCACTGCTAATATCCTCAATGGGGAAAAACAGAGAACTTTCCCCCCAAAGGTCAGGAACATTACAGGGATGTCCACTCTCACCACTGTTGCTCAACATTGCATTGGAAGTCCCAGCCTCAGCAATCAGACAACACAAAGAAATAAAAGACATCCAAATCGGCAAGGAGGAAGTCAAACTTTCACTCTTCGCAGACATGATACTCTATGGAAAACTCAAAAGACTCCACCAAAAAACTACTAGAGCTGATACATGAATTCAACAAAGTCTTAGGATATAAAATCAACGTACAGAAATTAGTTGCATTTCTAGACACCAAAAATAAAGCAGCAGAAAGAGAAATCAGGGAATAGATCCCACTTACAATTGCACCAAAAAAAAAAAAAAAAAACATAAAATACATAGGAATAAACCTAACCAAAGAGGTAAAATATCAGTATGTTGAAAAGTATAGAAAGCTTATGAAAGAAATTGAAGAAGAGACAAAGAAATGGAAAAACATTCCATGATCATGGATTGAAAAAACAAATATTTTTAAAATGTCAATACTACCCAAAGCAATCTACACATTCAATGCAATCCCTATCAAAATAACACCAGCATTCTATACAGAAGCTAGAACAGACAATTCTAAAATTTGTATGGAACCAGAAAAGACCCTGAATATCCAAAACAATCCTGAAAAAGAAAACCAAAGCTGGAGGCATCACAATTCTGGACTTCAAGTTGTATTACAAAGCTATTATCACCAAGACAATATAGTACTGGCACAAAAACAGACACTTAGATAAATGGAACACAATAGATAACCAAGAAGTGGACCCACAAATGCATGCCCAACTAATCTTTGACAAAGCAGGAATGAAAATCCAGTGGAAAAAATAGTCTTTTCAGCAAAAGGTGTTGGGAAAACTGGACAGCAACATGCAGAAAAGTGAACCTAGACCACTTTATTGCACCATACACAAATGTAAACTCAAAATGGATGAAAGACCTAAACATCAGACATGAAAGCATCAAAATCCTAGAGAATAAAACAGGCAACAACCTCTTTGACCTTGGCCACAGCAACTTCTTACTAGACATGTCTCCTGAGTCAAGGGAAACAAAAGCAAAGATGAGCTATTGGGACCTCATCAAGATAAAAAGCTTCTTCACAATGAAGGAAGTAAGCAACAAAACTAAAATACAACCTATGGAATGGGATAAGATATTTGCAAATGACATACTGAATAAAGGGCTAGTATCCAAAATTTACAAGGAATTTATCAAACTTAACACCCCAAAAAACAAATAATCCAGTGAAGAAATGGGCAAAAGACATGAACAGACACTTTTCCAAAGAAGATATCCAGATGGCTAACAGACACATGAAAAGATGCTCAATATCACTCATCATCATGAATATTCAAATCAAAACCACAATGAGATACCACCTCACACTTGTCAGTATTGAGAAAATTAACAACATAAGAAACAAAAGATGTTGGCGAGGATGTGGAGAAAGGGGAACACTTTTGCACTGCTGGTGGGAATGAAAACTGGTGCAGCCACTCTGGAAAACAGTATGGAGGTTCCTCAAAAAATTAAAAATACAGCTATCCTATAACACAGAAATTGCACTACTAGGTATTTATTCAAGGGATACAGGTATGCTGTTTCAAAGGGGCACATGCAACCCAATGTTTATAGCAGTCCATTGGCTGATGAATGGATAAAGAAGGTGTGTGTGTGTGTGTGTGTGTGTGTGTGTGTGCATGCACACACACACACAATGGAATATCACTAGGTGATCAAAAAGAATGCGCATGCATGCGCACACACACATACACAATGGAATATTACTAGGTGATCAAAAAGAATAAAATCCTGCCATTCGCAACAACATGCATGAAACTAGAAAGTATTTTGCTAAGTGAAATAAGTCAGTCAGAGAAAGATAAATATCATATGATTCCACTCATGTGGAATTTGAGAAACTCAACAGATGAATATAGGGCAAGGGAAAGAAAAAGAAGATAAAAACAGAGAGGGACGCAAACTAAAAGAGAGAACAAACTGAGGGCTGCTGGAGGGGTGCTGGGTGGGAGCATGGGCTAAGTGCATGATGGGCATTAAGGAGGGCACTTGTTGGGATAAGCACTGGGTGTTATATGTAAGTGATGAATCACTAAATTCTATTCCTGAAACCATTACTACATTATATGTTAACTAACTTGGATTTAAATAAAATTTTTAAAAAATTTAAAACAAAAACACCAAGGAAGGTCAGCTCACTCTAATCAAACCTACAGGTTCAAATGCCAATTACTTTCTTTGTAACGAAAATTATAAATTCTCAACACAGTGGATTCTCAATTTTTCTAATTAGTCCATTTCATTTGTTTTTGTATATAGGTAGATATACATGAAAAGCTAAATCATAATCTGCTTACTTGCTCAGCACAGAATTAGAGCAAGAGAAATTGTATGGACACAAGAAGTATCTATCCCTTTCTCTTGAAAACTCCAGGTGTGCCTGGGTGGCTCAGTCAGTTAAGTGTCCGACTTAGGCTCAGGTCATGATTTCACAGCTGGTGGGTTCAAGCCCCATGTCGGGCTCTGTGTTGATAGCTCAGAACCTGGAGCCTGCTTTGCATTCTGTGTCTCCGTCTCTCTCCTTCTCTGCCCCTTCCCCACTCACACTCTGTCTCTCCATCTCTTAAAAATAAATAAACATAAAAAAATTAATTAATTTTAAAAAAAGAAAATTCTGGAGTACACTATTGAATAGAATTGGTAAAACAAAAACATCTGTTAACTCCCTGGCTAATGTTCCCTTCCTTTCCTTCAAAACTGAGCTCCTCAAAAAATAGCCATGTACCTTTTGCCTATTTTCTTACTTCTCATTCACTCTTTAGCCAGCTGACATGAGCTTCGGTCTATGGTACTCTATTAAAACTATTTTGTTTTTTAAAGTCCTAATGACCTATTTATAGCAAAATCCAACAGGCCTTTCCTGGTTTCATAATTTCCTTAAGATTATTTCATATAATTCACCTATTCATTATTGATTCAATGATTCTCAAAGCAGCTTGGAGCCTGCTTGAGATTCTCTCTCTCATTCTCTCCCTCAGACCCTCTCCCCTGCTCATGGTCTTTCTTTCTAAAGAAAAAAAATCTCATTAATGGTCCTATTGGCATAGAGCAAATAAAGAAACATTTATTCAAAAATATTTACTAAGCCCCAGTAAGAACTGCAAGAGTCTGTGGGATTTGAATGAGGAACTATATCCTCTCTCTCCACCCCCAACAGTAAGATAGAAACTCTACTCCAGACTGGTACAGCCAAGAATACAGGGAATTCTTTCCCCTGAGTTTCCAGTTAGAGGACTATCTTCCCAAGAAGGGCAGACTGTTAGCAGTTTTTATCCTACCTCATCTACCTGTTGCTGAGGCTAAGTTCTAGGAGAATGCATCCAACAGCAGGAGCTCTCATCTTCTCCCCAGACTCCATGCATGTAATAAAGCCTTTACCTTGAGCATGGTGCCACTGAGAGTACTGGGACCCTAAATGCCCTTGCTGCAGTTTGTGGGACAAGTATTACAATACAAGAGAGGCAAACCAAGAGCATCTAGGGCCACTACCCCCATCCTCTGAGCACTCAGCTCGAAAGTGGGGGTGTCACTTAGAAATGTGTCATTGTCTGGGCACCTGGGTGGCTCAGTCGGTTAAGCAACTGACTTCGGCTCAGGTCATGATCTCACAGTTTGTGGGTTCAAGCCCCGCATCAGGCTCTGTGCTGACAGGTCAGAGCCTGGAGCCTGCTTCGGATTCTGTGTCTCCCTCTCTCTCTGCTCCTTCCCTGCTTGTTCTCTGTCTCTCTCTGTCTCTCAAAAATAAATAAACATTAAAAAATTTAAAAAAAAAAAAGAGAAGAAATGTGCCCATTGTCCTTACCCCTAGCACAGGGCTATGGCTCAGAGATTTTGCCTTGGAGGAGAAGTAGTCTATAGAACAGACAGCTCCAAATCTCTCCCCAAGAAATTGATTTCATTCACAATAGAATGTAGAGAAGTTCAACCCTAAGTGCTCTCCCCAAAACAGAAGTTGTGGTGAAAGGAAACTGGGAGGGAATTGATAGATTCATTTGAGGTATATGCTAAGCCACAGGCTAATTTGCTAAAATGAACTGGGAAAAGGGAGAGATGGGGAGAACAACTGGGGTTAGAATAAATCTCAAATACTGACCTCTACAACTATCTTCAAAGGAAGTGGAATTTGACTAGATTACTTTAAAAAAGCAGTTTATGCTTTTTTGTTGTTGAACACAACATAGAAATCAGCTGGCAACCAGTGGCACTTAATAGCTGAGTGTAGTCATAAAAAGAGACCATTGGGGGCTTCTGGGTGGCTCAGTCAGTTAAGCGTCCAACTTCAGCTCAGGTCAGGATCTCATAGTTTGTGAGTTCAAGCCCTGCATCGGGCTCTGTGCTAACAGCCTGGAGCTTGGAACCTGCTTTGGATTCTGTGTCTCCCTCTTTCTCTGCCCCTTCCCAACTCACATTCTGTCTCTCAAAAATAAATAAACATTAAAAAAAAAAGAAAAAAGAAAAAGAGACCATCGAGGAGAGCCCTGTAAAACCACTTTCATCTCAAGGTGACTGTGGACACACCTAAGGTTGTGCCCCCAGGTAGCAACATCAGAGATTTCAAACTGTAGGTAGGAAATAGACTTCACGGAAGTAATACAGACAGTCACCAAACAAATAAGCAAATAACAAAAAATAAGTCCCAGAGTGGGGAACCCAATGCTCAGAGTTGCTACAATATATTATCTAAAATGTCCAGTTTCCATTAAAAAAAAAAGTATGAGATACACAAACAAGAAAGTATGTTCTTTACACCAGAAAAAAAAAAAAAGCAGTAAACAAACTGCCTGTGAAAGTGACCAAATGTTGGATTTAATGAACAATGACTTCAATGTAAACATTATAAATATGCTCAAAGAACTGAAGAAAATCATGATTAAAGAAATAAAGGAAGGCATGATGACAGTGTTGCACCAAATAGAGAATATCAATAGAGATAGAACTTATAGGGGGAAAGTGAAAATTTGGCAGTTGAAATGTACAGTAACTGAAAGTTAAAAATGCATTAGAGGAGCTCAATAGTAGATCTGAACTAGCAGAAAAAAATTAGCAAACTTGAGATAATTGATAAAGATTATGCAATCTGAGGAACAGAGAGAAAAAAGAATGAAGACAAATGAAAAGAGCCTCAGAGATATGTGAGATAGCATTAAATCCTCTCCAGAAGGAGAGGAGAGATAGAAAGGACAGAAAAAATATTCAAAGAAATAATGGCTGAAAATTTCCCAAATTTATTGAAAAACATTCATTTATACATCTAGGAAGTTCAGTGAATTTCAAGTAGGATAAAAACAAACAGATTCATAAGTGGACACATTGTAGCAAAAATGTTGAAAAACAAGAAGAAAATACTGAAATCAGAAAATGAAAAATAATTTATCACTCACAAGGGAACCCCAATAACATTCACAACTGACTTCTCATCAAAAACAATGGATTCCAGAAGATAGTGGGATGACATATTTAAATTGCTGAAAGAAAAAATGGTCAGCCAAGGATCCTATATTCTACAAAACTATCTTTAAAAAATGATGATGAAACAAATTTCCAAATACATAAAAACTGAGAGAATTCGTTGCTAAGACACATCTTACAAGAAATACAAAAGAAAACCAACAGCATTTTTCACAGAGCTAGAACAAATAATACTAAAATTTGTGTGTAGCCACAAAAGACCCCAAATAGCCAAAGCAATCTTGAGAAAGAAGAACAAAGGTATCACATGGAGGGTATGGAGCATGGGAGGTATCACAATCCCAGATTTCAAGATATACTATGATGCTGTAGCTATCAACACAGTATGGTACTGGCATAAAAACAGACAAATACGTCAATGGAACAGAAAAGAGATTCCAGAAATAAACCCATGCTTATATGGACAATTAATCTACGACAAAGGAGTTGAGAATATACAGTGGGAAAAGACAGTCTCTTCAATAAATCATGCTGAGAAAACTAGATAGCCAGATACAAAAGAATGAAACTGGACCACTTTCTCACACCATATACAAAAATAAACTTGAAATGGATTAAAGAGCTAAATGTGAAACCTGAAACCATAAAAATTCCTAGGGAAAAAAAAAAGGCAGTAATCTCTTGGACATTAGCCTTAGCAACATTTATCTATATATGTCTCTTTAGGAAAGGAAAACAAAAGCAAAAATAAACTATTGGTACAATACCAAAATAAAAAGGTTTTGCATAGCAAAAGAAACCATCAAAAAAAAGAAAAAAGGCAACCTACCAAGTGGAAAAAGATATCTACAAATGATATATCCAATAAGGAGTTAATTCAAGATATATAAAGAATTTCTACAATTCAACACCAAAGGAAAAAATATATATACATACACATACATGCACATATATATATTCCAATTAAAAATGGGTAGAGGACCCAAACATTTTTTTCTAAAGAAGTCATACAGAAGGCCAAGAGACACAAGAAAAGATGCTCAACATCATTAATCATCAGGGAAATGCAAATCAAAACCACAATGAGGTATCACCCTACAACTGCCCAAATGGCTAGAATCAAAAAGACAAGAAAAAACAAGCAATGGTGAGAATATGAAGAAAAAGGAACCCTTAAGCACTATTGCTGGGAATGTAAACTGGTACAGCCACTGGGGAAAGCAATATAAAAGTTTTTCAAAAAATTAAAAATAGAAATACCGTATGATCCAGTAATTCCACTACTGGATATGTACCCAAAGAAAACAAAAACACTAATTCAAAAAGATATATGTACCCCTACATTTATTGCAGCATTATTTACAATAGCCAAGATATGGAAGCAATCCAAGTGTTCATCCATAGATGAATGGTTAAAAAAAAATGTGGCATACACACACACACACACACACACACACACACACACACTGGAATATTACACAGCCATAAAAAATAATGAGATCTTACCATTTGCAATAACATGGATGGACCTAGAGTGTATTATGCTAAGTGAAATAAGTCAGACAGAATTACCATATGATTTCAATTATATGTGGAATCTAAAAATAAATAAATAAAACAAACAAGAAAAATACAGGAAAATAACAGATTCTTAAATACAGAGAACAAACTGGTGGTTGCCAGATGTGAGGTGGGTGAAGGGATGGGTAAAATAGAGGAAGGGTATTAAGAGGTCTGAACCCTCAGTTATAAATAAATTAAGTTACAGAGATGAAAAGTACAACATAGGGAATATAGTCAATAATACTGTAATAATGTATGGTGACTACACTTACCATGGTGAGCACTGAGAAATGTATAGAATTGTTGAATCAATATGTTGCACACCTGAAACTAATAAAACATTGTATGTTAATTATATTTCAGTTTATAAAAAAGAGAGAGAGAGATACTAAAGAAAGTTCTTCAGGCCGAAAGCCCCAGACACCAAAAAAACCAAAAACAAAAACAAAAACAAAACCACAAAAACAAAACCACAAGAAACAAAAAGCACTACTATCTTTTGTAATAGTAGTACAAAAGCATTTTTGTACAAAAGATAGTACAAATGCATTTTTTTCTTTCTTCAATTATTAGACCAAAGCATATGAAAATGTAGTATATCTGTCAATAACAGCACAAAGGAGGTGGGTGGGAGAGCAAAACTCTATTGACCCAAGAAAATTACTCCAGATGTGAACTCAGATCCATAAAAACAAATGAAGAGAAGCAAAAAATGATAAATAAGAAGCTTAATATGACAAAAGTTATAAATATATACTGTCTCTCCTTTCTCTTCTCAGCTTTCTTTAAAGTCATAAAATTGGGGCACCTGGCTGGCTCAGTTCATATAACATCTTGATCTCAGGATTGTGAGTTCAAGCCCACCTCAGGTATAGAGATTACCTAAAAAAATAAAATCTTGGGGCACGTGGGTGTCTCAGTCAGTTAAGCGTCCAACTTGATTTTGGCTCACATCATAATCTCATGGTTCATGGTGAGATAGAGCCCCATGTCACTCTCTGCACTGACAGCATGGAGCTTGCTTGGGATTCTCTCTCTCTCCCTCTCTCTCTGCCCCTCCCCCATTCTCTCTCTCTCTCTCAACTAGGTATACTTGGAAAAAAATTTTTTGAAAATTTTTTGTTCATTTATTTTTGAGAGAGAGAGAGAGAGAGACAGTGTGCGAGCAGGAGAGCGGTAGAAAGAGAGGGAGACACAGAATCTGAAGAAGGTTCCAAGCTCTAGGCTGTCAGCACAGAACCCGAGACGGGGCTTAAACTCATGAACCGTGAGATCATGACCTGAGCTGAAGTCAGACACTTAACGGACTGAGCCACCCAGGTGCCCCAGGAAAAAAACTTTTCAATACAATCTTTTAAAAATGTCATAAAATTATATAAAGTAAGAGCTATCACAATGTATTGGGGGCTGTAATATTTACAGAAGTAATATGTATAACAATAATATTTATAACATATAAAAATAACATCCATAACAAAAAGGAGAAAACAAAATATAGCTCTATAGAAATAGTTTCTACATTTCACTGCAATTAAGTTAGTATAAATCTGAAGTTGATTCTGATCAGCACTAGAGCAACTGTGAGGAAATGACACAAAAAATAGTGAAAAATCATGAAAGAATTAATGTGCTACATTAGAAAGTATTTACTTAATGCAAAACAAAATAGTATAGAAGAAACAAAGGAAAAAAGATATAAGACATCTAGAGAACAAAGAGTAAAATGGTAGACATAAATCCAACTGTATTAATAATAGCATTAAATATGAACGGTATAACAACCCAAACAAAAGCCTGGATTAAAAAATACTGGATTAAAAAAAAATAGGATCCAACTATATGCTCTTTATAGGAGACACATGTTATAGTCAAAGATACAAATAAATTGAAAGTAAAAGGATGGAAAATGACATATCATGCAAAGAGCAACTGCAAGAAATCTGGGGTGGCTATACTAATAGGCAAAATCGACTTTAAAACAGAAGACCTTAGGGAGATAAAGAGACATATTTTATAAGAAGAGGAAGATAAATCCATCAGGAAGATAATACAATTATAAACCTATATCACCCTAAAAACAGAGGATCAAAATACATAAAGCAAAGACAATGAAGGGAGAAATAAACAATGCAACAACAGTAGTTGGCTACTTCAGTACTCCACTTCAATAACGGATAGAACAAAAGCAGAAGGTCAACAAAGAAATAGAAGATTTTAACAACATTATAAACCAACTATCACCAACATGCCACTGTAGAACACTCCACCCAACAGCAGAATACACACTCTACTCAAGTGCACTTAGAACATTCTCTAGGATAGACTGCGTGTTAGCCCATAAAACAAACAAATTTAAAATAATAAAAATAGTACTAATATGTTCTCTGACCATAATGGAATGACATTACAAACCAAAAACAAAAGAAAATTTGTAATTCACAAATGTGTAAAAACCAAACAATAAACTCCAAATTATTGATGGTTCAAAGAGGAAATCAAAATGGAATTAGAAAACACTTTGAGATGAATGAAAATGGACATACAACATGCCAAAACGTGTGAGATTCATATAAAGCAGTGCTTTAAAGGGAAATTTATAGCTGTAAATACCTAAATGAAAAAACAAGAAAATCTCAAATCAATAATCTAACCTTCCACTTTAAGACATTGGAAAAAGAATGGCAAATTGTGCCCAAAGCAAGCAGAAGAAAGGGAATAATAAAGATTAGAGTGGAAATTAATGAAATAGAGAATAGAAAAACAACAGAGAAAATCAATCAAACTAAAATCTGGTTCTTTGAAAAGACTAACAAAATTGACAAGACTTCAGCTAGACTGAGAAAAAAAGAGAGAAGACCAAATTACTAGAATCAGAAACAAAAGAAAGCATTACTACTGAATATGTAGAAATGGAAAAGATTATAAAAGAACACTGAAAAGTTGTATGTTGATAAATCAGACAATTTAGATGAAATGGACAAATTCCTAGAAAGACACAAACTACTAAAACTGACTCAAGAAGTAGGTAATTTGATTATATCCAAAGCAACTAAGGAGACTGACTTAGTTATCAAAAACCATGCACAGAGAAAAGCTCAGGCCCAGATAGCTTCACTGGTTAATTCTTATAAGACATTTAAAGAATTAATATCAATTTTCCAAAAACTATTCCAAAAAATACAGTAGGAGACAATACTTTCCAACTCACTCTGTGAAGCCAGTATGAACCTGAAACCAAAATGAGACATACATATCATAGAAAACTACAAACCAATATCTCTTATGAATATGGACATAAAAATCCTCAACAAAATACTAACAAAGCCAATCCAGCACCACATACAAAGAATTATAAATCACGACCAATTGGGATTTTTCCCAGATGCAAGTTTGCTTTAATATCTGAAAATCAATTAATATAATATACCATATAATACACCATATTGATAGAATATAAAACAAAACCACATGATCATCTCAAAAGATGAAGTAAAATCATTTCACAAAATCCAAAACCCTTTCATGATAAAAACACTCAACAAAGCAGAAATAGAAAGAAACTCTCTCAGCTTGATAAAGGGAATGTACAAAAATCCACACATCATATCTAATGATAAAAGTTTCTTTCTCTCTAAGTTCATGAGCAAGTCCAGGATGTCCACTCTCACCACTTCCATTCAACATTATACTGGAAGTTTGAATTAGAGTAGTTAGGTAAGAAAAAGAAATAAAAATCACATAGACAGAAAAGGAAGAGATGACAGATGACATGAACTCATATACAGAAAATCCTAAGGAATCCACTAAAAAACTATTAGAATAATAAATGCCTTTATCTACACATCCAATGCAATCCCAATCAAAATTGCACCAGCAATCCTAAAATTCAATATGGAACCACAAAAGGTCCCGAATAGCCAAAGTAATTTTGAAGAAGAAGACCAAAGCAGGAGGCATCACAATCCCAGACTTTAGCCTCTACTACAAAGGTGTAATCATCAAGACAGCATGGTATTGGCACAAAAACAGACACATAGACCAATGGAATAGAATAGAAACCCCAGAACTAGACCCACAAAAGTATGGCCAACTCATCTTTGACAAAGCAGGAAAGAATATCCAATGGAAAAAAGACAGTCTCTTTAACAAATGGTGCTGGGAGAACTGGACAGCAACATGCAGAAGAATGAAACTAGACCACTTTCTTACACCATTCACAAAAATAAACTCAAAATGGATAAAGGACCTGAATGTGAGACAGGAAACCATCAAAACACTAGAGGAGAAAGCAGGGAAAGACCTCTCTGACTTCAGCCACAGCAATTTCTTACTTGACACATCCCCAAAGGCAAGGGAATTAAAAGCAAAAATGAACTATTGGGACCTCATGAAGATAAAAAGCTCCTGCACAGCAAAGGAGACAGTCAACAAAACTAAAAGGCAACCGACGGAATGGGAAAAGATATTTGCAAATGACATATCGGACAAAGGGCTAGTATCCAGAATCTATAAAGAGCTCACCAAACTCCACACCCAAAAAACAAATAATCCAGTGAAGAAATGGGCAGAAAACGTGAATAGACACTTCTCTAAAGAAGACATCCAGATGGCCAACAGGTACATGAAAAGATGCTCAACATCGCTCCTCATCAGGGAAATACAAATCAAAACCACACTCAGATATCACCTCACGCTAGTCAGAGTGGCTAAAATGAACAAATCAGGAGACCATAGATGCTGGCGAGGATGTGGAGAAATGGGAACCCTCTTGCACTGTTGGTGGGAATGCAAACTGGTGCAGCTGCTCTGGAAAACAGTGTGGAGGTTCCTCAAAAAATTAAAAATAGACCTACCCTATGACCCAGCAGTAGCACTGCTAGGAATCTACCCAAGGAATACAGGAGTACTGATGCATAGGGGCACTTGTACCCCAATGTTTATAGCAGCACTCTCAACAATAGCCAAATTATGGAAAGAGCCTGAATGTCCATCAACTGATGAATGGATAAAGAAATTGTGGTTTAGGGGCGCCTGGGTGGCTCAGTCGGTTAAGCGGCCGACTTCGGCTCAGGTCATGATCTCGCGGTCCGTGAGTTCAAGCCCCGCATCAGGCTCTGTGCTGACAGCTCAGAGCCTGGAGCCTGTTTCAGATTCTGTGTCTCCCTCTCTCTGACCCTCCCCCATTCATGCTGTGTCTCTCTCTGTCTCAAAAATAAATGTTAAAAAAAAATTAAAAAAAAAAAGAAATTGTGGTTTATATACACAATGGAGTACTACGTGGCAAAGAGAAAGAATGAAATATGGCCTTTTGTAGCAACGTGGATGGAACTGGAGAGTGTGATGCTAAGTGAAATAAGCCATACAGAGAAAGACAGATACCATATGGTTTCACTCTTATGTGGATCTTGAGAAACTTAACAGAAACCCATGGGGGAGGGGAAGGGAAAAAAAAAAGAGGTTAGAGTGGGAGAGAGCCAAAGCATAAGAGACTCTTAAAAACTGAGAACAAACTGAGGGTTGATGGGGGGTAGGAGGGAGGGGAGGGGAGGTGATGGGCATTGAAGAGGGCATCTTTTGCGATAAGCACTGCGTGTTGTATGGAAACCAATTTGACAATAAATTTCATATATTAAAAAAAACATAATAAAATAAATGTCTTCAGCCAGGTCATAAGACACAAGATGAATATAAAAAAATCAATTGTATTTCTATATACTAGTAATGAACAATTTAAAAATAAAACTAAGAAAACAATTTCATTATAATAGCATCAAAAAGAATAAAATATTTAGCAATAAATTTAACAAAAGTACAAAACTTAATACACTGAAAATTACAAATGATTGTTAAAATAAGAAACTGTTGTTAAAGAAGATACAAATAAATGGAAATATCCCAGTTCATGGATCACAAGACTTACTATTGTTATGATGCCAATAGTCCTCAAATTAATCTATACATTCAACACAATCAGGTTCCTAGCTGGCTTCTGCACAGAAACTGGTAAACTATTCTTAAAATTGCAAGGGACCCAGAATAACCAAAATAATCTTAAAAAGAAGAACGCAGTTGGAGGACTCACACAAATGCTTACAGCAGCATTATTTACAATATCCCCAACATGGAGACAACCCAAATGTCCATTAACTAATGAATGGATAAACAAAATGTGGTATATCCATATAATGGAATATGATTCCACCATAAAAAGGAATGTAGTACTGATACATGTTACAGCATAGCTGAACCTTGAAAACATTAAGCGAAAGAAGTCAGTCACAAAAGACCATATATTATATGACTCCAGTTATAAAAAATGTTAATAGGCAAAAGACAGAAAGTAGCATCGTGGTTGCTTAGAGCTGGAGGCCTACATAGGGCTTTGACAGCTTAAGGGTAACGGGTTGCTTTTGTTTTTGTTTTTGTTTTGAGATAATGATAACATTTTTAAATTGGTTGTGGTGATGGTTGAGTGTATTATAAACCATTAAATTGTGTGTCTTAAATTAATTATACGGGTTTTTAATGATATCTCAATAAAGCTGTTATATAAATAATTAATATGTATGTTACTTTAGGAAAAGAAAAAAAGATTTAAAAACACTTTTATTTTACCTTCTGTCTTTTTATTTTTAAAATTTTTTAATGTTTATTTTTGAGAGAGGAAGACAGAGTACAACCAGGGGAGGGGCAGAGAGAGAGAGACACAGAATTCAAAGCAGGCTCCAGGCTCTGAGCTGTCAGCACAGAGCCAAACATGGGGCTCAAACTCACGAACCCATGAGATCATGACCAGAGCTGAAGTCGGATGCTTGACCAACTGAGCCACCTAGGCGCCCCTACCTTTTGTTTTTCTCAAAGAGGCTATCTTCTGGAGCCTTATGAAAACTCTGAAGTCAGAAATTAAAATAAAGCAAAACAAATAAGTTTAAACATGGTTGTATCTTTCTATTCTAAATACATTTTTCTGAATCTGCTGTTCTATCTTGATCATAACAAGGATCCTCCTCAAGAAGGCCTCTCCAGAAGACACTGGGTCACATGTCTTCATAATGCTTATTGCTACCCTAAGATTATCTTATTTAGTAATATGTTTATTGTCTGTTCCCTACATGAAAAAAAAATTCCATGTTCACTATTGATTTTAGCTCCAGAAATCTGGAACTGGGTAACTCAAGTGTGGTTCATAAATGGTATCAGTCTGTGTGTGATGCTACCAGTCCTCAATGAGCGAAGTAGAGAAACTAGCAATTTTGTCTGCTGAATCTAATAATGACCAAAAAAAAAAAAAAAAAGATATTTTGTATATCTTTGGGTTTTTTTCTAGAAATTCATTTTTATAGGATTTTTTTTTTCAAGCATCAGGCTGTGATAGATTTCAAATTCTTAAAACAGAACTGGTCCTTCGCCACAGATGGTTTGAGAGGCACTGATTTGGGTGAGCATTAAAATATTTTGCCCCCCTTTCCTACTGAAGTGTGAATGCTCAGAAGTGTCTACGAAGCCAGGGATTATGTTTCCTGGTCCTTTTCACAGGGGTAAGGAAGGGCACTTGTCCTCAGAAAGAGAATGTGAGAAGTGGTGTGTGTCACCCTTGAAATGGTTAATGGTTAAAGTCAATGGGTAATGATTAATAAGGCTGCATTGTCCCCACCATCTCTTTCCCCACTGCCATCTAAATGCAGAGGACTCTGCAGACTAGAAGAGAGAGAGCCATAAGACAGAAGGACCACATTTAGAAAGCACTGCACTAGGGAACATTTCCCAACTATTGAAAAAATGTAAAATTACGTTTCAAACCACATAAACAGTACATATCAAATCCAATCAACCTAATCTCCTACTTTGGATTCACTTCTAAAATTTTTATTATCTGAAAAAGTATAACTGCTAGTTAAATTATATATATTTAAAGTAGAAATACAAGTATATGTACATTTATACACTGACCCATTCATCTATCTATCCACTTATCCATCTATCATCTATCCATCTACACAAAGTTACAGTACTCTGAAGCCCTCTTCATGTCTCCAAGGATTAATATAAGTCAGAGAGCAATCAGCTGCATTACTTGAATAATACATACATACCTACAACACACAAACATATGCACAGTACTTCAGAAGGTACAAAGTCCTTTTTAAATATACTTTTCACATTTGTTATTTAATCCTCATTATAATCACATGGGATAGACAAAATTTCTATTACTCTTGTGTTCCAAATCAAAAATCTGAAGCTATCCAGGCAAAATGGAATTAAGAGATAACACAGGTAATTATTGACAAGTTCAGGCCTCAATACCTGATATTTTAAAAAAGAAAAAACTTGGGGACCTGAATTGTTCACTTAGTTCACCTTCACCTTCACCTTCATTCTTTGAACAATTTCTTCACTTTGTTAATACTAACACAGTCATGGTACTGTGGCAAATAAGAGAAACAAAGGACCAGATTTACATCGTTGTTAGGTATAATTGTTACGTATAAAGTGTGATGATTCACATTTACCCAAAATCTCTGCTTGCAGAAATAACTCTCAAGTAAAGAGAAATTAATTTTTAAGGGCCTATGATTCCCCTAAAATAAGCCATTTTGTGCTGCACCATTTCAATCCTTTAAAGTATTTTTTTTTCCCTTTAAGTGTCTTTTGTTTTTCAGCCTATAAATTAAAGATCTGCCCAAGTCTTGAAGCCAGGTTTCCAGAGTAAGCAAGGCCCACTCAGTAGCTCCCAGGCCACCTGCACCACATACTTGCCAGTTTTGAGCCTCAAATTTTCAGAAAGTTATACAACCTCTGGTTAAATTTTTTCTTAAAATACATGTTTTATGACAACAGGCCCAAACCTCTGCCTCCTTCCATCCCTGAAATTCCAAAGACCCGGGAGGATCCATTCATTGAGATAAGCCTCTATACACAGAGATGGTCCTGGGAAACTGATCTGAACTCAGATACACCAAAGTCTCCACTACCCTCAAATCAGATATATAGAGATTTTTCCAGGGCCTATCCTCCACATCACACTTTTTCAGTTATGGATTAAGAAGGGAAAGAAGTAGCATTTAACTTCATTCTTTAATTTATTCATTCACAATCCAACATATACAAGGCATGTTAAAGAATAAGGATGTGGTTTACGCCTTTCAGAAATTCCAATCAGAAGGCTAGTAAACTATAATACAAGACAATGCATGTTAAGCACCTTGAGATTAGCTCTAATCAAATGCTTGAGGACAGGCAGACAAAGAAAGTTTCTGACTAAAGTGGCCAAAAAAGGCTTTATGAAAGAAAGAGGGGACTTCTGAGTAGGTTTTGGAGGAAAAACAAGCAAGATTTCATTAATAATGACAGATGAGGGAAAGTGACAGTCCAAGTCAAGGGAATGATGTGAGCCAGAGGTAAGAAAGGGCAAGATGAGGTTGAGAAATGAGGTGGGGGGAGGGGTGTGGAGGTGTCATTTGGCTGGAACATGGGCATTAGCATAAGACAGGAAGCTTGATTTGGAACCAAACTGTAAAAGGCCTTGAACACCAGAATAAATTGCCATGATATTATTCAGTAGTCCGTGAGAGAGCCACTACAAAAGTTTAAAGTAAGAAGTAAAAGCAATAATCCAAGAAGCTTGCTCTGTTGGTGGTACAGAATGGCCTTTAATTTTGAAAGGTTAAAGGTCTGGGGATGAGTAAGGAGCCTTTTACGATAGACCAAAATGAAGCAATCACACTTAAAGAGAGGAAGTAGCCAAGAAAATGGAAGAGAAGAGAAGGAATTAATAAACAGAATTCGGTAGGGAAGGGGGGAAAATGAAAAGATAACTCCCAGGTCTTGAGTCAGTGCCTGGAAAAAATTTATGTTACGGATGAAATTATTTGGACTCAAATTTATACAAAGATCTAGAGATTTTAAAAATGTATTTCAAGCTGTGATTGTATCCGTATTTAAAAAATAATAAATAAAGACCATCATTTCCCAGGATCACCCTGGACAGCTGGTTGCTTTCACTACATTCCTTCATAAGGTTTCTTTTTCCATGGTATTAGCCTCTTTTAGAATACGGACTAAAGCATTAGGAAGGGGGGGTGAAGCGTGCTTATTATGATCAATCTAAGGCCAGCCTTGTTACCTCTGCTACTTGAGTAGTGTCTAAAAGTGCACACGGACCACCTCAACCTACTTTCTGGTCTAGATAAGCAGACATACCCTTTGATGGGGATGGCAGAGAGAAACTCCTCTGAGAATATTAGAGACCTTTGGATCTGTTCTGATGCCATCCACTATGAGAGTACTGGGGTGACTCTTTAATCTATCCTAATCAGAGTAACAGAGGGACTTCCAGACATAGCACGTCCTCCAGCTCAGGGAACAGATGGAAAATATGCCAAATTCCTCAATATTGGGGCATTGATGGCCACATTCTGCATGAAGGAGCGGATCTATGGGAAAGTCACTGGGACAGGACTCTTTACCTGTGGTGGGCAGGGGCCAAAAGAAACAAAACTGGTATCATTTTCAGGGTTGGGAAATCTAACCTGACCACACAAATAATTAACCTGAAAGGCCACTTCATGCTCCCCCAGTGGACCCAGATGTTGCACTTCACTTTAGGTAAACGTTATTTTTAGAGACATAAGAATTCAGCATCCAAAATTTATCACCCATCTGAGTGGGAGACACAGAACACAGAACAGATTTATATGTTTAGGGGGTAGGAATGGGGTTTAAGCTCAATAAAATCTTAACTGTGCTTTACTTTTTAATTTAACTTTCAAACATTTCTTTCCTGTTTTGTGACTGAGAATCTCGTACATGTCACCCTTTCGGTGAAGTATCACAGGAAAGACATTTTTGTGGTGTTTAATGGAAATAATTTTTCTTGCGGTATTGCTCTGATACCCTGGGAAACTGGCTTTCAGAGATAAATTAGGCTAAGAGCCGTCTAGTGCTAATTTATTAAGCAGTCAATGGTTTAAAACAACTTTTCCTGTTTCAGCTCACTGGAGATCTGTTACTGGCTCTTGAGAAGACAGCTGAAGACTGATAAATTTCATAGATTCTCTGAAACAAAGTGATAGGTTGGTGTAGGGGAGTTTCAAAGGTGGGCAGGGATGGTTCATGGTGTGGGTAAGTCTATGCGTGTGTATTTTAAATTTCAACATTCACAGTGTAGCATTTCATACTGGATCTCCTGAAATGGTGTTGAACTCTAAAGAAACTTAAAAATTCTCTCAAGAACACATTTCTATAATAAATACCTCCTAAAGTTTCTCCTCCTGTTAGAGTGTACTGCGGATAGAAGAAGCTATGCCTGTAAAGAAAAATATTGACGATCTCCTTTGGATGTCCTAAAGGCTTCGATGCACTTTCTACAAATGCCTCAGGACAGTTGTTCTTGGCCTAAGTTGCATGCTGATATCAGAGGAGCTTTACAAAGTATAGGTGCCTGGGTCCTACCTGGAGGTTGGGATGACATTGGGATGATGTTGGTCTGGGGTGTGGCCTAGGTATTGAGAGTTTTAAACCTTCCCAGGCATTTCTAATGTACAATCAGGGTTGAGAACCGCTGCCCTATAGAAGGTGTTGTAAGAGACTACTCCATACCTGGTGAGAGCCAAGTGGCTCAGCTGCTAGTATGTATCCCTTTTCTTGCCTAGAAATGTAGACCACGGTCACTGACCATCAATGAAGAAGCATTATGAATAAAACAATGACCAACAAAAATACCAACATTTTGGAAACTGCTCAACTCCAAATGCTACTGTGTGAAGAAGACTGGATGACTGAGCCCATGGGAGAAAACAGAGCTAGAGAAAACATTAAAAAGAGAAAGAAGGACTTGCTCTATGGATCAAATTGGATTTTCAAAAGCAATGTGCTACTGACCCTCTCTTCAAAGCTAGAGGAGTGTCAGGGCAGAAAGCACTACTAGTTTTTATGATAACTACTAATTTCCACTTTGAAGAGACTCCTACATTTAAGATGCCTAAAAATCACCTGCAGAGTCCATTAAAAATGCAGCTTCCCAGTCCCCACCCCCCAAAATCAGGACTCTGTTGCGCTGGAATAGGACCCAGGAAGCTGAAGTTTTAACAGCTCCCCAGGGGATTCTGACTGAGGTGAGCTGTGCCCCATCTTTGAGAAACATCGACCCATCCCACTTCTAGACAACCTCCTGAATGCTTCTTTGCCATAAACTCAATTTCTCTTCTTCAGTTAAATAGATTATCAGGTCAAGGAAAAGGAGGGTATGCCTCTTTAGTAAAACAGTCTGCAAAGTATTTTTTGAAAGACATTTGATTGAACTTTTCAATTGAAAAATCCTCAGTCATTTTTGGACCCCCAAGTGTCTCATTATTTCTTCAGTTTACCTATAGGGAGGAATGAAGATGAACGACCACAGACACAACCATATCCTCAAACTGTGGGCCAAATCGTTCTTGGGAACAATGGGGATCTTTCAAAATCAAAACCCTCTCATATCTTGAAGGATCACAAACACTAATGAGGATAATACAACAACCATTAACGAGCAAATAACCATTACAAGCAAATAAACTTTATTCAAAAAGTTTGAGGATGTCTAGAAATAACTCCCTTTTTATGATTAATATAAAAAGCAGCCCACAATTATGCTTATTTTTAATTTTCAATATGGCAGTTTTACCAGCCTAAAGTCAAAGACAATGGGAAGAGACAAAATGTTATTTCCAGTCTGGGATTTAAATGTAGTAATTGGAACTTGCGCCATCTCTCCTTCCAATTCAGTGTGTGTGTGTGTGTGTGTGTGTGTGTGTGTGAGAGAGAGAGAGAGAGAGAGAGAGGGAAAGAGACAGAGACAGAGGGAAAAGAGAGAGACCCGAGTGACAGACAGAGAGAGAAACAGACCAGAGTAGAGTTATACATTTGCAAAGTGTAACTATAATTATTTGGCACCAAACTTTGGAATTCATAGTTCATGGACCTAAAATTCACTTCAAATTCACTATTCAACCTGTAAATAGGGAAGCTTGGTTTTGGTAGGGACAGGTTCCTCACTGCTTTGTGTTTTTCACTCAGAATTTCCCTGGTCCTCTAAAGCTCTCCAGCCTTGGACATTGTTCCTGTGCTGTGCCCACATTCCATTGGCACAGGCATGGAATGGTATGCTTGGAATGTCTCCACCCTCCAAAATATTTTTGGATCAAGCTTATCCCTTTTCCCTGAAAAACCTCTGTTGAACAGCATTTGCTTCACTGACTTTTATATTTTTGTATATTTTTGAATGTGGGCCAAATCATGAAAACTCCAGGGCCCCAGTCTACTGTTAAAAAGCTCTATTAACCCTCTGACATCAACAGAATTCCCACAGAAGGAGAGCAAACCTGGAATCCTCCACTTGGGGTACAGACAGTCTCTCTGTTCTGTTGTATTTACCTGCAGGCTCCTTTTCTACTTGATCTTGAATCTAAAAAGTGGCTCAGAGAGGTCTCATCTAATTACCACTAGATATTTAAAAATAATAATGGGGTACCGGGATGGCTCAGTAAGTTAAGCATCCAACTCTTGATTTCAGCTCAAGTCACCATCTCACGGTTCATGAGTTCAAGCCCTGCATTGTGTGTGCTGACAGTGCCTGCTTGGTATTCTCTCTCTGTCTCTCTTTCTGCCCCTCCTCCATTAGCTCTCTCTCTCTCTCTCTCAAAATAAATAAATAAACTTACAAAAAAATAAATAATAATGACTTTCTTCTGAAGTTGCCTCTTGATAGGTTCTTCCCCTGCTGCTAAATGACAATCTCAACAAAAGACTAAAACTTAAGAGACTGCAGGGAAGACTGCATTTTTTTCCAAGGAAATATATACCAGGGCACTTAGTGGGTGTTTTTTGGCTTGTAACAATAATTGGCCTTGTTTGTAATCATATGAACACTATTTAATGTGTTGTCATTGTGTACCAACTACCGGGCTAAGAGTGCCGCATACGTTACATCACTTAACCGCCATAACAATCACAGGAGATAAGTACCAATATCCCGATTTTGGTCGCATGAAAATTTGGGTCACAAAAGTAGTATGTGGCATAGCATGATTCTTTCTATTGCCATAGTGAATTTTAAAAAATGACAGTGAAAAGATTTTAAGTATCTTCAAGAAAACTGTAATTAAAATGAAAATTAAGTGGGTTTGCTAATACAACTATGATGGCAACATATTTGAGAGCCAGTCAAGCGGGTAGGGAGACTCTGGGAAAAAATTCCTTTTAAAATCTTGTTGGCATTTAAGTGACATTTTGGTGAAACACCACGGAAACATCTGGTCATATCCTCTCAACCCTAATTTCTTCCCTAAATGTTGTTTTTAATATGTCACAGTTGTTAAATTTGTAACAAGTAATGCCCTTGAGACTAAACAACAGTGCCTGGTATGTGAAAAATGAACAATACATTTACAGGAGGAAAAACCCAAAGGAAATTTTAAATAAACATTTAATTGAGTACAAATAGTCTGAAAGTTATTTTGATGGAACTTGCCCAATCTGTGTGCTGACATTAGCAGCAGGATGTTCTAAATAAACTTTGTTAAAACAAATGTAGTCTTCTTCAGTTGTGACATAACTGATCAGATTCAGTTCTTCTGAGGGATTATGGCTGGGGAAGGAACACTTGCTGCTTGGAAGGGAATTCTCCATTCACAGTATCAGAACAAATGCATAACCACCAAAACACCAGGAAGAATGGAGCTAGGGATTTGGATGTTGTACAATGGCTTCAAAGTAGACAACCAAAAGTAGAAAAACAACCAGCAACCACCAATGTTTGTGAATCGGTCAGTTAGCCAAGGTCCATGGGCCTGATTCACTTCCTCTCTAACTCTAAAAGGATTTTTCCTCCTAGATAAAACCCTGCATATTTGAATCTAATCCAACATATGTACTTGGTCTCAGGCTATATTTTGCTCTTGCTGTATTTTAGTTGTGTGCAATGGAAAGTCTTACAAAGAATCTACAACGAGAAAAAGAATCAGAACGTGGATTGTATTCAGGCAATTAGTAATGCAGTTGAGAACGAGGGACTGTGTATGTCATCCAGCCAATTATTTGAAAACAACTATCTTTCAGTTTCATGCGTTGACTCTTCTGCATATGGATAGACAGATGCTATTCAGCAGAAATGTTTTCCCTCTGATATGGAATCCCCAAAGAAACCATATTGACTTTGATGTGATTCAGAGATTGTGTCATTCATCAACATGGTTTTAAAGAATGTTAGCAACCTTAGGGTTGGTTCAACCTGAAAATAAACACAGATGGTTCTTGGGAGAACAAACTATTTTCCATTGCAGATTTAACCATACATGTAATGGAATATATATCCTTTGTATTTAGTGCCACATTTGATTACATTAAAGCAGTTGGAACAAATATGAGTCACACTTTTTTCCTAATATGACAAATATACAACTTAACCCCTCCTATTTTTATTTTATTTTATTTTAGGCATTTTTAAGACATACAGAAAAGCTGCATATATATTATAAAGAACTTTTTATTCCTGAGTCACTTGGAGTAAATTGCTGGCATAACTTTTTATTACCCCTGAATAATATAGTATGTGCTTCTACAAACAATGACATGAAAAGCAGGAAATTAACACTGACATATTATTAGAATGTACCTCAGTTTTAACAGTTGCCCCAACAATGTGCTTTATAGCACAAGCCCTAATGAGTATCAGAATCAATGGAAGGTCTTAGATTATTGGGTCCCAAACCCAGGCCTGCTGATTCAGTAGGTTTGGCATTGGGTCCAAAGTTTTGTATTTCTAACCAAGTTTCCAGGTGGTGGTGAAGCTCTGGTCTTGAAATTATACTTTGAGAACCACTGCTTTATAGCAAAAAAAAAAAAAAAAAAAAAAATTGCAATTTGAAATCACATGTAGTATTTAACCATCATTTCTGTTTAGTCTCCTTTAATATAGAGACTATTTCTCAGTTGTTTCCTGACTTATGTGATCTTGACATTCTGGAAGAGCACAGGCCAGCTATTCCGTAGACTATCCTTCAATATGGGTTTTCCCCCCATGTTTCCGCATGATTAGATTCGGGTTACGACTTTTGGCAAGAATATATCACAGAAATTTTCATCTTATTGCAATCTTTTGGGTGGCACATAATTTAAGTTGTCTCATTACTGGTGTTATTAACTTTGATAACTTGATGAAGGTAGTGCTTGCCAGGATCCTCCACTGTAAAGTTATTCTTTTTCCTTTTGTAATTAAAAATTACTTTGTGGGGAGATACTTTGACACTAAGTAAATATCCTGTCTTTCATCAAATGTTAACCATATTCCTAGCATCCGCTGATGTTTCTGGCTTGAATTGATTACTATGACAGTTGCCAAATGGTGTGCTTCTAATTCTGTCATTCTTTCTATGTTTATTAGTTGTTGCTTTAGAATTTTCTCTTCTGCCTATTTATGTATTCATTATTCATCAGTATGGACTTGCTGAATTCCTGTTTTATTTAATGGGTTATAATCCACTATTACTATTTATTCTGATCCTCAAATCGTCCCAGAGTTAGCCAGTAGGATCCCTTTCAAGCTGACTTCCATGTCCTTTCTTTATGTCCCGGCATCTCTTGAACATTCTTTACTTCCTGATGTCAAAAAATGTTCCAGGCTCCTCTGCCCAAACCAGTAATCAATCATTTATTTACTCAAAGAGACTTGGTTGCTTTTAATGGAGAATAGTACTTAAAAGCCAAGATCCAGGTCCAAGATGTATCGTTTACTATTGGGGTGCTACTGCTCCCAGTTCCTCTTAGTAGACAGAGCTAGGAAATAGATGTATGTGTATACATATATGCTCACAAACACAACACAGAATTATATTTATTTATTTATTTATTTATTTATTTATTTATTTATTTATATTGTCAAAATGTACATATATACACATAGATTTATACCTATGTACCTATATTTAACTCTATATATTGCAAATGATGAGGGGCGCCTGGGTGGCTCAGTCAGTTAAGTATCCAACTTCAGCTCAGGTCACGATCTCATGATTCGTGAGTTCGAGCCCCACGTTGGGCTCTGTGCTAACAGCTCAGAGCCTGGAGCCTGCTTTAGATTCTGTGCCTCCCTCTCCCTGCCCCTCCCTCACTCATGCTGTCTCTCTCTCTTTCTCAAAAATAAACATAAAAAAAAATATTTTTAAATTAAAAAAAAAAAAGAAAATGATGAATCCCCACCTGTATCTCCAAATCCAATCCCATATCACAGGAGTCAATCTAGCTTTTCTCTTCTCTATATTTGTAACTTCTTTAATAATTCTCAATACTTTTTACTTAATTGATAAATCCTCTATATGTAACCAATCTTCCCATTCAGATCGGTAAGTTACTAATTATTAAAGAATAACTGAATTTGCAGGAGATTTTTGCATACCCAAGGAAAACCAGGCTGGCATTTTTTTGGTGGCTTCTTGATCATCTTACCCCAACATCACCCAGCTGTAGTCCTGTCCTAGGCAACTCAAAAAATTAACTTAGTGACAATACAAAAAGTTACATGCTTTGAAGTCTGAGCTGTCTGGAGTTAATTCTACTCATACTCAGCAGATTACAGAGGTTCTCCGTTGTCTTCAGGGTCAAATCATGGAGCTGGATATGATCTCCCAAGCTTAACGTAGCTTTAAAGTTTAAAAGTTTACATTCCTTTCTGTAACCACCCCTCATCCACCCACCCACCCAACAGGAGTAACTGCTGCCAAGCAGACCCTCCAGAGCTCCTGGGAGGAGCCTTCGGTTAAACATGAAAGACTGAACCCATGCATTTACCTCCTGTTCTACCTCAAACCTCATCAAAATAAAATGGGGTGGGGGGAGCATAAATTGAGACAAACAGAACAGAGTGGGGAGACAGCTGCAACAAAATTTTAGAAGAAATGGGAGATACCAATGTCTCAGAACTTGGAGCTGGAAGACAAACTTGAAAAGAGAATTCATTGAAAGATTCTATGAGAAGTTAGACTCAGACCACCTTTTCCTATTCTTTGCTGCAGGCAGCAAGCAGTCTTTTCCCCCATTTGAGCAGAAAGCAAAAACAGAGAACTTTCTTGTCAAGCAAATGGACCAGAGAGATGCAGATTCAGGAATGACAGACAAAGCTGAGGGAGGTTGTGCCCTATTGAAAATAGGGGGATGAAGTGAAAGTCTAACTGCTGAATGGTGAAAATTTTCGCCCGGCTCCACATACTCAAACATATACCCTCTCCCCGCATGACTCTCAGAACCCTGCAAATCAGGCTTACATACCCCAGCAAAAAGATGAGATTCATCTTTGGGAAAACAGACCATCTGCTATAGACTAAATGTGTCTCTCCATAATTCAAATATTGAAATCCTAAACCCAGTGAGATAGTATTTGTAGGTAGGGCATTTCAGGGTGATTAGGTCATAGGGGCAGAGCCCTCACAAATGGGGTTAGTGCTCTTATTAGAGAAACCCCAGAGCTCCTTCACCCTTTCTGCCATGTGAGAACACAGTGAGAAGACAGCCATCCAGAAACTAGGCAGTGGGCCCTCACCAAACAAAGAATTTGCCAGCACCTTGATCTTGGTTCCAGAAATGTGAGAAACAAATTTCTGTTGTTTATAAGCCACCCAGTCTATGGTATTTTTTTTTTTTAAAGATACGGTATTTTTGCTGTAGCAACCAGAGTGGACTAAGACAGAAATTGGTACTGAGAAAGAAGTAGGGTGCTACTATAACAAATACCCAAATATGTGAAGTGGCTTTAAAACTGGGTAATGGGTAGAGGCTGGAAGAATTTTGAAGGGCATGCTAGAAAAAGCCTACATTGCCATGAATGGACTGAGATACCATCCCAAGAGGAAAGATCCTAAAATTCTGACAGTTGGGTATTCCCTAATGAAATGACTAAGCCAGATCATTCCAAACCCAAACCCACCATTTAACAGCACACTGGCTTTCCTCCTACCGCTATCTTAGCTCTGAGTGGGTAGGAAATAAAAGAAACTTCAAATCTCATGGGAGAAGGCATGGCAAAGCTGTTTGTTTGGGATTCCCTTTGCGAAGTTCACTGTGCTCCCTGCAGCAGGGTCTCTCTTCAAGGAAAATCTGTGTGGGGCTCTCCTATACCTCCTTTACTTTTACCACAGTCCTTGCAATGATTGATATCACACAGCTACAGTGAAAGCAAAGGCCGACTCCCGAACTTAGGCCTCCTCATTCAAAAGCCAGCTTCAAGGGCCAGATGAATGAAGAAACAGCTTGTCTTATTTTATCAGTAAATGCCATGAGGCATCATTACTTTAGCAGCACCCAAAGGTGCACAGTTTATATATGTAATATTTAACATACATCAGTTACCTACGACTCTGTTGACAACAGACTCCAATATAATGTACCTTGTGCAAGGGTAAGAAGTAAAAAGAGTAAAACCATCTCATTTTGGCAGAAAAAATAGGGACAGATACTCATGGAAGAACAAAAGGAGGAATAAGATTGCAGGTGGATGTCAGCTGCACCTGTTTATCCTAGAAATACTGACAGCTGTCTTCCCATATCCACTCTGATTTACAGGACTCTTGTTCTACTTTTGTCCTAACAAGGAGATGAGTACATTAAGCTACATTTGTACCTGCTTATTATATTCTCTACAAGCTGGGTCAACTGATTCTCATCAGGAATTCTGAATGGAGAGTCACTGAGAAGCTGAGTCAGGGAGCTGTGGGTAGTTGGAGGCAATGTCCTACAGAGTCATATTGGAGGCACAGGAGACGTTACATTAAACTCGTGCCATGATCTAGTCAAATTTTTGGAGAAGCCCCTCTTCTTCCATCACCAGTTTATCTAAACAGGATGAGCTTCGGATCAAAAATATCTGGGTACAAATCCTAGCTCAGCCTCTTGCTAGCATGCCTATCTGACTCAGTTTCCTAATTAATAAAACACACAGACTAAGACTTACTTTTCAGGGCTACTGCACCAAGCCAAACTGATAATGTGAGTAAAGCACAGGCATTCAATAAACATGTATTTTCCTTTCTTTAAGCCTAAGTCATCTCCTTCTCCATCAGTGTCTGACTCCTGAGTTCCTCCTGGTCTGTTCTTGTCAGTCACTAAAATCAAGGTCTGCAGTAGATGACCTGCTCTTTTCTAACTCACAGCCTGCTGGGATAAGAGCAGGTACCTTGCTGAATGGCACTTACACTGGACCATACATCCTGACTTTATATGTTCATTCACTGAGTCTAAAAATATTTGTGGGTCACCTACTATGGGCTACATAGTAGGCAGGTGCTAGGGATTGTGGTGTGAACTGAACAGACAAGATCCTCCCCCTCATAAAGCATATCTTCCAGGGTGATTCTCTGGGATCATTTTAATTTTATATACTCTGCCCTGTGGTTCTCTTCAGCACATTTTTACTTTAGGCTTTTTATTTTTACTTTTACTTCACACTTTTACTCTAGGCAAGCCTATTTGTAGCTTAGACCATATGGTCTCCATACCCTGAGGTGACAGAAAGTCTGAAGCAGAGGATGGTTTGAGAGCTAGATCCTGGGTAGTCTCTACACCTTAAGTAGACCCACAGGTCCACTGGAGACCCAGAACACAGCTTGAGAGCATTAGGTACATCTTTAAGAGAGAGGAGTGCACCAAGAAGGAAACCGGGCACATGCTGACAACAAAGTTTCCTACTTACAGAATTTACAGGAGTCTACCTTTAGAGCTGCTTCCATACATGTCTTCTGGTAGCCTCTGATCATCCACTCATCCAGATTTCCCAGAGGTGAAGGAGAACGTCTGCTTCTTAATGTGGACTCTCAAGTGGTCCCAACAGCTGAGTTTCCCAGCAGCAAAATAATGCAAAAGAGAATAGTGCTTTCTTACTGAATCATACTCATAGGGAGAGACCCAAAGGTGAGGTGGGGTATGTCTAAAGCTCAGAGTGGTGAATTTCAGTGAACATATATAAAAATGAAGAGGACAAGTCAGGTCAGCATTGGTTGGATGTTACTTCTGTTTGGAGCAGTCTCGGTGATGCTGACTGGATGTTACTTCTGTTTGGAGCAGTCTCAGTGATGCTGGGCTTTCTCTCCCATTCTTACAATCAAAAAGGGTCCTGTGACCACAGGTTTCTTAGTTGCAAGTGTCAGAAACTTGACTTAAAAGGCATCAGAATCATAATGCTCACTGCAGAGTGGTCCCTTGCTCATGATATAGGTGGCCTTTCATGTGATTAAACTGAATGCCTGACACCCCACCTAAAGTACCTGCTTTGGAAGTCTGTTTTAGGAGATAGAAGATATGATTCTAAAAGCTGCCCATTGCCACCAACAGGATACCCATACTTTCATGTTTGGTTGTGAGTTTTAAAGAGCATTCACAAGGGTTTTTATTTTGCAGGTGAGTAGCTGATTGTAAAGAATTATTAAACGTTCTAGAATTTCAGGGTCACTCAGTTAAGGTCTCACTAGCATTATAATGAAGACAAACACAAACAGTGTCCAGAAGGAAAGACTCAGGTAGGCCTACAAAACAAAGGTTGGAAATGCAGGCAAAATAGAATAGGAGTTAAGAACTCCTGGCATTAAACAAGAGTTAGTTTAAGTTAATACTAAGATTATTTTTATTCCTTGTCATCATGCAGTTTTATGGGATGAAATGCTTACCAATTGCCCCAGAATTTCTCCTGGAGATTCTGAGGCTCTTCTGTGGCTTTTTCCAGGGTCTCCCTAATTAGAGCCTGGCCTGAAGACGAATAGGAAGCACTTCTTTGGTTCATCCAGGCTTGATGTAACAACACATCATAAACTTATCATCAGACTGCCTGTGGCCTTTCCCACAGACATGAAAAGGATGTATCTTGGAACTAGTTTCTTTAGAAGACCCCATGCCCATTCACACTCTCCATTTCCTAACAGTTTTTTCCAGACCTTGTACAAACAGGAAACCAGAGTAAAGTCATTATTAGAGAATAGGTCAATAGATGCTTGTTAGGACAAATAGTACCTTGCTATCCGTATGCAAAATGAAGAAGGGCGATAAAGCAATCATAGCATGATTTGGAAATACTCCCCTTCTACTCTCCTAGGAAAAAAAACTTCCTATATAGGAAAATATGGGATGAAATATTTTAATGAAGTCTATGGCCTGAATTATCCAGGCACATGCTTCCCCTATTGTAGTTTGCATGGGTAGACACCTGCATGAGAATAAATCCAAACTATCACAAAGTTACCTTAAAATCATGTGCTTCCATTTCCTTGGATCTCAAAGCTAATGAATTATGCTAAAACAATGGTTCTCAAAGTTGGTACCACACAAGCAGCATCATATCACCTAGGAATCTGTCAGAATTGTTCACTCTGGGACCCACTCCCCACCCTAAACCTACTGAATGAGAAATTCTGGGGGTGTGGCCAGGAATCTGTGTTTATGGAGCCTGCAGACAAACTAGTGACAGATCGGGCCTAGCATCACTCATAACAATGCTTTTTCTTTCAAAATTGACTCCATTTGTGCTGACCCTACCTAATAGTTTTGTTCTTTAGCTTTGTTTTGTTTTTCCTAACGAAAGAAAGATCTGAGTGAGGGAAGTCAACACTGTGGAGGACGTGTGACCTAGGGGTTGTTAGGCCCCTCTGGTTTTCCCTTTGTTTCACCCCTTCTATTCCAGTGAGTAACAAGCATTTGCGTTTGAGAAACTGACTTGCTTTTTAATTTATTTTTCGTTCTAATTCTTGTGCAGTGGATTTCTTGAAACATTATATTCCCTCTCTATTGGACATGATGAGTCTTCTGATCTGCTCACACTTGAGTTCTTCCTTGGTGAAAGCTATCTTTGTTGGGAATCTGGACAATTCATCTCTCCAGAGGCTCCAAGGCCACTGGAAGAATTCTGGCTCAGGCCCAGGTGGCAGGGTGCATACCAGTGTAATGTTGTTTCTTGCCACCAGTTTCTTGTAAAGTCTACATTTGTAACAACACGGCCAGTGCTTCAAGTTGGCTTGTGTCCCCCAGGATACACAAATGACTGTTTGTAAAGGAATACTCCTTGGAAAGATCACTTTGAAGGCTCCATTTAAAAGCAACAACTTAAAATGACAAGAAAAATTTAAAGCTGCTTTATTTTGAAGGAATTCCAAAATTAAACATTGTAAAGTTCTTCAAGAATTCTGTTGTTGAAAATATTTTCTCTCATCAAAAATGCAAAACCTTCTGGAGGAAATGATACTCTGAGTTTTCTAGCACAAATCAATGCCAAATGAAGGCCATAAACCATGTTTTGTTATGCATCTGGCACCGTCTCCAAATATCTTGAACAAACAACGTCACTGTGCTTCAGACCCACAAACCCTCACTTCTCTGGAAATTTATGATTGTCCGTTACAGGCAAGTAGAAATGCTGGGGATTAGCAAGTCTGGGCTAGGGTGGAAGGAGAAACAAATAAATTATGAAAAACAGAAATAATTTGAATATTCCAAGCATTTGTTTTCTCAAGCCACTCCTTGGGAAAGCCATTCTTGCCTTATCGATGTGCTCAGAGGAAACTGGCCTTGCGTTTTGATTATCAGTCTCAGACTGATGAAAGTGTTCAGAGCTGGCTTTGGCAGGGATCGTGTTGGGAGGGCAAGAGGGAGTAGGCCAAGGGCCCTATGAATCCCAATAGTGGGAAAAATTAAGAATTCTAGGCACCAGATCCCATGCCTTTGTCAGAATGCATGTCACTTTACAGTGTGATTGCCATTTCTAAATAAACACTAGCTTCCCTATTGGTGGAGCTTTATTGGAAAAGACCATAGCCATGGGTTCCAGCCCTGTAGAATAATACACTTTTGTGGCTATTTCTATGGTCAAGAAATCAAAGGCCCTGTATATGACCCATTTCCCAACACAAGTTCGATTTGGAGTCACAGGTTAAAAAAAAATGGTGTTTGGGGGCGCCTGGGTGGCGCAGTCGGTTAAGCGTCTGACTTCAGCCAGGTCACGATCTCGCGGTCCGGGAGTTCGAGCCCCGCGTCGGGCTCTGGGCTGATGGCTCAGAGCCTGGAGCCTGTTTCCGATTCTGTGTCTCCCTCTCTCTCTGCCCCTCCCCCGTTCATGCTCTGTCTCTCTCTGTCCCAAAAATAAATAAACGTTGAAAAAAAAAAAAAATTTAAAAAAAAAAAAATGGTGTTTAGAAATGTAAGCATCAAGGAAGCAACACTCCGTATCACCAAAGTATATAACCAAAAAAAAGTCTAAAATTGACTTATTTCTGACCTTTGCTCAAAAGAAACCTAATTCACAGGGAAGTATTTTTAAAGTAATTATCTCGGTAATTATAATATAAAAACCTGACTTGAAAACTTTAATAATGCTACATTCACTTTCTTTTGCCTATAATGCATGTGGCTACCTCTCTTCCAGGGATGTGCAAATTGAGTAATGATTTGCGAATAGTTTTGTCCAAGCACAAATCATTGCTGAATACTACTTCTCCCACCTGAATCTGAATTTGAACCCAGGCCGGAACGCTGGGCAATCCTGGAGGTACTGTTAAGAATTGGCATGGCACCATCGGCATGCAGTGTTGTTCTTCTGTGTGCCTGGGCATGGTTTGAGCTGGGTTTTTTTTTTCTTTTGAAAGAAAAATATGTCCTTTATACACTATTTTTGCACTGCAGCTCTACATCCAGAAAACTGTGAGATGTTCTAAGGTCTGCCCTTTTGGCAAACCCCTGCCCCCAGCAAGTGGGTCCACAGTTATAATTGCAAGGACATTAAAAATAGAATTATGGGCAAAAAGTGAACAAAAGTATTGGCTGAGGCTTATGGATTTCATTTGAGGCTTAGTGTGGTACTTTAATTTTCCATTAAACTTTCCTTTTAGGAATTACTTAGCTAAACATATCCAGGTTGTCTTCGGTGCTTAATATTATTACTTCTTGGTACTTAATGCTACTGATAATTAACAGAAACGATTAGCCTCATCCTTAGAAGTCATTGAAACTTGAAAGAAGTAGGTTTTTTTTTCCTTGTCATTCATATTAAATATATAAATTTGATTTGAAAAGCTCTTCGCCTTCTGAGAACACTAAGAAACCAATCAGTGCATTCTCTGATTTGTTGACTTCTTTCATATTCACTTATTCATTCAGTCACTCAGCAAATACATAAGAAATAACTACTATCCAAATGTTTTCAAGGAATCATTCAAAATCAAGATCTACTAATAAAACCTTGCTAGAAAGACAATGTTCATACTTTGCACAATGAAGTTCTGACCTATTAGAAATAAAAAGGATTATTCTTGGTCTCAACACAGACTCCATGAAGGTATGATAAATGTGGATGCAAATACTCATGGCCTTTACCATGTACTTTTTGATCAATATCAAACTCTCTTTATTTCAGATAGCCAGATTAACAGATCGATCCTTAAAATTATCATAGGTAGGAGTTGATTAAATTCTCATTTCATTTCAAAGAAATATTACCTTGTTACTACTTCTACAGGTTTTGCAATAGAGAATCTTTTGAAATGACAAAATCAGCTGTTGGTTAGGTTTTCCTGGTATCCTTGTAATAAATTCTCAAGAACATATACTAAAGCCAATGTGGATGCCATATATATTCACTGCATAGGACTAAATCTATCAAATACCTCTAGTAACTAGCAATAAAAATTCTGTTGTGGTGCCTTTAATCAATCTGGAAGTGCTTACAGTTTTCTGAAACTTTCTGATTCAGACAGTATTTTTAACAAATATATACCAAGGATGTTCTATAGGCCAGGCATTATAGTAGGCCCTGAGGATCTAATTCCAAACTAAACAACCATTCTCTCTGCCTTCATAGGACTTGGAATTCTGAGGCTTGTAAGCATAATTATTTTTTCCAATTTTGCCTCCTATGAAAATAACCACAGAATACTTTCCCTTTTAAAGAAATAGAAAGCCAACAATCAGGCGACTCTGAAAGTCACCTACAACTCTCATGCCTGGATATTCTCAGTTTTGGTCCTCCATGCTTTATACATGAGGTTTTCATGACATAATCTATAGAAAGATGATCTATAAGAAGAAGTTCTGACTCTTCAAACAAAAAAGAAAAACAAAACAAACCTAAAACAGAAAACGAACAAACAAAAAACTTTATCATTCACATTCTCTTATAGTGTAAAGGACATCATCTGTTAAATTCAATTCTCCCTTCCCCCACCTCTCTCCATTCTCCATGATAGTCCCTTGAAAAATCATCCCTCTGAATGGTTTTTTTTTTTTTTCTTTTTTCAATTGTCAGGAGCATTCCTGCTGTGTCTGGGCATCAACCTCTTCTTTGGAATTTGATTAATTTCATGCACTTGACCTAACTTAGAAGACAGACTGTACTTCCAATGCACTTCAGTTGACAAAATTAAATAAAACCCTAACCAAAGAAGCACAAGAATCATGCTTCTATACCATTAAAGTCAATGTTTCGTATTAGCATTGACAGAAATTCATTGTCCAAATAAGAAACAGAACAAAAAGTCCTAACATGACAATGGTAGAGACCACTGTGCAAATGGAAAAAGAGAGGCTGGAGAGTGAATTCATGCAGAGGGAGTCTGGAAGGTCTGCAGGATCTGAGCTGGGTCTGCAGAGAATTCCAGAGGGAACGCTTTTAATCATACCAACTCCCTATCACCACTTTGGAAGTATGTATAATTGCTCAGACCAGAGCACCTTTGAGTAAGGGGAGTAAAAGAAATAAAGTTTATTTTGTAACTAAAGATCAGAAGTAGCTTTGCAATCATGTCCTTTCTCAAGTCACATGTAAATCATTCAACTGTGTATCCCCATCACTTTGCCAGAATTTAACTTAATTCAAACAGCTAGGCATAAACACCAACTGAGTTGGAAAAAAATCCGTTTCTCTCACGAAAACCAACTTGGTCTACCAGCCTAATTGTCTGAATCTTCTGTTCATCTCACTACAGGATGTTCAGCCATTGAGAACTTAATTAAAGCATGGCTGTCAATCCATTCCCATAGAAATGGAAAAGGGGAAAGTGGACCCTGACACCTCTAGCATCCTACTCCCAGCTGGTGACTTGAACACACTGTCCAGCAATGCAGGTTCTCCCCTGCCCATAGGGCGGATGTGAGAAGCCTGGGCTGAACTAGCATTTTTCCCACAACCCTGGGGTCTGCACCACTTCACACTCCAAGAGGAGTTTTGTTGTTGTTGGCATCTTCCTCTCACTTTCTACAGATAAAGCATCTCTTAACTGATGAATGGAAGTGAGCTTCCATTTCCTTCTGTATTACTCTCTTAAGAGATTTGGCAAAAGGGCTGGATTCTTACTCATCCTCAGATGGGATGCTTGCTCTCTGCACTGGGCCAATGGCCCCAAATGAGCTAGAAAGATATAGGTAGTCATTCCCCCTTTCAAATATTCAGCATGACATGATACTGCCCTGGATAGCAGAGACTCTGGCTCCCTGGCCAATGGTGGAGATGTGTTTTGGGGATTTTGGAATGCTGGTTCCCTAGCCAAGGAGCGCAAGAATTCAGGAATGTGGTGGCTGTTTTTAGTGGCTCATACATTTAAGCATTAGGCCTGCTTGTCCCTATATCAACTCTAAAACTGCTTTAGTTGCCTACTTCTGGAAATTAAAGAATTCTGTCCATTTCTATATGTGTCAGATTATATTTGGTTTCTTTTCCAACCATCACATAAAGTATTTCTGCAAAACAAGTTGCTGGCCTTTTGCTTGTCTAGTGGTTGAACTTCAGGGATAGAAGCCATACTCATTCATTCCCTTCCTTATTCAATAAATGTTTATTAAACATCTCTTACATACCACGTGCTAAAAAAGAGATTTTTAAAAGAAATGGCCCTCAGAAATTACCTTTTTAGAAGGGTTCAAGAAAGGTGTTTGCTACTTTAAATCTACAAGAAATTCCACAAGCTCTTGCACAACTGCTGTAGAAGTGAATCCTACAAAGATTGAGAAATTCTTTCTATGGCCCAAAACTGTTCTTGATGCCAGTCCTGACTCATTCATTGGCTTGAGTGAAGACAGAGAGTGACAGCTTCAGCATAACTTGTGGAACAGTCCTCTGTTTATTCCTTGCCATTAGGTCACCAATTCCCTTTCTTATCTTGCTCAAAGAAGTCTACAATACTTTTGTTTTTATTTATGGGACCTTTAATTACTTTAATCATATTGGCTATTCTTATTCAACAAGCATTTATTAAATGATCAGGGAAAGCTTCAGAGAAGAGGAATAATTGCATCTTTAAAGGGTTTAAACAGATTGAAAGGGAGGGCATTGTAGGAGAGGGACTAGCATAAGCAGAGGCACAGAAATACGGCAGATTAATAAATCAAATGAGAGTGGGATGAAGTGCTGAATGGGAGAAAAGAGACAAGTTGGAAGAACTCTGCCATAATCCAACTTTTCCCTGGAGACTGTTTCCAAGACCTTTAGATATCTTTTGTCAAGGATATTTTAATTATAAGCAATATAAACCTACATTTTTACTCAAGCAATAAAGGAAAATTTATTATAAAGAATCAGCAGTAGTCCAGTGAACCCAAAGGCAGGATCACAAGAAATAAAGCATGGGAAATAGCTGTTCTCTCTCTCTCTTTCCCTTTCCCCACCTCACGCACTCTTCTGCTTACTCCTGCCCATCTAACTTGTCTTCTCTCTGTAGTTGTTTTTCAGCTTCTCCATGTGCCTGGCTGCCCTCACAGCTCCTGACCATACCAGCTCCATACAAGTCCCCCAGGAGTGAGTAGGTAGGATCAACATAACCCAATTCCAATCATCAGGACGGATAATTTGATTGGTCCAGCTGGAGTTAGATCTCCATACCCAGTTGACCAACCGTGATGCAGTCAGGGCTAAGTAATGCAAAGCGGCTCTACATCCAGTTGCAGGTAGGTGGCTGATTGCCAGAGAGTACTTGGGTGTGGCAACAGACACCAGATGGAAACATGCATGTGTGAATTTTCCTGTAAAGGGGACTGAAGATGATGCACCCTTTCAATGAAATGTTCCAGTCACCCTGGCAAAGCAGTGTGGGTGGACAGAATGCCTGTGTGAGGCTCAGGAAAGGAGAAACCAAATATCAGTGCCAGGGTCTGAGGGCCCGAAACCATGAGGAACAATGGAAGGAAGGAACTATAGCTGCTTTCCTAGAGAAGCAAAAACTTCAAGAAAATCAGCCAGTGTTGCCTCTCTTCAAACGGCAGATGGGCTATCAAGAACACAGAGGCATCTCCAGAAAAAAGAACCAGACCAGGAAGGGAACAGCCTAGAAATGGTGCAATGGCCCTAGAGTTAGTTAACTCTCTATTAAGGAAAGGATTACAAAATTGTGGAAATGCCATTTGAGGTGATATCACAGAGATAATTCAAGTATCCAGTGAAGGATTACTTGGATTACCTGTTTTTTACATGTAGACCTGTAATCAAGTGGCCTTCCAACCCTCCAATTGTATAATTTCTCTGATTGGTCAAGTTCTATCTTAGAATACCTAAGAAAGAATTTTTCAACTTTTCAACCCTGAAGAAGAGCTCTTAACACTGAGAGGCAGGGAATCTAGGTGACACATGCTAGTTCAATGTTTCTCAGACTCCACGTGTGGCACTCTGGTGCCCATGTGATGTTTACAGGTATTTTAAAAAGCCAGGATTTCATTGTCAAATAAAACGCTAGTTTAAACAAAGCAAAACAGGCTTCTTTACCTCAGGATATCCTATAGTCTTCAATAACTTAATGTTTTATAAATCTCTAACAGGTGAAATACATTAAACAATGCTTCCCAAGCGTATCTGACCACATGAGGACCACATCACATGGTCCATTCAGTCCCATGAAATACAGTTGGGGAAATGGTAGTCTGGCTCTGTTGCTTTGATTCCTCACCTTTTTTGAGGTCACACACCTTTTGAAAACCAAACAAAATCTACTAGACACTTCCCTCACCAACAATGAAAAATGAGGATACATATATGCACAGCAAATTTTGCATATAACTTCAGGGGGTCATAGATGACTCATCCATGATATTCAGGTTTTCCTTGGCCCCAGGTAATACATTCCTGTCCTAGATAATCCAAATTTCTGAATAATTTTCTCTTTATTCATACACCCCCCAATGGTCATAAAATGGAGGCAGAAATCTTTCTTCTTGCATTACATATGCAGTGAGATATGCCTTAGTGTATATGCCTTAGTGTTATTCTTTGGTGTGTACACCTGAAAGAAGGCCTGACTCCGGCTATTTCTGCCCTACCCCAAAATTTATCTTCCCTCAGTTGGACTCTCATTCAATGTTCAAGTTCTCTCCAAAGCAGAAGTCCTATTTCACTTGATAGATGAAGAGACATTTGAAATAACATTTCACATTATTTTAAAGATAATTTCATGGTTTTTTTCCAACAAAAACAAAAAGACTAAAGAACTAAGTGTGAGTATTTTTCTTATTCCCCTATGCAGTTCTTCAGGAAATTTCATTGTTTATGAAAACATGATCTTGTGGAAAGAGAAACCTCTTCTCATCTTTTAAATGTTTATTTATTTATTTTTGAAAGAGAGAGAAAGAGAGACCAAGTGGGGTAGGGCATAGAGAGAGGGAGACAGAGAATCCCAAGTAGGTTCAGCACTGCTGCACAGAGACTGATTCAGGGCTCAAACTCACAAACTGTGAGATCACAGCGTGAGCCAAAAATCAAGAGTCAGACACTTAACCGACTGAGTCACCCAGGCGCCTCTCTTCTCATTTCTTACAAAAGAGTGCTTCATAACCTGGCCCCTGGTGTCACTAGGAAAGTGAAGTGTTTGGGGACAGGTATAAGATGACCAAGTGACAAAAGCAAAGAGCCAACAGTTCAGATTAGATGAGCTATCTAAATTATTATAAAATAGTACAGGTAAAAACAAAGAGCTTGTCATTCCTCAATTACTTCAGTCCTATAAAAGAGGAAGTTTGAAAATGGGCATTTTAAAAGGGCTAATTCCAGTGCATGCATGTGGAAGCCAGATATGTTACTTCTTGTGCATCTGTCATTAATTTTATAATTGAAGTTTATGAATATCCCATTTGAAAAACAAATGGTTTATATCAATGGAAATGATTTAGTTTTTATTTTTATCAAAGTTAATACATGTTAATAATTCTTTTTCAGAGTAATAGCTGTTTGCACATTATAAGCACATGTCTCAAGTTTTCCTTATAAGGATATCCGATGGAAAAATTTTTTTTTTCTCCTTGGCCATCTTATAGTCAGCATATTTCCGTTCATACAAGAAGAAAGTAGTCATTTGAAGTCTATGAAGAAATGTCTGTTTGACTAACAGATGTCTATGCTGGAGTAAGCAGGAAGTCTTGCAGTTCCTTCCCAACACAAAGGCCCACTCATGATAAAAGAAAAGACCAAACAGCTTGGAAATAAATAAGGCAATTTCCATTCCAATGAACATCTGTCCTAAGCCAGCCAGGAAGGTGGAACCAAGAAAATCCCTAGGACCTCATACTTAAGTACATTTTTTCTTTTACCCCTTTCCTACCCTTTCAGCAACCATCCTCAACATTATTAGAAAATCAGCCAAAATATTGTATTTGTTCTCCCACTAATATTTTAATCTAGAATACATAACAGCCAGCCTCTAGCTATAAGGAAACAAGTTGCTCAACAAGAGAGGAACTCTGTAAGTAGGAGATGAATCTAAACTCCAGTTATCCAGTTTAGTCTGGGGCACCTGGGTGGCTCACTCAGTGAAGTGTCTGACTATGGCTCAGGACAGGATCTCATGGTTCACGAGTTCAAGCCCTGTGTTGGGCTCTATGCTGACAACTCAGAGCCTAGAGCCTGCTTTAGATTCTCTCTCTCTCTCTCTCTCTCTCTCTCTCTCTCTCTCTCTCTCCCTCCCTCCCCCTCCCCCACTCATGCTCTGTCTCTCTCTCTCTCTCAAAATAAATAAATAAATGTTGAAAAAATGTTTAAATAAATTAAAAAAACCCAGTTTAGTCTTACACAATATTATATGTCAATCATAAGTCAATAAAGCTGGAAGAAAAAAAATAAAATCCAGATTAGTCACTGGTATTTATTTAGCACCACTGTATGCTATACAGTGTCTAGGCATTGTGAACACACATATGCATAGCGGGTCTTTCTTACCAGTAAAGACAGCCAATAAATGTGTCATCAAAGAGGTAAGCAAGTTAATTTCAGAAAGTGATTTAAAAAATAGGATGATAAACATGGGTATTGAGGAGGACACATTTTGGGATGAGCACTGGGTGTTGTATGGAAACCAATTTGACAATAAACTTCATATATTGAAAAAAAAATAGGATGATATGATAGAAAGTGACTGGTAGAAGGGAAGGAAGAGGCTAAGTTAGAGTGGGTGATATGTGTAAGTGATGTGTGAGTACAGACAGAAATGCCAAAGACAGCCACCTTCTGTAGATCTAAGGCACAGTGTTCCAGAAGGCAAAAGTGGCAAGGACCTGAGATGGAAACAAGCTCTGTCTTGCCCAAGTGGATGGAGCATAGTGAACACGGGGAAAGTGAAAGGAGATGAGTCAAGAAACTAAGTGTACCTTATAGACCAGCCTTTCCACCATAAAGGAAAAAGACAACTCTGGCCCTGAATACAGTCAAATGATATGCCAAGCCATTAGCTGAGTGAACAGAATAATTACCCTGGAGATGGTATAAATTTCATTATTGTCACCTAGAAAGAATGAAAGCCTACAATGGTGAACTTTGAAGTAAACTTTCCAGAAAGGGACTTCATAAGAAAGTACAAACCAGACCAGTCTCCATCAGCAGGTACTATCTTCTTTTGTAGGGGTAAGGGCTGCCCAAAAAGTAGCTTCCTCCATTCCTTTTCTCAGGTAGCAAATGTCCATTCATCCATCACCTTCTTTGCACCCTGGAATCTGGGTGTTCTATATCACCAGGGTGATAAGAAGAACCAAGCTCTGGCCTTGAAGGATTGTTCTGGAAGTCTGCCAGACCACTGGATCATTTCCCAGTGTTCTGCAGAATGATCACATTGTTTCCAGGTACAGCCAACATGGGTTATTATCAGAGAGCCAGTTCACCCTAGATGAGTTAATGAATTCTGACACCATACTTCAGGTTACTGTATTTTGCTAACCTTTTTGCAGCCTCTGAAAAATTGATATGAGATAAAATCTAGTATTCCCCTCCCCTGTATTAGGCCAGGCTCTATTCCACTCCAAGTGGCAACTGCCAGAGGGACAAAGAAGTACCAGATGAGTAAAGAATAAAGAGGGAGATTTTCACCAAGGCAACAGCTACAGTTTCAGCAGAACATATGTATTTATTTTTTTAAATAATTTTTTCATTTATTTTTGAAAGAGAGAGAGAGCGTGAGCAGGGGAGGGGCAGCGAGAGAGGGAGACACAGAATCCAAAGCAGGCTCCAGGCTCTGAGCTGTCAGCACAGAGCCCAACGTGGGGCTTGAAGTCAAGAGCCATGAGATCATGACCTGAGCCGAAGTCGGGCGCTTAACCGACTGAGCCACCCAGGCGCCCCAGAACATATGTATTTATACATAAACATAAATAAAGGCAGGGAAATTGTGCAACATAGTCTAATTCAATAGCCTAGAACTAGTTCAATAGTCTAGTCCAAATATATATTTATACCCAATTTATATATAATCATATACAGAAACGATGACATACACACACACACACACACACACACACACACACACACACACATCTTCCCACAAAACAAAATGTGCAGTAAGAGGACCTTGAAAATGTTTTGTTCCAGAATCAGTATATAAAAGTCCAGCTTTTTTTTTTTCAACTAGTGAAGTGATGGTTTTCTCCATTCCCTAATATTACATTTCACTGGACTAATTTCCTTTCTTAAACAAAATAAAAAACTCTCTTCAACTTGTCTGCTGCTGTTTCTGTTCCATCGTTTGCTTGCATCTGTACTATTCATTTTAGGCAAATAGCACTTAGAGCGCAGTAACCATATCTGCTTAACACAAATGTGTTAATGAATACCTTCAGACATTAGTTTGTTTTCACATTCATGACTCTTTTTGTATTCTGAAAAATAGGCCAAAATATTATTCTGACATTTGGTTTATTCAAGATAAAGAAACCAAGCTGATTATCTTTGGGACCGAGTTTAATGTTTATATATCACTATAGTTGTTTACCCTTCTTTTCACTGATTAAATATTACTTAGGAATGGAGTAATTACAGCCCAGAAAATAAATTTGCCCTCTGTTGGCTATTTGTAGGCACAAACCTATAACAATCTAAGTTTCATGATATTCCAATTTACTACTTGCCATTAGATTTGCTCTTTTCTCCAAAAAGGGGCAACAAAATAAGACACTCTAACCCAATTCCTATGATTTGACTATTGATTTAGATCTTGCATTAATTCATGAGCTTTTATTTTTTTTAAAAATTAGCACCTTTAAACATATTTTTGATAGTGTGAGTGATATATCAGTTGGGTAAAGAAATATTTGATGAGTAACAAAACAGAAATTAGTACAACCTGGATAATAGCCATTAGAAAGAAGCCTAAACCACTGGTTTTCAGTCTTCTAGACAGCAAACTTCTGATTGGCCAATACCTAGATATTAGTTCTCGAATAGCTGACTTGGGATTGAAGGCCTCTAAAACTCGTAGTGTTTCTTGAGATAATTAAGTTCATAGATACTTGGTCCATCATTATCTTTTAAACAAATAGACACATTTCTCAGTTATCAGGATTCCTTGTAAAATTATTCTTTTTTAAAAAATGTTTGTTTATTTATTTTGAAAGAGAGAGACAGCAAGTGAGAGCAAAGGAGGGGCATAGAGAGAGAATCCCAAGCAGGCCCCACACCATCAGGACAGAGCCCGAAGTGGGGCTTGACCTCTCAAACTCTGAGACCATGACCTGAGCTGAAATCAAGAGTTGGACGCTCAACTGACTGAGCCACTCAGCCACCCCTAAAATTATTCTTTTTGATGCCCTAAAACAAAGTTCTCTTAATATTTTTAATAAATAGTGCATCAAAATCATTTTATAGAGTGGAAGCCTCATTAGACCTTTGCTCTGGATAAATAATATACAACAATAATTAATCTGAATAGAAAAAAGTTACAAAAAAAAAAAAACAGCACTGTCCATGAGCAGGGCTACCATGCAATAGTGTGTATGGGAAAACATCACCTCTTTACATTACTATTTCAGCTATCCCACATCTGCAAATCCAGAGAGCTAGCTGCCACATGTCTTTCCAACTGAAAAAGGCAAAAGACAACTGGCTGCCATATGCTTTTTACAAAGAAATTGTAAACAGGTTACTCACTATGGGCCACATATATAGGATCTACACATGAATGCCCTAGGAATGGATTGGGCCCAAAGTCTCCTTAAGCTAAAAAGCTTCAGGCATCATAACATCCCCATATGTCCACTGTATAATGAAACAGATGACAGGTTTTATCCTGAAGGTTGTTTGGTACTAAGAATGAGATTGGGCAATGGGCAGCTCAGGCAACCATCCAGAGGAGTTCTTGTGGCTTACACATGTATATATGTATATAAAAGATGTACACTAATTTCCCTTGAAAACCATAAATAAAGTACTCTAAAGTACTCTAGATATATAATGCATCAATCTCCACCTCACAACACATGCAAACACATACTTACACAGGAATATACACATGCCCAAAGAAGTCAAGAAATCTCTTATCAAGGTTAAAGTCTTTTGTGATAAACAGCAAAATGACAGTTCCTTTATCAAGATGACTTCTCTTTCCTCTACTGTGGCTGAGGCTTACAAAATGGAGATTAAAGGTACCCAATGTTTTGAGGTGACAGCTCTGAGTGAGGGACCAGAATAAGAAAGGGAATGTGGAGAGAGACCACTAGGACAGAAAGGTAAAGAGAATTCTTGAGGTTTATACTCTGTCTATTTTAGCTCAATAGAGTAGAAAACCTAAGAAGAATTTAGGCAAAGGATCCAGCGAAGAATAAATAGCACCCATTTGCTTGGAGGGGTCTGTGTGTTGTCTCCCTGAGAACCTCAGACATTGAAAGGATTGGTTAACCTTGTTAACGTGGTTAACAGTGTTGCAATTTATGCATCCATCCCCCACCTCCCATCCCTGTCATCCATTCACCCGATGTTAACTGAGGTCCTACTAGAGGTAAGGTATTGTATTTAAAAAGGAAAGATGGTTTGGACAAGAATTCTGCCATCAAATATAAAAGGAAATGCAAAGAATCACCAATCCTAATACAAAATAATGAAAAATGCCAAAGAGAAAGCTACATATAAAATACTATGAGAATTCTTCACTTGATCTTAGCCAAACGGCCGAGAAGTGATGAGAATTCTTAAGAAAGATGCTTCCAGCTTGAGAATGGTAAATGATTAAAGATGATCTTATGGAGAAGACGGCATTTGAACAAACCTTGAAGCAAATCAGGGTGGTTGGTCTTAAAAATATACACACACAGGATACACCACCAGACAAATCAGTAGAACCAGCAACTTTTGTGTAAAAAGTTCCACTGGTGTGGCCCTAACATTAGATGTGCCAGAAGAGTCTGCACTGACATGACCGGTTGTTTCAAAGTGCACAATATCACATATGACCTTATATCCACCTTCTACACAGAGAATGGCACCTCATCAAGAATCTGCTGTAATCAGTCTACTTCATGGAGCAAGAAGGCACTCACAGACACTATAAGAACAATGAAGTAGTGTTGGAATTTGTTTCCAAACCTTTGTCGGGAAAAAAAAAAAAAATGTCCACTTTATACACTTTAAGCACTAAAATGTTTTCAAGGTCAAGCTGAGCACATAAACCTCAAATAAGAATTTGAAGGGAGCGGTTCCCTAACAGGATCATAGGAGGAAAGGAAGCAGGGCAGCAGGGAGTGCACCACTGCAGCAACCGCTCCTTCTGTCTGCCCTGGCTTCATTACGGTCAGAGGACAGGGGGAGGCTGTGTCATTGTGTATACAAATCCCGGGTGAGGATGAGACAGGTCACGGGAAGCAAGAGGCAGGGGTGGCCCATTTTCTTCATCTGCTCAACATAAGCCTGTGAGGAAACATGCTGACTCTTTTAATAATATCAATGAAAGACAAACAACAGGGGAACAGGCATTGAGGCTATGAGGTCCAGCTGGTCGCTCCAACAGGGAGATTCTCCCCCCATTGCCAACCTTGCAGAACGCAGACATGTGTTTATTAAGAGAAGGGTTTTTTATGTGTGATTGCAGCAGTAGCATGAGCAAGAAATCTCCAAGGGAAAAGTGAGTTTCAGGGGGTCAAAGCTCCCTTCTAATATGAAGACATTCCCCCAGTGATAATTTTAGAGAATCTGGATTTGGCTTTATTAAGGGAGAAAGAGGGGTTCCTTAAAAATGAAATACATTAATGTCTAAAAACATGGGATTGAGTAAAAGGATATTTCATTTCTCATCCCTGCTTGGATGTATGTTACTCAAGGCTCTCTTTGCCCCAAGTAAATAAAAAGAACTCAAACTACCTTAAGCCTAAATGGGGAGTTTATTGGCTCTTGAAAACAAAAGTCTAAGGGCATTCTGGCCTCAGCCATGGCTGGATCCAGGTGCTCAGTTTTTCATGAAGCTGCCTCTCTGTGTCTTGACTCTGACTTCCTCTATGCTGGCTCCACTCTCTGGCAGGATCCCTCAGTATACTGGCATGATGGAAGCCAGGAGCTCCAGGCCATTTTTCTATCCTCTCAACAGCCCTCTACAGAGTTTCTCTTTTTCCAACTATTTCCAAGAACTGAGTCTCCTTCACTCCGAATGGATCACATGTCCATTTCTGAGCCAATCACTGTGGCTAGAAGAATGTGATTTCCTGGGTGGTCAACCCCAGAGCCTGGAGTCAGTTCCAGCCAAGTGATATGATCTCATAAAGGGAGAGGGGCAGCTTCCCATGAAAAATCAGACATTTTTACCAGAAACAGGGTGTATGGATGCCATCCAGATAAATCCCCTCTCTGGTTTTAAGCAGGAAATTGGGCCTGTGGGAGAATACTCATTGATTTTTGAAGAGGCCATTCTGTGTTTTGAAGTAGTGACTGTGTAAGCCCTTCATGCCTAATGGAGCCTACAGATAGCGGCTCTATATCCTTCATGGTAAACAGTTCTAGATCCTTCTCTAGAACCCACTGTTCATCCTGAAGTTGACTGGAGTCATTAATGTTCTATCAACCTCATTCTCAAAGGTCCAGAACAGGGCAGCCCTACTGCAATCAGTCAAAACTCAAGGATGCTTAGTCTCAGCTCTTCTGTTGGCCTCATGCTATGTGCCTGGAAAGTTAAACAACTGTTAAATTCTTCAGTTTTCTCCACCCCCACCCCAAAAAGAAAGAAAGAAAGAAAAAAGAAAGAAAAAGACTATAAGTCCAAGATTCTTCAAAAAGACATTCTACCGAAATGAAAAACATTTCAAATATACTGTCATCACTCTTATAAGCCTTCTCACCTGGGCCAAGTAACAATGTGTGCCAGATGAGTAAAAAAGAAGAATGCCAATTTTATTGATTTTACCACCTCATACTCTTTTCAGGTCTGTGAAAAATGTTTTAGGGGTGAGCAAATTTTTTTTTATAATTCTCTACAAGTCTGCTCTACATCAAAGATTATATTGGGGGGAGGGTGTTGCCCAGATACAGAACAGAATACTTAAGCTGAGATAGTCTGATTGATCTTCACCATTCCTCGTATAATAAAGTATTTCAGGATGTAATAAATAAAAGTCTCCAAACTCCCAGCTTGGTGGTCAAGGTATTTCACAATTAAGCCAGCATCTTGTTGGTCTCTCATAAGTGTCTTGATGTATGTAGTTGAAGAAGAAAGAAGCCCAGTCCCTTCTTTATTCCTTTCTATCCATAGTGTCCATTTTGACCCAGGTCTCACCCTCAATCTGAACCCAACCACATAACTGTTACATGGTGTTATGTCATTTGTGAGCATTGTCTCAGATGCATATGCATGAAAGAATGTGTGACTGGTGCAGAACAAAAAAGAGTGGTGTGAAATATACCTGCCTACCTGCCCATAATTCCCTGGCCTTCAAAAATGGATAGAACTAAGAATAAGGACAAGAGCCATGAACAAAAAGGGCAAAAGAAGGCTCATCCTCTCACCCTCAGAAAGACTATTTGGGTTTCCTCCTCGACACAAAGACAAGGAATGATCTTCCTTAATCCTATAGCATTGGTGAAGCACCCTAAAAATCCTCTAAGGTGGAATGGTTTTTAAATTATGCATCATGGATCCCTCAGATCCCATATGAAAAAGAAATTATTTTCATATCTGCACATTAAATTTGTGCTTATCCTATCATTTCCTGCCTCCACCTGATGATCCATGCACCATGAATACCCCAGATCCCATATGAAGAAGAAATTATTTCCATATCTGCACATTAAATTTGTGCTTATCCTATCATTTCCTTCCTCCTCCCCTTCTCCTCACAGGCAATATTATGCCAGATAGGACTTGGAATTCAAGCCTCAGAAAACAATGCAGAAAGTTTCCACAGTCCTGGAAAGTCTAATGAGCTGTGAGCTAGAACACAGAAAGAGTCATGGTCACATGAATCTAGTTTTTGTACCCTCACTTTGAGCCTCATTGCCAGTCTGGCTCTTTGTTTAGGTGACCTTTGGCCCCTGGAGTCAATGTTTGTCTTCTAAATGGTATTTCAATGCTAACATCTGGTGATGTCCCCCAGCTTGACATTTGTGAAGCAGATGCTTCCAGTGGCCTGGAGTGTGCCTTCTGGGTCAATGTTTTCAATAATGCCCTCTGGCATTGATCTCTGTGGTACCTCTCCCCAGGTGAGAAAAGAAATGCCACTGGGAAATGGCTGAGAGAGAACACTTCAGAGCATCTGGAGGCAATCTTGGAATATAAAACCCCAGAAGTATAAAAAAATACCTAAAGGTAGGGAGTAGAGGAAAAAATCAAGTCCTTGGTATTTTTTTGAAGTAGTACTTTAAATAATCTAGCAGTTCAAGCCTGACATATCTATACTTCATTTTAACTAATTTTTTTACATGTTTCTTTCTCTCCACTCAGGGTTCTCTCTCAAAACTTCTAATAGAATGTATTGCTGAGAAAAGCAAGCCCTCTTTCCCACCCCATCCCATCCTTCCCTCCAAGTGCACAGATGAGCACACACTTTATAACTTAATAAGCAGCTCCTCTCAATTGGGCCTACAGAAAACTTCAAGGAATCTTGTGAACTAGAGCAAAAATTCAGATAGTCTACATTTGGACAATTTGTGCCTTTTAAAATAAGGAAATGATAGGATAAAGCTTTCAAAAGTAGTAAGCAGATCATGAGAATCATTTGTTTCAACCTGATGAAGATTTTTAATCTCTAACACTGTCTCAAGATCTCCCCACTGTCACCCGTAGGTAGTGACAACTACCTATACAGAAGTAGCTACCACACAACTACCTATAGAGAAGTAGAAATCTTTCTACTTGGGAATTTAGTACAGGCAAGGTATTATGAATATCTTTGTAATGTTTACCATATTGCTGTTGGCTTCTCTTTCCAAAGAGCTTAGGATCCACCATCCTCTCATTGATTCACCTTCATTAAAGCGCTGCTGTCCAAGTGGTCAGCAAGAGCATGGAGGTGAGCACTGCACAAGCCAATCTGAAGGGGGGTGGTAGACAGAATTCTAAGAATTCTAAGATGACCCCCAATGACTCACACCCTTGCATAAGTCCCTCTTCTGAGTGTATATGGAATGTGGCAAAGGTGATAGGATATCACTTCCATGATTATATTACACTATACAGCAAAGGTGAAGGAGCTTTTGCACATGTAATTAAGCTCCCAGATCAGCTGACTTAAAGTTAATAGAAGGAGATCATCTTGATGAATGATCAGGTAAGCCCTTTAAATGAGAGTCTAAAGTCAGAGAACCCAAGCAAGAGAAATTCTTTCTGGCTTGGAAAAAATAAGCTGCCATTTTGTGAGAAAACTTGTAGGAAGGCCACGTAGCAAGGAACTGAGGTCTCCTCTAGGAGCTGAGAATGGTCCCTGGCCAACAGCTAGCAAGAAAACAGGGACTTCAACTATACAGACATAAGGAAATGAACACAGATGCAAATAACTCAATGGGCTTAGAAGCAGATTCTTCCTGAGTCAAGCCTCAGATAGGAACACAGCCAGGTTAACATCTTAATTTTAGCCTTGTGAGACCCAGAGCAGAGAACCCAGCTAAGCCATGCCAGTCTACTGATCTGCAGGAACCGTGGGATAATAAATGGGTGTTGTTTGAAGCTGCTAAAGTTTGTGGTACCTTGTTACACAGCAGTAGAAAACGTCTACAAGAGAGATGACACCTCAAACAGTTAAGATCCCACATTTCACTCCTCCCATCCACTGAATACCCTGTGAAGCTTGGATATAGTTCTTCCCTTGAGAATCAGCAGTCCATGGGATAGAAGAGATTGTGACTCTGCCTCAAAATATGGATGGATGGATGGATGGATGGATGAACAGCTATACAGACAGAGATACACACATATATATTTAACAAGTACTTATTATGTGCCAGGATCTCTACTGAGTGCTTTAAATCTTTTACCTCATTTAGCTGAAGGTTTATAGTTAAAATGGTGTAGGTATTTTTAATGCCAGAATAGACTCAATCCGGTGGATGAAAGGAAGGGAGGGAGGGAGGAAGGAAGGGAAGAAAAGAAAAGAAAAGAAAAGAAAAGAAAAGAAAAGAAAAGAAAGAAAAAATTAACAAAGCAAGGGAAAAGATACAGGATTCACCCCTCACAAAGTCACAGATCAAGATGTATATCCCAGTCCCTATAGCTCTCCAAGAAGAATATGAATGTTATCAAAGGAGGGACAAGGGAAGGACAAGTTAGATGGTATAATCAATCTATTCAGATGAGTTTGATGGCAGTTTTGAATCAAGAGTTCATCAGGGGCGCTTGGGTGGTTCAGTCAGTTAAGTGTCTGACTTTGGCCCAGGTCATGATCTCGCAGTTCATGAGTTTGAGCTCTGCGTCGGGCTCTGTGCTGACAGCTCAGAGCCTGAAGCCTGGAGCCTGCTTCAGATTCTGTGTCTCCCTCTCTCTCTGCCCCTCCCTCACTCACACTTTGTCTCTCACAGTCTCTCAAAAATGAATAAATGTTTAAAAAAAATGTTTTTTTTTTTAAATTTTTTTTTTTCAACGTTTATTTATTTTTGGGACAGAGAGAGACACAGCATGAATGGGGGAGGGGCAGAGAGAGAGGGAGACACAGAATTGGAAACAGGCTCCAGGCTCTGAGCCATCAGCCCAGAGCCCGACGCGGGGCTCGAACCCACGGACCGCGAGATCGTGACCTGGCTGAAGTCGGACGCTTAACCGACTGCGCCACCCAGGCGCCCCTAAAAAAAATGTTTTTAAGGAGTTCATCAAATCATGATATAAGTAATATTAACATTTTTTCCAGTTGCTGCCTTTCAGTGGACAGTGGACAGGTCTGTATTTACACATGTGGATATAAAATATACATAGAAGAATGCTTAAAAACTATCAGTCACAACCTGTTAAAGGGTCATGAATCAACGATCAGAAAAGTGTGAAGGCTTCTACTGATGTGGAGCCATTGTTGTATGAGTTGTGAATTTCAATATTTTAAAGGAAATGGTTGTTTTTTTTAAAGAGTGATAGACGTAACTTACTCAAAACAAACTAGATGCAGTACAGTAATAGGAATAAAACCAACTGCTAAATAGCTGACCCAAATCTCAGTGGAGAGTAGAAATTTTTTCTCACTCACATAAGATTTAATTGGCAGGGTAAGGGATGGGGGTTATGTTCCATACAACCCTTCAGAGACCCAGATGGGCAAGGCTCTACCATCCTTGACCCATGATTTCTGAGGTTGCTCTGAACATCATGAACACAGGGGGCCAGAATTCAGGCAAATGAACCCTCTCAGCTTCAGAGGAGGCTAGGACAAATACCTAAATTCATTCCACTTCCATCCTCTTATCTCTTGCAAGTGCTCCCCTTTAGAGGAACCCAAGCACAACTCAGAGGGCAAGTAATCCATTGATTATGTCCATAAAAGCCAGCTTCCCATAACCAATGTCAGGTTAGAGAATGGCAGTTAAGTGAACTTAGAGGGACCACTGAAAGATACCCGGCACAAGATTTTAATGAATCCAAAGAACTACTAAAAGTCAGTCTATCCAAAGAACTAGTAAAAGTCAGTCTTATGAGTGAAAACCACCTAATTCTCATAGAGAGTTTTCACTAAATCAGCTAATAATTGAAGATGCTGTTAAAGAAAAACTAAGTCATTGGTAGGAGTTGACTTTGAGTTGAGATTTTGAATGTGGGAAGCATGCTAGACAAGAAGTCAGGAAAAAAATGACTTCTTGTCCTACTCCACCTAGCTTCATGATCTCAGACAAGTCACTCAATTTGGCCATGGCTTTATAGCTTTAGAAATTTATAATAATCACACCATAATCATAGACTTGATCTGAGAGGATCCAATGAGAGTATATACTTGAAAGCACTTTGTAAATTCAAACATGGGTCACAAATAAAACTGGTTTTTTGTGTGTAGTGATTGTTGTCCTTACTCAAATTATGGTTGTAGTTTGTGAGAAATGAGTGATCCTGATTAAAATGTCACTTTCCCAGTGACATTTGAACTGAATATGAACCAGAAACATCAATCAACTTCAATGTAAAATTTACCTCTCCCATGAATCTTTTGAAGGACTTCCTGTTTGGGTATGCTCGATGGAACCTTTCCTTTTGCCCTGGAATTGTTATTTAAGCCGCTTACACCAAAGAAACCCACAAACGAAAGAAAGCTACCCACAACAGGGCCAGTTACCTTCCTCTCAGGTTTACCAGGAGATTTGGGGGTTGGGAAATAAAACCTCAAAACCCACCCCCTTCCTTCCCAGTCTGTAGAAGACGACTGGAGATGAGAAAGGAGAATAGAGACGGTCAAGTTTGTGGGGAGTTCTGTATTCCTGGTGAGGTGGTTCACCCTAGCCCCTAAAGTTGCCTCTCTCCACCGTTATCCCAGGGAACTGAGGCAGTACCTGAGAACCCATGGAACACTGGGGGTGGTTACAGAAAGTGAAGACTGCATTCTGTTCCTTGGTTGTGCTTCTACTTCCACTGCAGATTTGTTGACCTGCCTCATGCCTGACTGAGGTAGGAGTGTGATGGGGCAGGTACAAAGAGAACTGGAGAGAGAAGACAGCACAGACAGAGAAGGGACAGCAGTGGAACAGCTTCTATTGATACCATTTAGTGGATGATCTATGTGTCTAATGCATCTTGACTGTCTCCAAGGCTGGGAGGATGGCCTGTTAAACCACTGAAATCTCAAGTTTCTATTTTCATTCAAATCAGTGTGAGGAAGTTTCACCTCTCTATAAATTCATTAAAGGAAAATTGGGAACATTGTGTAAACTGAGCTCAGGGTCCATTTTATTTCAGTCATCAGGACTCTTTCATCCTTACATGAAATATTTACTGTTGGTTGTAAGTAAAAATGGTCTTTTAGAGCAAAACTTAAGAAACCTCACTGGAGAAGCACTTTGTAACAGAAGCAAAAAATTATGATATGGTCATGAAAGCCCCACTGGCTTCCCCTGTCATTTAGTGCCTCTTTTAATTAATATCTGAAATATTAACTGCCACTTAAAAATAAACTTAGAAGAGGGGCACCTGAGTGGCTCAGTCAGTTAAGCATCTGACTTCAGCTTAGGTCATGATCTCACAATTTGTGAGTTTGAGCTCCGCGTAGGGCTCTGTGCTGACAGCTCAGAGCCTGGAGCCTGCTTCCGATTCTGTGTCTCCCTCTCTTTCCACCTCTCCCCCACTTGCGCTCTATCTCTCTTTCTCTCAAAAATAAACAAACATGAAAACAAAATTTTTTTTAACTTATTAGACTAAAACCCTTTTCTAATTCTACTTACAAAATTTGGGGCACTTTTTTTCACATTTACTGTTTTAAAGCTGAATTGCATTTGAAAGTCTTTCTCTTGCTAAAAGATTCTAGCTTAAACAAAAGTACTAGAATTAATAAGAGAATTTTATAGGGTGGTTGAATATAAGAGAACTATGTAAAATCAACAGCTTTTATTTATAACTAGCAATAAATCACTAGAAAAGAAAATACAGAAAAATATTTCATTCACAGCAGTGACAAACTTTTAACTTACTAAAGAGGAAGCTGTAAAGAATGCCTCAGGACCAACACATATAAAGCTATAAAGTCTCACTGAAGGACATAAATAAGGATCTGTGCAACTGGAAAGACAAGCAACATTTTTAGGTACAAAGGCTTAGCATCACAAAAATATGACTTCTCCCCCAAATTAACATATAATTTAAATCAAATTAAAATCCTAACAGCTTTTTTATTTTAATTAGATAAAATTATCTTTAAGAATAAATGGAAGATCACCTCTTCCAGCATGAGAGCATATAGAGTACCATGGACCTGCTCCCAGAAAAACTGGTGACAATTGTTTTTTAAAAATTGTAATTCTCTGGAGATGGTCCTAAAGGCATATAGCAAATGAAGAAACATCTACTCAAGAAAATCTACTAAAATTTGGTAAGAACTTAGAAAGTCTGTGTATTTGAACCAAGATGGCACCCTCCCTTCACCCTCAAAGCCCAGAACAGAAACAGACTGGTGCAGTCAAGAACACGGGGCTCCCCTTCCCCTGAGCTCCCAGTCATGGGACATCTTCTGCAGAGGTGCAGGCTGTCAGCATTTTGCATCCTTTGCCCAGCTACCTGATGCCAAGGCTAAGTTATGGGAGAATGCAGACAAGAGGAGGGAGATCTCTTCTTCTATCCAGCCCCCACTGGTGAGGTGAATTGTATGGTATATAAGTTATATCTCAATAAACATGTTTGTAAACTTGTAAAAGCAAAATAAGTAGAAGAATATATGCCCAAGAATAACCAAGAAAAGCATGTAAAGGAAGTACATGACTCCCCAGATATCAGACCTTAATATAAGGCTACTATACTCAAGTCAACATCATATGGGTACAGGGATAGATAAACAGATCTGAACTGAGATCAAGAAATAAAGCCCAATGCATTAGAAGATTTAACATAGGGAAATGGTATTTCAATTCAGTGGGCACAGATGAAGTATTTTGCCAATAGTGTTGGTATGACTGGTCAGATATCTGGAAGGAAGAATAGACAAGACTCATATACTACTTCATAGATATACAAAAACAAATTTGAAATATATTGAAGACTTAAATGAAAAAAATTTTTCTGAGGGGTGTCTGCACAGCTCAGTCAGCTAGGCATCCAACTTTGGTTCAGGTCATGTTCTTGCAGTTCATGAGTTTGAGCCCCACGTCGGGCTCTGTGCTGACAGCTCAGAGCCTGGAGCCTGCTTCAGATTTTGTGTCTCCCTCTCTCTCTGCCCCTCCCCCACTGAAACTCAGTCTCTCTCTCTCTCTCAATAAATAAATATTAATTTTTTTAAATTTTGCAATAATATCCAGGAGACCCCATATACAACTTAAGAGTTAGGGAAGCTTAACCAACACTAGAAACTCTGATGCCATAAAAGAGAATATATATATATATATATATATATATTCCATATGGCAAAAATACTATAGGCTTACAAAGATAAGAGTCATAGAGAAGCAAATTTAAATGGTTGACAAATTTAATAAAATTCTCATGTTCAACAGTAGTCAAGGAAATGCAATTAAAGTAGCAATGGGGCATCAGTTACACCTCCCAGAACAGAAAAACTGTAAAAGAGGGGTAACCTATATCACACCTAAGGTTAATGAAGAAAATAATAGGTTCCTACTTTGCTGGTGAAAATGTTATGGCCCTTAGAGTAGTCTGGCAAAATTTACTGAAAATACATAGATATATCTCCATCTGGTTTCATTCCTGGGAACCTATGAAAAGTACCAACACAAAAGGAATATATGAGGCTGAACTGTTGTAGTATTTTTTTGAAATGGATAAGACAAATAAGCAAACGAAGTGAATTTCCATCAATAAGGATTAAATAAACAATGGTACAGGGGCATGATAAATTAAACATGTACCAGAAGACTTAGATTTCTAAAAGGTATCCTGAGAGAAGCAAGACACAGAAAATTGGATATACTGTATTCCTAGTTTTGTTCTTAAGTGGCTAAAACTACATAGGAATAAATACATATGTTTCTTTGTGCATGTATATATTTTCATTTAATTGCAAAAGCATGGAGAAAAAAATATGGGAGGTTATCATTGTGGGTTACAGGCCAAGGGTTGGTGACTGGGGGTAAAGAGGGGTATGGGCAAAAAGGAAAAGAAATAGTAAAGAGGAACATCCCAATAAAAATGTGTATAATATCCTCACATTTATACACATATTTTAAATTGTGTTTGTGCACACAGATGTAATTTTTAAAATAACGTATTTGACAAATGCTGTAGAAATACTAATTCTATTAGGGCATGGCTGAATGGCTAGAAAGGGCAGAGAGAAAACAAACTCTCTATGGTTGTATGTTCAACAGAAACATTTGTTTCTCTCCCCCGACATCAGCTGTCTTTTGTCAATGTCATGGAAACCTGACCTCTCAAGTGCTCCTACCTTGACATCTGAAATTACACACAGCAGTAGCAGTTCTCGTGTCTCCGTTCTTCCCTATCTCTTCACTAAAGCCAGCCCTTCACCCTCTCTGCCTTCTCCAGTAGCGGCCCATCATCATAGCTACTCACTTCTGCATCTTCAGTCCTTTCCTCAAATCTCTTCTCCCCAAGCTTCCCCTCTACCTGACAACCCCTTTCACCATCAAGATTTCACAAGACTGAACTAGTCTGCTTTCACTGACCCTCAAATCTTGATTTCCAGCCCAGATTTTTCTTCCTAGCCCCAGCCTCCTATTTCCAACAGCTTATACAACTCCACCAAGTTTATGTCCAGGTACTTCAGGTTCATCTGGACATGGCTAGGACTGCCATAACAGACTACCACAGACCAGGTGGCTTCAACAATAAAAATTTATTTTCTCACAGTTCCGGAGACTGAAAGATCAAGATTGTCGGCAAGTCTGGTTTCTCCTGAGGCCTCTCTCCTTGACTTGCACATGGCTGTCTCTTCTCTGTGCCCTCACATGGCCTTTCCACAGGACATGCACATCCCTGGTATCTCCTCCTCTTAAGGACTCCATTTGTATTGGATTAGGGCCCCACCCTGATGGTCACATTGTAATTTAATCACTTTAAAAGTATCCAAATACAGTCGCATTCTGAGGTTATTGGGATTATGATTTCAACCTATGAATTTGGGGGGAATACAATTTAGCCCATCATGATGTCCAAAACAGAACTCATTCTCAAAACAGTAAACATGCCTGTCCTTTTCTATCTATCAATCACAGAAAAAGGTGTCAACCCAGGATCCAGAGCCAGAAAGCCCAGAGTTAACTTCTGAAATTATCTGACAGAAGCTGGGTTCTGTCTCCTTCCCCCATGCCTGTCCACCTGTTCACCAAATATAGCCTCCATGTTTCCATCATCACTGGCATGGCCAGAGATGATTGTCATCCCCTTTGATTATTGCAACAACTCTAAGCCTTCTTTTCTGGCAACCAGGCAGCCCACATTCAATCTAGCCTCTACTATTCTACTAGAGCAATCTAGTTTCCTTTTAAAATAAAACGTAATTATGCCACACTCTGTTTAGAAACTTCCACTCTCTACTGTCCATGGGAAGAAATCCAACTCCTTTGCTTGGCACAAAGGTTTGCCCATTACCACTCTTCAACCTAAGGCTTCTTCTTATCTTCCAGCACTCTATCCACTTGTAGCTTATGTTCCAACAGCACCGAATGTATTTGCCCCAAATACATCATGCCCTTTCTTCCCTGTTCCTAAAATGCCATTCCTTCTCTTTTCCTGCAAATAAGGTTCTAGTCACTCCTTGTGGCCCAGATAAAAGCCTTTCTGTATTCCCAGTTAGTCAGATCCTCTTCTATTCCTCCAGGCTATTGTATCTATATTATACACAGTTATTCAACTATTATAATGTTTCATCTTAAACTTCCTTCTTCCCTACCAGCCTGTATACGTCTCAAGGATGATGACTCTACTTGCTTGCCACTCATTAAGTGTTTGTCCCATGAGTGATTCACTTGGACCTGTGTCCTGATCTCGTCAAACTCCACATGTGCAAAGTGAAACTCATAGTCGCCCCTTCCATGCAGATCCTCTTCCCAGCATCCATGGTCCTAACACGGACCTCACCATTTCTCTTGGATACATAGTACTCAAATCTTGGACTCCTCTTGGACGTCATCTCTGCCTTTATTCCCCAAAGAAAATCAGCTACCAACGTGTAGGAGTTTGGAGTTTGTTTCTCAAAAAGTCTCTCTGCTCCCAACAGAAACTGCACCCATACCACCCTCTGACTACATTTCTGCCCTGTCTTAGGTGACATATTTTCAGCCTCTCTCAATGCATATCCACTGAATGTTACTTCTAGAAAGGTTGCCTGAAACACTACCTTTAAACTGTTATTGTGGTGAATCCCTATTGCCTAAAGAGTTTATTTTCAACTCCTCACTCTGGCACTCGGGGAAGTAAACCTGCTGATCTGTCCTCACTTCCTTCAGCTGCCCATCACAGACTCTAGGTACACCATCACATCCCCTTGCTAAAGTCTTCCCCTTTTCCATGCCCTACTGCTCATTTACTCATTCCATATTTACTTGGAACCCTCTCTATGCTAGCCACTGTGGTAGGCTCTGATAATGAAACAGGAAAAGGCAAGATTCATGGCTTCATATAAACCAGTTGTACTCAAATTTTACTATGTTTAAAAAATAGCTTGGGGCACCTGGGTGGCTCTGTCAGTGGAGCATCCAACTCTTGATTTCGGTTCAGGTTGTGATCTCCCGGGCTGCAAGATCGAGCCCCACATTAGGTTCTGTGCTGGCAGTATGGAGCCTGCTTGGGATTTTCTCTCTACCCCTCCCATGCTGTGCGCGCTCTCTCGCTCTCTCTCTCTCTCTCTCTCTCTCTCTCTCTCTCAAAATAAATAAATGAAAAAAACAATAGCTAAAGCACTAGGTTAAAATGAAGAATTACTATACCAAACCCCTCTGCCCAAAAATTCACATTTGTAGATACAGAGTGGGGCCTAAAAAAGTTCACGTTTACCAAATACCTGAGACTCTAAGGGATCTCACTTTGAGAGACATTGATATAAACTAACAATTAAATATACATAAGAGCCATGCATGGCATCAACACAAGTTATTAAGGGAGAACACTGTACCTGAAAGGCCATCATATTAACCAGGCTAAAAAGATGGGTGTGAAGAGACTGAAGGGGAGAAACTTCCATGAAGAGGAAACAATCTGTGCAAAGTTTGAAAAGTCTGAAACCAGTTAGAATGCTGAAAACAGCTCAATCAGAGAGTCCAGTGGGAAGAGCTGGGAGATGACCAACAAGGCTGACCATCCAGTGCAGACGTGTCTGGAAGACAACAGGTCTTAAGCAGGGGAGGGACAGGATTCTCAGTCCTGCGTGTGCTCCCTCTTTTCCTTTCCAACAGTTCTCTCCCAAAGCTTGGTTAGTATTCTCACATGCAAATGCTTATTAGTCCTCAGCTGGAGACTCAAGGGTGACGCTCAGATCTCTAGAGCTCTCTTTCCCTGCAGCTTCCTTCTCTTGGGTGCTCTGCCCTGAGAATTCTGGATAGTCTGCTGGTCTCCACCCCCAGCAACATTTCCTCAATTCAGAGAGGCCACCAGGTTCCACCTGGGCTCCCCGTCCCTTGCACCATGACCTCACATCTCTCTCAAGGCAAGAAGGTAGAACAATCATAGGGCTCATCCCATTGACTCCTGTTTCTTAGAGACCACTGCCTTTCTCTGCCTGATTCCCACTGTTCCGAAACATATTTTTTTCATATATTGTGTCTGCTTTTTTTGTTATAACAGAAGGATAAATCTGATTCCTGTTACTACATCTTGACTAGAAATGGTAGTTCAACTCCTTATTTCTAAGTAAAAGGTTTATGCTAATATTTCTTGATTTACACATTTGGGCATTATTTTCTTAACTAATCATAGAGATCCTTCCCCCTCAGCCCAGACCTGGCCACGGAGTCTTCTCAAGATAGCACTGTAGATAGTCAGTCCTGACAAATGGATTGGAGTCAGCAAACCAGTTGAAACATTTTTGGCTTCCTAGAACTACAGGTTATAGTACCTCCCAGTTCTAAAATTTTATGTGATTCTGGTTAGGCAGTGGAAGATGCAGTGCAAATCATCTAAGTTATTGAAGCTAACTGGAAGCAATTACGATAAAAGCTTGCTAAGTGTTAAAGTTATAACTGGTGACTAAATAAAGTTGTAGAAAAAAAAATCTGTAAAGTTGCTCACTTTTTTCATCTAGTATTAAGAGTAACAGGAGTTTGGGGAGCCGGGGTGGCTCAGTCAGTTGAGCGTCCAACTTCGGTTCTGGTCGTGATCTCACAGTCGAGTTTGAGCCCCTGTGTGGGGCTCTCTGCTGTCAGTGTGGAGCCCGCTTTGGATCGTCTGTCCTCCTCTCTCTCTCTGCACCTCCTCTACCTGTGAGCTCTCTCTCTCTCTCTCTCTCAAAAATAAGTATTTTTTTAAATCACTTAAAAAAAAAGAGTAGTAGGAGTTACACTAGGAGTTGAGAAGTGTTAAAGGAAAAACAGAAGAAAAGAGAAAAACAGTCTCTCACTTTCTACTCAACAACAGTGTAGGGGAAGAATTACAAAATGAGGACTTTATCTCTAGACTCTTCACTTCATCCATACAAAATACCATCAATTTGCCACCTGAGGGAGTGCGCAGGCTGAAACCCACAGAATCCATAATGGAACCTATGATGATTTCAAATATAAGGATTCAAAATGATACGTCACAGGTTTTACTTATCATGCAAATGTTCTGATTTCATGTTCCTTTAATTCTTTGAAAAAGGGAGAAAAGCAAGCCTTCAAAGAATAACTGATCAGAAGTAAGCATCACTTTAAAAAACAGCTTTCATTCTATTTGATAAAATAATTTTCCTAAATATGGGGGGTGGAGGGGAGGAAATACCCTGGAGGGTGCAAATTAGACAGAAATTTTCTATACAGACAAAACTAGGAAAATAGGGTGTAACAATAACAAGGACAGTGGATCACATAACAAACCAGGAAAGGAAAGTTTCCCAGCAACCCCTGCACTGTTGAGAGGAAAATGCTATTCCATGTACTCCCTTCCTCTCTGGCCCAACCTCAAGGAGAGCTCTGGTAGCATGGGCACCACAGAGCCTCACTCTTCACGTGGAGGAGGTAACCTCCCTTCCTCAGCTCCCCTCTCTACAGACAGGTCTGACACAACTGATGGTGCTGGAGGAGGAAGAAATCATGGAGGTGAACTAGGGAGAGGAGACTCTTGAACACCCTCCCTATTCTCTCTCCTTTTGGAGGAAAGCTGGATGTGCCTTCATTTGCTGTTGTAAAACCAAGTGGGATCCGGAATCTAGTAGTCACTACTTTGAGGCTAACTCAAGGCAGAGGGGTTGGAAGAGTCTAAGCTATGTTTCCTAGCCAAGACCTCAGGGGATTTACTTGTAACAGGGTTTGGGGCAGAAGCTCTCTTCAGAAATGAGGAGTACACATTTGGCCAGAACATCCCCAAAGCTGAGCCCCCATCTCTGCAGCAGGTAGCTGAATCAAAAGGAAACCCTCCCTCCCCCCACACCCCGCCGCTGCTGGAACTGAGGAAGAGAAAGGAGAAAGAAAAATTCTTTGTACACTTTTCATGAAGTCCCAATTCATTTGTATGCCTTGTTAGGGATTAAGATGATTCCTGCTCATGCTTGCTGACGTACATCCAAGATTATCCTGCTAAATCTCCAGAAATGCCAACTAGGAAACAAATGACAATTGTTCTCTTAAAAGACCTTTGTTTGACTGTGTGGCTGTAATGGCCTGTTGGGCTCATTCAAGTGCCAGCCTGGAGACAACAATGCAAACAGGAAGAAAGCAAACCCCTGCAAAGCAATAGACAAGGGCCACTGCATGTCCAGCCCCACAAGCCCAGCGGCTGGCCTTTTACCTAATTGTTGAAGCAGGATGACAGAACCAAGGGCGGACAAGCACCGGAGGGCAGAGCCACAGCAATGCAAGGCCTCAGCACAGAACTGGGCAGAACGTTCGGCAACTGCTGCGGGTTGTGCCCAGAGCTGGATTCGGGGCTGCTGAGACAATCACAAGTCTTGGCAGAGGAGAACTGGAGGCAGCATGGCGCCGAGGCCTCGAGGACGACCCGGGGCTTGTGCACACACATCCGCGTAGCAGGAGGCCCAGGTCTGGCTGTCTAGCAACAACTGGTCATCTGAGCTTCCTCTTCCATCCCATACAGGCTTTCCCTTTCGAGGTTGTCCTTAGAGCTCGTTTCACCCCATTTCCCCTGAGGAAAATTTCTCAGGACGTGCTGGGGAGACAAGGAGAGATGGACCACGCTGCAATTTCCCTGCTGTCTAGCACATCACTTGCCTTGCCACAACCCCTGGCATGCCCCCCCCCCACCCCCCCAGCCCTGGAAGGAGATCCTGGACTCCTCTCTGAGCAGCCACGTGAGACCCCCATGCTCCTTCCCGGGTATGAGGGATGCTCAGGGCTTGGCCCTTGCTGTTTCCCATTTCTCACTGCCCTGATCAGTGTAGGAAGCCCTAAGGCACATGGCCAGTATTTTCCCATGAGCCAGGGAGAGGGTCTCCAATTTGAGGAAACTCTTACAGGTCTATCCATTTGTTTTTCTAGCCATCAGAGAACAAATCAAAGCACTTATTCAAAGAGATGTTGTATTTCACTGGTATTTGGGATCTCAACTTCTGTTCTACCAGTTTGGTTGTTTTTTTACCTTCTTATTTTGTAATGGAATAGATAAAATAAAAGGCAAAAAAATATATTCTTTATTTTAGCTACTGTATGTCCATTAAATCTGCTTAAAATCATCTGTTTTCATTATTGTACAAAGCCGATTGACAGGAATGTGTCAGGAGGGAGATCCAAAAGAAGCATAAAGGCTGATTTTTAAATATACAGCCTTTCTCTCACACAGGGCCGTGGGACCTGGGGGACATCTGCCTCAGGTCCACCACAGCCCTAGGGCAACACAAGAAAAGGTGGGGAGACAGCAATGCAATGAGAGTGTTTTACAATTCATCCTCCTAAGAGCACCAGGTTCTAAAGGAACTTGTTTTGCAAATGCCCTCAAGGATCCAGCTAGCATTAACTTAACAAAGTGCAGCATCAGGGGACAGGCTCCCTGAGGAAGGTCCAGAGTGGGAAGGTGGAGGTTTGGACCTCCTGGGTCAGGCTGCTGCATTCACTCCCTCCAGCTGTGGAGTACAAGGAAGTTACTGAACTGCTCTAAGCTTTCACTTCCCTGTGCATAAAATGGGGACGATAATAACAACTATCGCTGAGCACATACTATGTGCCAGGCTCTGTTCTGACTCTTCCTATTTCAACTCATTAATCTCTATTAACAGTCCTAAGCCTTTCACCCCTATTAACCCATTTGAGCTTCACAACAACCCTAGGAAGTAGGTTCTATATCCCCATTTTAGAGATGAGGAAACCAAGGCACAGAGAGATTAAGCACCTCGCTGAAAGATTGCCTGGCATTTAGTAAATACTCAACAAATGTTAGCTATTGTTGTTGGCATTAAGGATTTCACAGCCTTAAGCAGGTCAGGAGGAGATGCTGAGTGGATAAGGCAAGATCATATGCTACTTCGTCTCTTTTTAGCTTTATTCCTTAGTTCCCAGTTCTCACATAAGGGAGACATAAGCTGTTCTCACATAAGCTGTAAACCAGCTACCTTCTTTACTAAGACTCTCCTATTTCTCAAGTGCACATATGCACACACACAAACACACACATTTTCTCATATACACACACTCAAGCTCAACATATGTGCCCACATCCTGCCGAGCCACAGACAACCTTTAGCTGGCTTGAGATTTAGGGAGATTTTGATTCGCCAAACACTGTATGTGGCTAGTTTAGCTTGATTCTTCTGTGTCCTAGGTGGCTTCAATGAGCAAACTCAAGAGTTCTTTTGACTTTAGAGGCTTTAGAACCTCTAAACCTCTCTGGGGTTTTAAACCTCTCTGGGGTTTTCCTTAACCAGCTGATCTGTAGAAATAGTAAGACTTAACAACTACAGGAACCACCCAAGCTTTCGTCCAACACACCCCACTGCAGAAACTGCATGTGTTTCACCACTGTCCTTAGAGATGCCCACAATGCTCCTCATCAGAGGCTGATAGGGTGGGCTCCTGGGCAAACTGCAGTATTTTCAGGCAAGGGAATTGACACTGGCTCAGAGCAGAACATCACACACAGATGTGTTTTAACGAGAGCAGGAGGAGCCCTTAACCAGATACCTGGTTAAGACCCATCATCATAAAAGTGACATCTTTGGGCTCGGAGAGCTTGAAGGGGCTTCCCAGAGGTCACACAACCAGAAGGGGCCTGGAGCTGAGATCTCTTTATCCAGAGTTAGGTTTTCTTTTCACTATACCTCACATTGGCTTCACCTACTTCACCAAAATGTACCTTTGTCCCTTTGTCCACTTAGCATTTTTCCACATGAAATAGAGGAGCCTTAAAATATGAGCCAAAGAAGGAAGGACAGAAGACAGGTCCATAATATTGTTAAAAAATGCTTGACCGTGATCTTAAGGAAAAGGCATTTTGATTCCTAAACTAAAAAGAAAAATGTCAAATCCCTAAAGCACAGATTCCAACAACTGTCTTTAATGAGAAAGTACAGAAATCACTCAGGTAATGAATGAAATCTCTCCAGAATGTTCTTCATGAGCAGGCACACAACTTCAGTCCTTAAAAATTAAACCTTTATTTTGTGCTTGTGGCTCCTCTAACTGAACTCTTCCCAGATGGACTGCAGAGCCATGCATGCATGTGTCTGGACCTTTAGGGATGGGGAGCAGGGCTTCGCTTCCTGCACCATCTGGTTCGCTATTCCCAGCTCCAGCCTAGATTCCCACTACAGCCGAGTAATCAGAAGAAATCAGAAGAACACCTCAGGGAAAAGAATCTAGGACTCAGACTTAACTTCCTCTAAGGAGGATCAAACACTGAAGACTGTTCCTTTTCAAGTTTTATTAATCCTGGTTCATAATTTCCACCACATCATTAGTCATTTCCTATTTCTGAAGGGCTGGCAGCAGTCGCCAAGGCATCAGGCAGTAAATGGCCAGATAACCATGCCACCTGTGTGCCGTATTGACAGTTACCCACAACCGCATCTGGGTGAGAGGCTAATGTGCTTTTTCTAAAAGGCAAGCCATTTAGAAGTGCAGCCCAGTTTTTGATCTCTTGCTAAATACTTTTATCCACATCGTCTCCCCATCTGGGCCTGGAAGTCATCATGTGACCTGCGGTACTTTGAAAAGAAGGCAGCAAGGCAACAACAGCCAATCTGCCATAACCCCCTGAGCAGCATGAGCTCTCGAACCCCTCCCAAGAAGGGGAGGCAATCCCTGTCTCCAGCCAGGAGAACTCCAGGAGCTGAAGTGTAAGGAAAGAAGGGAAAGTGACAAGAATCACATCTACAGGGACCCTTCTTACAAAGAGACAGATGAAATATAATTTATAAAGCACTTGAGAGCTGACCAATAAGACTAATTCCATGGGGGTTACACCTAGTTCACAATGACATGGAGGTAACCACATAGTCAAGTGGCTTCTCAATATCCTGACTCCCTAAGGTCAGAGGGTCTCTCCAATACAAAAGCCTTCAAGAAACTCAGCACGTGAGAGGCAGGCAGGGTTCTGGGGGAGCCCTATCTAATACGAACCTAGCAGTTCAAGAGATACAGGCTTCAGTTCTGAGCACCAAAGAGAGGGCTAAGAAGGAAAAAAGGTACTTATCAGCTTTGTTGGCCAAGCCCCTGGCGAGAGGGGAGAGACCATCCGAACTGTCTGGAGAGCTATGGCCCATACTGGGAAAGCTCTGAGCCTGCGTTGCTGCCACTGGCTGCTCCCATATGAAAGACTGCAAGGGAAATACAAATAAAGCTCATTTGGGGGATACTTTAATTTTTAAAAGGCTAAACCCTAATACCTAACCCTTAAATAGCATTTCCATCTGGGTAATCCCAGGTACTTTGCCAAAAGTTGGGTAATCACATCCCTAGTAAGTAAAAAGGGAAGTTCCCAAACTTAACTGCATCTCTCATGAAGGACAGAAAATTGAAGGCAGAAAGTTAAGGAGGATGCATAACTTTTTCCCCGTTACCATTCAAAACACAGAAGTGTTCTCCTCTTGGAGAATTACAGCCTCGAGTGCCATTCTGAGTTTCAAAACTGAGCCAGGACAAGTGTTCATATGGGCAAACATTCCCTGCCCCCCCACCTTCATCACCTCATCTACCAATGGAGGTGGTAAAAATGCAATTACACAGGGTGTAGTATCAACAACCATAGGAACAGGAGTGGAAAAGTTGAAGAAACTGAATCCTCTGTTCTTTTTTTTCTTATACTTAACACCAGTCCCTTCTGTTACCAGTCTCAAGGAATAAAAAGCATCAAAACACATCCCTTTACATATTGAGGAGCCTGCTCTACACATCTGGCCTCTTCTGATACCCTGGGTACTTCTCAGAAATGACAAATATTCAAATTGGAGTTTTTCTTTTTAAGTGCATACACACATACAGACTAACCTTACATGCATACATACAAACACTATCCCAGCCTTTGGATTTATTTTGAATCCTCAGATTCTATTCTGATTTCCCACCTCTGGATTTTATGTTGTAGTCAACAATCCATCTATTAGCCACTTGTCAAAGTATTAGGAGAAACTGCCTTTTCCTACCTTTTGATAATCCCCATGTCCCTCAACTTCAGAGTTTTACCCTGTAGGCTGAATTTCCTACCAAAGACTACTGAAAGTCTAAAATTTTCACTCACACCCAAGTAGAATCCCAGTGAAGAGCAGACTCGAAATTCCCTTTCTGTAACTGAATTCATTAAATTCTCACGAGTCCTATAACTTCCCTGTTCATAGGTATTGAGGGCTAACTCTCCTGCCCAACTACTTAAACAGTAAATCTGCCTCATTAATACACCTTTCTGAGGAACTAAGCATTCTAGCTCTCTCAAAGAACCTAATCTGAACGAGTTTAGCACAACAAAAAGAACCATCTAACAGATCCTGAGATGCAGGACATTTACTCACAAGGCCTCTGAATCGCTCTGCCAGAGTCACTAGGGCTATTTGCTCCCGTTTCCAAACCTCCTCCCAAGGCTCCCCCACCCTCACTGCAATTGCTGTGGTAGCTGAAACCAGCCTCGATTTTTATCTGCATTGCAACTTCATGCTCCCACAGGTTCCAAACTGATCAAGTGGCCTTCAAAAATGCCCCCCCGCTTCTTAAAAAGGCTGAGCCAAGCTGTGTATGATCAAGACAGAAAACAATCCCTTATCATGTCGGAAGTAATACTTGTGGTTATCTAAAGCAACGGTAATCATATCATACACTTTATCTGTGACTGCCTTTTTCCTTCCAAGGGTAGGAATAGAAACTTCTTCTCCTTCATAATGAGCACTATTGAAACTCCAGCAGGCAGACTCTGCTTTGGCAACATGCCATTCCCTAGCATAAGTGTGTAATCATCTCAAAAAATGTAACATGGCAGAGAACAGGTACAAGTACTTTCTGGAAATATTGTTTGTAAAGGGCCGGCTTGATAACAGGGATTGTTTGTGTTAGAGCCTTTTTGGCCTGTATGGTTAACAAGAACTTGCAGTTCTGGTGCCAGCTCAGTTAATCCAACAGGACTTTATGCAGGGTTTTAGGGGATAGGGCCCAGGAAACAATACAAGCCTTCTCCCTCACAAGTGCTGCTACACCATGAGAGAAAAGCACTCTGCTATTTAATCCGTCATACTTCCTTTTGATAGATATTGTGGCTGTCAGTGCACCACATCAAAACATTCGCTCATAACACAGCACTAGAAGAGTCTTTAAAATAAAATTATCAAACAGCATCATTTATTGAAGATGACAATCCAACTGCAGTCTCAGACTCATCAGACAAGCAAACGCTGCACATGAGGTGCACACATCTGCTAGGGGCCCTCCAGGTCGAGCCCCCTGATAGGGAACTACCACCATCTCTAAGAACACATTTTCAGGAAAGCAGTCAAACACAGTTTCCTTTTGCAGGAGGGAGAAATCTCCATCTCCGCTTGTCAGAGTGGAAACCTGGAGCACAGTGCCACAGAGTTTAGCAAATATCAGCCCAGAAAAATGAAGGCCTGTGCATTTTGGTTTTCCTCGTGTTTCCCCCTTCCCCAGGGAACATGTCCCACGGCCCCTTGCCCTGTCCCACAGACTTGCCTCTCACTGCCATTGTGTCCCTGCTGCCCAACTGACTATGCGACACCTATGCAGCATCAAGTGGTAAAATCAGCTCCCTTTGCCTATAGAGATAGTTTTATTTCCGTGAATTAATCTGCTAAGGTTGAAACAAAGTATTTGAATGCCTAAGACACTTGTGGCTATTTTTGTATCTCCTTTATAGGGCTACTATCTTTGCCTTTCTGTAATGTCAACGTATTACGAAAAGACATCATATACCATGCAAAGATAATCCAAAGTACGAGCTCTGCTTCAAAGGGATATATGCACGAAATGTATACAAATATGAGTTAAGCTAAAGCATAGAAACTGTAGTGAAAGCTACAGAGTGTTTCTGGAACATTTCTGCTCTATGTAGAAATTTTTCTATTAGATTTCTATTTACCTAATAAAAAATACTGTTTAACTTATGTAAGTGTTGATTATTAAATTATGTGCAAGTTTAGCAACCAGGCCATTGAAACACATAAAGAGCAGTTATTGAAAGGTAACCTTAAGCAGCTGTTGTCAACCTCCATTCAATAAATAAGAAGCAAAAAATTTAAAATACATCGAAAGATTAAACGAAAAGGAGAATTACTTGACAAGGAAAAATGGTAAAAACTAAAATCTATAACAATGTCCTAAATGTCTATTCCCAGGAAGCTCTAAGTTTGGGCCGCCTTGGATCGTTTAAAAATGTTGTTGAAGTCATAAGGAATTATTTTAGATTGCTTATTGTAGTCCCTTCCAGCAATACGGGACTTCAATCACCATATACACCTGCACATGGCTACCTGTCAGAGAGTTAGTTCACAGTCAGAAGCTAAACCTAGAGAATGGACTTGATAGCTTTAAGTTTCACACTCATAAACGAAATATACGCACTTTTCTCTAAACAACAAGATGGCTGTAATCACCACTCAGATTAAAACCTGGCATAACAGACTGGTCAGGAAACACATTACCAATAAGATTTCTGATCTATAGAGAAATACAAAAGGCAAAGGGGCCCCTGAAAATAAAAGTTATTTGTTCCTAAACCCTGCGTCTTTGCTTGGAGCTATTTCTTAAGAAAGAAACTGCTTCCTTCCCTAACCATATAAAACAATCCCTGAAGTTATTTATAGTGTTCATGGCCCGGAGGCATCACTCGGTTCCCCCACCACAAGCCCAACCATGTGTTACTATATTAAAAAATGTGAAAAAGTAATTATGGGGTATGGGAGCCAGTGTCTGCAGACACAACCTGCCAAAGAGGAAGTGACAGGAAACTTATGCTCCTCGTTGCCGCTCAAGCACTGCCCAGGCTCCAGGCTCAGAAGAGAGCAATCTGTTCCAAGAAATAAGAGAGGAGCCTGCCCTAGTGAATCAGAAATATCCCTGTTTCTGAATATACAGTAAACTGGTTTCCATTCCCAGGTCCCCTTAGTCAGTCAGACTTTCCAGTCATGTGGAGAGACCACTCACAGCATCCTCCCTCGGCAACTCGGCCAGCTGCCTGCCTCAGCTCCCTTCGGACCGAGTAGACTGGGACATGCAAGGCTCTGGACTTGGGTGAGAGTTGGGAGACCACTAAAACTGGCCCCTAAAGTACCATCCTGCCCTCTCAGATCCTGATTTCTGCCACCTTGCTCTAAATCAGTTTCGTGGTTCCTCTCCCCACCTCCACCCTCGTTCCTTGCCCTCATGGAGGATGGGAAATTCCATCTAATACTCATTTCTGGACTGGCGTCCACACACTCACAACTCCCTCAGGTGTCCCCTTGGAAGATGGGCTCTGTCATCATTAGGATACCCATGCTTTCTAGCTCTGAAGGCGGAGAGGAAAAAAGTGTTCCAAGTATCTGTTCCAGGGAGCTGAAATTCATTTAGAGAGGAAAAGTCCACATTTCTGGTAGAAAGGCAGTGTTCCCAAGAGGCCTCAGCTTAGGAAACATTTATTGGGAGAAACTACATTTCCTCCCCAGGACCTCCATCTGAATCGGTCTAATCTCAGGAAAAAAGAGACCAGTGACAACTTTCACAAGAGAGCCTTGGAAAAAATTGCTGCTATCTCAGGAAGGCTTCACTTGGAAATAAGTCATTGTTGCTATCTTCTTATCCAACTTGACTACCTAAATGCAGCACTACATAAACTTCCAAAGCAGCAAAAACTTACCCACACACAGTGTCTTCTAAAAATCAATTTACTGAAATCTCTTTCAAATAAATTTTTAAAGAAAAGAAAGCCATAGATGACCGAGAATGCAGAGGGTAATGGATGTCAGGAAAATGTCCTCACTACCTCTTTAAAATAACTAAATAAATCGAATTAACATGTTTCTCTAGTAATATTCTGTGAGCCTGAAATATATTTTTATATTATAAACACACCAAGCTTGAGTTCCTAATTTACATTCTGCAATTCTAGAATGTGAGTAAATATTGGTTTCTAAATTCCCTAAAAGTCTTCCTTTCAAGTTTGTTTTTTGACTCTGGGCAATAGCATATATGTAGAATTTAAACAGGTTATCAACTGATACAGCTGGAAAGAAGACTTTAAAAATCAGAGAGAATATCCCTGTAAGTCTAATCCATGCAGCTTCCCACATTGAGGAACTGATTTACAACCTTCTGAGATGCCCTGTTAACCACCCTAAGATCTGTAGAGGAGCTTCAGTTATCTCATCCCAGTTTTCTCCCTTTCATCTCTGCCTCCTAAAGCCCGGTTTCTTCACCACTGTAGTATCCACAGTGCCACCTGCTGGTTGTCACAAGTATCTCTATGGCTACCTGCTCTCCCTTCGGGGATTTGCTTAATTAAAGTCAATCAATGACTGCTAGAAAAGCCACAGGAACATACCCTTAAGAAATTGGGGCGCCTGGGTGGCGCAGTCGGTTAAGCGTCCGACTTCAGCCAGGTCACGATCTCGCGGTCCGTGAGTTCGAGCCCCGCGTCAGGCTCTGGGCTGATGGCTCAGAGCCTGGAGCCTGTTTCCGATTCTGTGTCTCCCTCTCTCTCTGCCCCTCCCCCGTTCATGCTCTGTCTCTCTCTGTCCCAAAAAAAAATAAACGTTGAAAAAGAAAAGAAATAATAAAACAATCTATGAGATGAGGAAGATACCAATTCACAGAAGGTTAGCATGACCCAACATGTTCTCCTGAGGCAAAGGCCTGGCTATTTTAAAGGCAACCTTTAAAAGGTTAAACCTAGAATTTGCAAATTTGCTTCATGCAGGTTGGCAATAGGACTCGGTGTGAGACTATCTTTTAGATTAGATGAAATGCCTCGAAAATTTTCAAGATTCTATACCTTCTTGTACCCACCAATCCTAGACTTCTACTTCTCCCCTTTCTTAGGTAAGTATCTTCTGCTTTTAAAAGATAGGAAATTTGCCATCATAATTGGTTAGATAGGAATAAAAGCTTGAACCCAATTCCTGACTTTGATTCATAGCAGTTCCATCTCCATCAAAAGTTACAGCGCCTGCCCTCATTCTGGAATCTGTGAGCCATCCACACAAATGACAGGGGCCAAAGTACCTGCAGGCATGTGTGAATACAAAGCCCCCCTCCCACATTCAACCTTTAGATGGTTCAACTATTTACCATGTGTCCACAATCTGCCATTTGCATCTCAGGCCTTAGCCAGGCAAAAGATAAGAGAGGATGACCTTTAGCACCCACAACTAATGAATATGAATGAGGTCATGCTTACAAGCTCAACTGGGGGGGACAAAGTAACACACAGGGAAAACATTTTTTGTTTAAAGGCTCCTGACAAGCATTAGCTAGTCAAGTTTCCTAATAATCCCTTAGAGTCTAGACTGGCAAAGGATCATTATTCCTCCAGCAGGTCGGCAAAAGAAGATACCCAAAGGTTACCATTTCAACATCATTCTATGTCATCAATATCCTGAAATCACGTTGGAAAAAAAGGTGCTGAAAGATGCTTCTCACTGACTGTAAATGCAAAGCGAGAAATATGCCCAAATCGGGAGGCAGCGAAACCTTGGAAGAGTCCTGAACCAGCCATTATTTGTTAATGATTTTATCAGAGCAGACAATTTAGAAATGTAGATCTCTACGTAAAGAAAAAACAGCTGCAAGATTTAGGTTGCAACTGAGTAATAATTTTAAAGAAAAGAAATTTCTGTATTTATCAGTTGAGGATTTATTTGGAGAGGTGGTTGGTTTCTTTCTTTCTCCCTACTCCTTCCTAATTAAAGTCTACACATGGAGACTACAGATAGAGGATAAATATCACAAATGTGATCTTCAGCCTTGAACTCTGGCATAGTTTTCCATTTGAATTTTGTTTGCATTTGCTTTGCTCTTTTTAAAAGTATAAACTGGACCCTTACATTTCCCGGTCTTCTACCAAATTCAGGAACTATCACATTTTCTTTTTTCTTTTTTTACTTTCTAAATCTATAAACTTCAAAATATTTCTATAAACTTCAAAATATTTGCCAAGTTGGCAAAGCTCCAATCAGCCCTTCACCGCTGCAATTAAAGTGATTTTCCATCTGAACATAACCCTGACAAGTGAGACATTAAAAAAGCTTCCTCACTGAGCATATTTTTATGTTCGTCACAGATATGTATTCATCCTCACAATATTCAGATTATTCTAGGAACTGTGAGTCAATGTAACAGCAGTAGTCACTGTCTAAAAGAGAAGTTGAATTCAGGATCCCCCTTTGAAAACAAGCAATACCTAGGAAGAAAAAGAGAGAAGCACTCTTTTATTTCTTTTAAAGTTGACATTACATAAAACAAATGAAACCCACGGTAGAGCCAGACAAAGTCAAACAATATATTCAACTTTGAGGAGACGGTGCAGCAGGGAATGCTGTGTTACAAAGCATTATTCTTATGTCATCACCGCTTCCAGAAAAACGCTCGAAGCTCCACCTTAATACAGGATTCACTTCTCAGCTGAGGAGGACCTTAGGAACAGTACACTTAGCACTCAGCAGTTATTTGACCTATTTTACTAATGTGTTTGGGAAGGAGGTTAATTAACAGTGGATGGCTATATCCTTAAGCTTAATTTTTCCAACAGCCCTGCTCATAAAAGGAAAAATTGAGTATGTATTGAAGGAAGCAAGCAATTAAGTTGCACAAATAGTGAGCTCATTGAACTGCAGCTGACTTCTATCATGTCAAAGAACAACTAAACACAGAAGCAATAAAAAGATTGTTGCCACGACCACCACTGAGAACCGACTGGCAATAAAGATGAATAACTTCCTACTTGAAGATTACTTGATTAAAGCTCTTTAGAAACCAAATGTTACACATAGGCATAAATGGAGCAAAATATTTTAATGCGTGTTTGGCAGGTTCAGAAACATTTTATAGTCAATTTTAAATGAAGGTTTATACAACAACAGTAAACTCCACTTAAAACAGACTTTCCAACTGCTGTTCTTGCAAGCAAGCTGCTGTGTTCCTGGGGAAATCTTGAACTGTACTGTGGGATAAAAGTCCCATACCTAACAGAGTAAGGGGAGGGCCATGGGGAGTGGAATTCCACAGGACCGGGTCCTCTGAAACTAAACCCAAGAGCAGAGTTAGAGAAGCTCATTCAGATGGCTGTGACCCTTGAAGGCAAGTAAACAGACTCCCTGTAGCAATAACCAGGAAATCTCTCTCTCCCCGGCAACACTCCGCTCCCCTGCCCACCTCCCAAAGCTCCGAAAGGTCAAGTTTTAGCCCAAGCTGCCCTTCAAAGAAGTGTACTCACATCTAGGAGTTGGATACAGGTTGGCATCAGAACTGGCTCCCAGGACTATCAGTGTCGGCGAGGTGGGACAGGCATGATTTGACAAGGAAAATGTGTCTGACAGAGGATTCAGCTCTCAACTTACGAGTGTCTATGGACATGTCTGGAGAATATCAGCCTCTTTGAGGGCTAGACCCCAGCACTTGCCTGCTGCCTTTAGGGGGAATACAATGAAGAATTATAAAAGACGAAAAGGATGAGGATTTTGCCACAACAGTTGCTTATAAGCTAAGATTTAAAAAATAAATAAATAAGCTGCCCTTTGCATTGGTGCCCTTGAACCCACTACTGTGGAAAACTAAAGCCAGTTGGTCTATAGAAATAAGGCAGCCTGCCACCTCATCTCTATCCTTTCCCCCGCTGTTAGTCCATCTCTAGAATACTGAGGAGAGCGGACACTGTGCTTTTCTTCTGAACATTTCTCCCCAATTGGACTTTAAGGGATCAGGGCCTTGAGATTACGATGAGCGGTTCTCCCCCTTGGCCGGCTCCAGCCCTCTCCTCCCTCACTCAGAAACTGTGCAGTGAGTCCCTCTGGAGCTCTTTTTGTTTCACACAGCACCCTTCAATATGCTGGGTAGATAGTAAGTGTTTAATACATGCTTAGAATCAGCATGGTTAGAATCAGCAGGAAAGACTTATATTTTTGGAATCGAAACTAGAGAAGCAATTTTGTGCCACACCTTGAAAAAAAAAAAAAGCATAACGTTCTTGATTTTCTTGGATGGAAAATGGGAGCTAAAATGGCCTGTAGAAATTAAGCACATGGTACCTAACTTCACAATCCAGTTAGATATGTCCACTCTTTACATACTATTTTCTAGAGATTCGGAGCTGAATTTGCTGCCAGGGATTTTTAAATACTTGGTTTGGGGAATTCTAACTGCAAACCAAATTCATACTGCAAACTTTGGAAGAGCTTTATTGATGAAAAGTAGATATTTGTAATTTTAGTAACACTCTTCCTCACCACTTTTCAAGAGGACTGGTCACTGGATATGTGGCATGCAAAACTAACAAAGAAATAAGTTAGGAAGGAGTTTGAATATTTATATAAATTATATTTCATATGCGGGAAGAAAGCTCAGTGGTACACCCCCTTCCTTCTGTTTCAGTGTCTCCAACTTAAAGCCTTTCATGGGCTTTGTTTTGTTTGTTTAAGTTTATTTATTTATTCTGAGAGAGAGAGAGAGAGTGTGGGGGAGAGGGGCACAGAGAGAAGGAGAAACAGAATCCAAGCAGGCTCCACACTGTCAGCGCACCGCCCGATGTGGGGCTCAGACTCACAAACTGTGATGACCTGAGCCAAAGTCAAGAGGCGGATATTTAACCAACTGAGCCACTCAGGTGTCCCCTTGCATGGGCTCTGAACTCCAGGTACTCCACTAAGACATTCTAACCCTGTGCACTAAAATTCTGGAGATGGAATGATTTGTACAGCACAGAAGGGGGTGGAAAAAGAAAGTAACAACAGTTCAGAGATGGGAACAGTCTGCTCCCTGGACACCCCTCCAGGCTTAGGTTCACTATCCAACCTCCAAAGTCCAAGACTCTCAGTCCCCCCATGTTAAGAGAACAAGAAAAATGCCTAGGAAGGTCCACGGTTTCCTTCCACATCGAGGAGAGGAAGCAGCAGAGGTAGCAGACGCCCATGTGCAGCCATCACTTCCTCGGGGGCTGGTGTCCATTTCCACCCACTGGGATGGAGTCTGGCAGCTTCATAACCGGCAAGAGATACATAATCCAAGAAACCATTTTGGCTCCAATTCTAGCCTTATGAAGGCCAGTTCTGTCTAACTCTGACTCCTTATAAGCATTAGTAAGGATTTCAAACTGCCTCATCCTCAAGAGTATGGCCAGAGAAAGACGAGTTGAGCAAAGCTCAAGATACTCTTCAGAAATACCTTGAGATTAGAAAAATCTTGAGATTATATAAAATAGAAATACATTCAGACATGATAGAGAGAAAATATACCTTTTCTTCTCCTCCTTTGAGTAGTCAGAGAGTGTCAAATCAAAAAGCAAAATAGGGTGTAAATCTAATAATAGAATCTAGAGCAAATGGCTATAAGAAGATTGTTCCTCAAGAAACAAGAGAAACCGTGCGTCTAATCAAAGTGTATTTAAAATGTCAATTTAAGCACTTATTGTTTTCCCCTCCAGCCTTCCTCTCTTAAATTTGCTTATCTCAGTTCATGGTTTCTCCATTTACTAACCACCCTAACGTAGGAATTTCAGTCATTTATGTATCATCCCACCACATTCAATTCTAGACTCAGTACGTCTCTTGGGTTCTTTTCTTACTTCTGCTTCTACTATTACTGTCCTATATCATGTCATCTATACCTGGATTACTATAATAGCCCTCCAATGAGTCCCCCTTCACCACTTGCTTTCTCTACTCCAAGTTATTTTTCACATCCCTGGCAGTTATCTTCCTAAGGTACTGTTATAATTGTGGTGCACTCTCTCAGTCCAAAAGCTTTTACTAGTTTTCTGGTTTTTTCTTTCTTTTTTTTTTTTTTTTTTTAGAATTAGGTCCAAATGTCCTAGCATAGCATTCAAGGCTATAAATAGACTAATAAATAGAAAGTGTTCTGTATTTCAAAACTTACCTGCCATTTTTCCTCACACACAGCCCAGAACAGATTCATCTCCTTTTCTGAATCATGTCATGGACTTCTGCACTTCTAAAACTTTGCACTTTTCCTCTAGCTTCATCTATTCAAAGCCTGCTTCTGCTCTAAAGACCAATTCAAACATTACCACCTCTAGGAAGCCCTACCCAATTCCAAGACAAAATAAATCACTCACTCCTCAGAGTACATATAACACTTTATTTAGCCCTTTATGACAATATGACTTGTATTCATTATTGTGGAATTTTCCATCTCCTCCTAAAGGACAGAGACAATAGTTAAACCCTCTAAAGATGGTCTTGGATGCCTAACATAGTACCTTAAATAAGATAGACATTTCATGAATTGACCAGTATAAGAATTATTCATTTTCACTAAAATCTGAACCATGGATAAAAGACCAAGCCAAGAATCACAATCAAGGAAGACTTCAAGGAAGAAAGGAACCTCAGTTAAAAGCTACTCAAACTGAGGCGCATGAATAAGTCTTTCATAAAAGAATAGATATAGCCTAATCCATTGCTTCTCAACATTTTCATATTCACACATTCTTGCAAAAAGGGTTTGACTAAGGTTGAGAACTGCCCTGACCAAATGGGGACACTACCTCTTTTTCAGCAGTAGAAACTTAAATCTGCATTTAAAAGGGTTAAATCAAGGCTCAACAGATAAACAGCACAATAAAACATTATATATATATATACACACACACACACACACACACACACACAAATCACATATATATCACATATATATATTTATATATATACTATATATATATAAATCAAATAAATATACAACATGTAGATCTACACATCTAAGATACTGTTTCATTTAAACACCTCTACACACACAGATCTAATGATGTCTTAATAAAACAAATATTTAGTTCACATTTTTGCCATCATTCCAAAAAGGGAAAAAAGCCAAGAACTAAAACCATCTCCTTAGCCTTATTGGCATTAAGTAATCAAATTCCCTGCTACTCAGAAATCCAAGACAGGCTTATTGCAGTTCTCATTCTCGCCTGGAATGAAAAAATGAACTCAAACTTCCAAAAGAAAACCATAATTTTCCAACATCTTCTCATAGAGTCTTGCCTCTCCCCTGAAACTTTTGAGTCAACTCTTCCTGAGATGAATCACGTTAAGAAATGAATCTCTTAATTGCACTGTATAAGCTAAACAGTAAGCCATGACCTCATCACCCTGGATGTAATAAAAGGGCAGAGACACTCAGGCATTTCAACAACATCTTAATTCCTGCACTGTTCTGGTTTATTATAAAGCAGGCCTGTGTGCAGGAAGACATTTTTAAAAATGCTTTTATCTCCATTTTGCATGTTAGCAGATCTCATGGTCTCATCTCTCTGCAGACAGAGGTCTGAACTGGGCAGAAGCTAAAGCAGGCAGGCCAATCAATTCACCTGAGAAAAAAAGAAAGCCAGTCTTGGAAATGACACAAGTAATCAAGATGAGCCAAGAGAAGAAGGACCTCAACCCACACCATTACTCCCCAGACTCCAGCGCAAAACACACAAACAAACAAAACCTGGAACTGAAAAAATATCTGAATGTCACAGCCAAACTAGAGAAAAAGCAATAGGAGGCCAGAGAAGAAATGGGGGAGAAACATGATACTACATCCTTTGGCTGGCATATCACTTTCTGACCCTTGATTTACCATGAAGTCCTTCTTCTGATGATTATAGTATCGTTCTTTTTTTTTTTAAGTTTATTTATTTATTTTGAGAGAGAGAGAGGGAGAGAGTGCACATGTGTGCCTGATTGGGGGAAGAGCAGAGGGAGGGAGGGAGGGAGAGAGAGAGAATCCCAAGCAGGCTCCGCGCTGTCAGTGTAGAGCTCGACATGGGGCTCAGACTCATGAACTGTGAGATCATGACCTGAACAGAAACCAAGAGTCTGATGCTTAACCTACTGAGCCACCCAGGTGCCTCTACAGTAGCATTCTTATTTTGCTAGAAGTAGCATTGGGAAGCTCCCATCTGTATATGCAGCCCTCTACAGAGTGCAACCCATATAAGCACAAATGTCTGCCTACTCTGGACCTGGTACCAATGAAAAATTCCTAAAATAATGGTCCAATGAGAGAAATAAATCATTTGGATAATTTTGCAAGAAAGTTCATCTTTGTGTATGGAAGAAAATGTATTTGTACCACAATCTATCAGTAACTCCAAATATAGATATTTCAACAAGAGTTAGCACTGTAGCCTGTCAAATCACACACACACACACACACACACACACACACACACACACAAAATGCATTTAACTTGTTTAGGAGGATAGAAATTGGCCCCAGCATACAGACGAGGTACTGAGAGGTACAGCCACCAGCAGAATTCTGAGTATCAATAATTCCATAGGCTCAACCACCACTGACCAGGAGTGAATATTCTTTCTTTGTGTCCTTTCCTAGCCATACACATCTATTGTTCCACGTGTTGTTAGATGGTGCTACTGGTTGCAAACGTTTGTGGGATTGCTGTTTAGCATTCCGCTGCTTACCACTGTTGGAGTACTGACCAATGGGCATTCTGTTCTGAATGCCCATTTAAAACTGAGCCTTCACCTTTAGACTGGGTGCCTGGGAGAAAGCGGGAAAGTTAAAAAGAAACTTACCTGGAGGCACCCAGCCCTGAGTTCATGGTGCCACTCATACCGTATCCCACAGAGCAGAACTTCAGTTTCACCATCTGTAAAAAGCGAATAGTCACTTTACTTGAATTCTGAGACTTGGTAGCTTTTGAAGCAGTGACTTACCAAAAGTGCAGCCAATCCTACAGACAGATACTTTGGTAAAAATTAGGCATCTATGTTGTGAAAACTGTCCAGAAAGAGTTGAGATTGTTGGCAGAGACCAAGATTTTGCCTCATAATCAAGATTAAATCTCTTTCTATGACTGTCAACATTAAGTTGACAAAACTACAGTGTTTATGATTGATATGACCTTGACATTACTAAAATTAAGATGGTGCTTTGCTCTAATCAACTGTGACATACACTATTTTCAACAATGGCCTTTCTGCAAAAAGGAGAGATGGGAAATAAAGCCTATTGTAAAACTCTTTTCTCCAAGTACCTTGAAACAGCTCTTTCTAGGAACAGTCTGGCATCTTCACAAGATAATAGCATTGTCTCAATTCAAAAGTTAAGGAAGACAATACCCCAAGCTCCACGAAGTTGGTAAAGTTATGATATATGTCATTTGACAAAAGCATTGACCCTGGGGCAACATAAATACATGAAGCTTTCCTTTCTTCCTCTCTTTGCTCAAAGACAGCACAAGGAAAGGAGGAAAGGTTCCCTTCCTGATATAGAAGTTCCTCTTTACAAAGTAGGAATGAGGAAAAGCACGCGCACCGGTACAATTTCCAAGACATTTCATGATTCCTTAAATAGAAAAGAGTATGTTCAGAATATTTCAAAACAAAACAGAACAATAACAAAAAAAAAGTTGAACTTGATTTATGTATAACATTGGCTGGTGCTTCTAGAGGTATGGAGGAATGCAGAAGTGAGAAAAAGAGTCTAAATACTCAAGACCATGATAATTGTCCGTGAACTTACTAGTCCAGGATGTTTTCTCATCAAACTTTAAGTACAGAAGAAAACTATACGCATATAAGGCATCTCGGACCGAGATACTCTTGTTTCTCTTTCGTTTTCACTGTTTACAAAGCGACCTTGAGCAGCCCTCGTTTATCTTTACTGCTGTTTGCTGACTTGTGGTGTTTAGATCAAGTTTTGATACTTGTGTCTTTAGATGGCCACGAAAACGCAGCTGGTCCAGAGGCCAACTGGAGGGAGAAATTGCAGGGCTTATCAAGTCATCCGAGGGGCCTTGTTGTGCTCATCCTTTGTAAACAATAAGACATGTCAGCATCCCTGGTTGCTGTCATTGCTGACAGTTCTCTAAAGACCAGCAAGTGTTGAATTCTTTAAAGTCGGATTGTGCCCAGTGAGAGAAACGATAGCGTGAGATGAGGGGGACTTCATGGATATCTGAGTACCTTGGGAAAAGAGAGGAGTTGAGGCTCTTCACTCAGCAACCTAATGAAAACTAGACAAATAGTCTTGCATTTAATATATAGTTTCCACCAATTCATGCTTCTTTTGTTAGGAACAATTCCACCCTCTATATGGAAAAGAGACAGTTAGAAATAAAGAAATAATTTCTCATTGACAAGGGAGCTTCAGGTAAAGCAATGCTTATGAAAGGCAAAGAAAGGATAAGAAATTGAGTTTTTATTGGTAAATTTCCATTGCACAACCATTTTATTGCTTGAACTTCATAGACCCCAAAACTTTATGTCCTTGAACAAGTAATCAAATGCAAAAGGACAGAACTAAATAATCCATCTGGGATAGCCAGGGCTGTATGCAAAACACAAGGAATAAAATACAAGTCTTGAAGGAATATAAATGAGAAATTGTGGCAAAGAAGGGAAGGACCTGAAAATAAGTTATTAAAGCAGTATCTAGTGCTTAAAGAATAATGAACTTTACATGCTTCCCTGTAAAATCCTTAAAGGTATCTTTTG